>NW_006297018.1:1148950-1157642 GCF_000327345.1 Myotis davidii | reverse complement strand
ACTCTCTGTGCTGGAGCTCCCCTCAGGTGGTCAGTGCGCTCCCACAGAGGGAGCTTGGCTCAGCCACAAGCAAGGCTGATGGCTGCCAGTACAGTGGTGGTGGTGGGAGCCTCTCCTGCCTCCTCAACAGCGCTAAGGATGTCCGACTGCAGCTCACGCCTGCTCTCCGCTGGCAAGTGGGCATCCCCTGAGGGCTGCCGGGCTGCCAGAGGGATGTCTGTTTGCCATCTTAGGCCCAATCCCCAGGGGAGCAGGCCTAAGCCAGCAAGTGGTCATTCCCCGAGGGGTCCCAGACTGCGAGAGGGCACAGGCCGGGCTGAGGGACCCCTCGCCCTGAGTGCACAAATTTTTGTGCACTGGGCCTCTAGTATTTATATAAAGGATGAATGGTCTGCTTGATTAAAAACATTTTTAATCTACTCATATGTAAATGATTGCTTGTCTGGGTATAGATATCAAGATGGAAATGTATTTCCTTCCTGAAATTTGAAGCCATTTTTCCACTCTAATCTTAATTTCTAGTGTTATTTTGAGAAATCTATGCCATTCTGATACATGTTGCTATAGGAAACCACTTCCTTTCACTGAAAGATTCTCACAGAATCTTCTCTCTTCCCAGTGTTCTGAAACATCACAATGACCTTCCCTAGCATGGGTTCATTTTTACCCATTGTGCCAAGGACTCAATGGTCCCTTTCAATCTGTCAATTTATTTTCATCTGTTCTGGAAGACTCTGAACTGTTTCTCTGATGATTACTTTCATTCCTATTATTTATATGTTTGGATACTCTGGACTCAATTTCCAATTATCTTTTCATCCCTATTTTCTATTGCTTGGTGTGTTTTCTCAATTTGATCTTCTAATATGTCTATTGAGCTTGTTGTTATTTTATTGTGATTTCGAAGGCTTGCTTTTTCACAGAGAGTGATATATTCTTTTATTTCTCTGCATATATTAATGTTCTGTCTTAGTTTTGCTCACCCTATAAAGTCTCCTCCAAGTTTGTGTCTTCCATATATTTTGGTCTTTGTCTTAGTCTGGACTATTGTACCATAGACTGAGTGCTGTATAAACAACACACATTTATTTCTCACAGCTTTGGAGGTTGGAAGTCAAGATCAAGGCACCAGCTGATTTGCTTTCTGGTGAGCGAATGCTTTTAGGTTAATAGGTGGCTGTCTTTTCACTGTGTCCTCTCACAAGAGCTCTCTGGGGCCTCTTTTACAAGGACACTAATCCCATCATGAGAGCTCCACCCACATGACCTAATCACCTCCCAATGCCCCATCTTCTAATACCATCATCTTGGGGATTAGAATTCAACATATGGATTTTTGGGGGGAACACAAGCATTCAGGTCATTGTGGTCTCTCTCTCTTATGATGAAGGCTTTCCACAGATGTCCAGTGATCTGCTTTCTGCTATACTTAACGCTGGAGCACTAAATGGCAGATGGGGCGCTCTCTGTGTGTAGATGGGTTTGCCACATGGGCCTCACTTTCTGTCAGGTAAGGAGGAAGGAAGATCTGGGACTCCAATGCTTCTTAAATAGACTTTCATTGAATCCTCTGGTTTTCAACACCATTTTCAACACTATTCTAGGGGTGTCCATGCAGCTAATTCCTGAGCTCTGGGGTCCTGCCTTTTGGCTTTCCTAATTGCAGGTTTAGAATTCATCTTGCTTAGATCTGTATCTCTTTCTGCTGAAGAGATTCATTCTGTTATCCAACTGCAAACTTCCCCTCCTTCTCTTCTTATCTGGGTAGATTTACATGTTATGATGACTGTTAGTTATTTGCTATCCCTTTTGGCTTGCTTTGTGAGGTTTTAAGAGAGGATACAGAGAAATACTTGAGTTTCACCATCCATCTTTAACTAGAAAAAGATTTGTTTTATAGGTTTGAATTTTATATCATGGACCAGTCGAAAAAAATAAGGAGTTGGGAAAACACACAGACATAGACAAAGTTGATATGGGAAAATATACACACACAAAAGAGAAAAGGTTGACAAAGCAAGAAATACACAGGGCACACGAAGGCCAGTTTGGAAAGACAGACTCATGAAATAACAGGTTTATGGAATGCTATTGTGTCACTGTCCTTGTTCTGTAAGAGGAGGAAAAAGAGCAAAGGTCTTCTTCATGGAATTCACACCCGCAATTGAACAGAAGCCATGGCAGTGTGATTCCTTGTGACCTACAAAGACTGTGGACTTATGCCTTTAATGAAACAGGATTTGTCCCTTAAGTCCTGTTCCCTCTCCCAGCTCTCTGCACTCTGTAACCAAAGGAAGATGTTCTGCTGGTTACCAGAGAAGGTGAAATTCTGAGGAGCTCAGGGCAGATGGGACCTAAGGCAAGTTCAGTATCTTTGGATTGAACAATCTCTGTGCTCAGATACTTCAGTTCAGTGGTCGGCAAACTGCGGCTCCTGAGCCACATGCAGCTCTTTGGCCCCTTGAGTGTGGCTCTTCCACAAAATACCAACTTCGGTGCATGGGGGACAAAGCTTCAATTGCACTGTACATGCATTCCCGCACGTGGGATTTTGTGGAAGAGCCACCCTCAAGGGGCCAAAGAGCCGCATTGGGCTCATGAGCCGCAGTTTGCCAACCACTGCTTTAGTCTATTATAACTAGAGGCACAGTGCACAAAATTCATGCATGAGTATGGTCCTTAGGTCTGGCCTGCAATCAGGGCCATCTTCCCCGGCTGCTGGCAGCTAGCCCTACCCCCCGCTACCACCCACCCCTGGTTCCCCATTCACCATCAGGTGATCCGAGCCTACCGGCCGGAGGGAGGAACCAAGAGGTTGGCCATGCCCAAGAGGTTGCCTCACCCTCCCTCCTTGCAGGTCATCCTCTGTGTGTGGGGTGACCGGTGGGGTGAGGGCCTTGGCTTGGTGCCAGCCTAGTGCCACCCACATCCCCCACCACCCACCCCCAGTTCTCTGTTAACCATCCAGTGATGGGAGCCTGCCGGCCGGGGAAACAAACTGAGAGGTGGTCAGTGTGTCTCATAGTGACTGGTAGAGCGGTTGTTCTGGTTGTTCCACTTTTAGGGTCAATTTGCGTATTTGCCTTTTATTATATAGGATAATGCATCACCAAAAGCAAACAAAGTATCTAACAATGGAGGGATGACTTTTTTAACGTCATATTTTTGCATTTTGGACACATATTATCTCTAAACTTCATACCCTGCAAGGAAGGTATTCGTATTTCCATTTCACAAATGATGAAACTGTGGCTCAAAGAGGTGATGCGATTTGCCCAAAGCTACCTTGAAAGGAAAGGATTGAAACTGATTTCGAAGCCAGTGTTTATTGCCCGTGTCATGCTGCGAGAAAGCCAAGACATCCTCTCTAGACATCCTTTTCTCGGATTATCTGTTTTTGTTTTTTGAGTTGACTTAAACTCAATAGATATGTCTTAATTATTATAACCAGGGAAGCAAGAAATTGCAAGTTCCTAAAGCTTCACCAGCCATCAAGAAGCATTTCAAATAGGCAAAGGGGCAGATGCTTAGCAAACCAATGAGCTGCTGACACCGTCAGAATTTCCAGAGCTGTGAGTTAAAACGGCAAACAACACAAATCCATTGGCAGACTGCCAACGCTTCTGTCTGCCCTCACAGCACCGGATTTTCACAACTGTGTGCCCTTGACTGGTGCAAACCCTGCAAAATACCTTCTAAGTATCATTATTTTGAAACTTGAGAGGACCACAGAAAAATTCAGATAGCTCGTTCCCAAGCGAAGTTTCAAGATACCACAGAAAACATAACACACTCTCAAATGTGGGGATTTTCCATTAAAAAGTACGATCTGTAGCAACTTGTGACACTTAAAAAAAGCCACACACAGCTGTTCCCTTGCCTGCCAATGTCATAATCTTGTTTCCTAACTGCAGCTCAGTGGAAGAAATTAATCTTCACAGACTTGCTTTGATGTCAATCTACACAGGAACCAAGACCAAAATCAGAGAATGCATGAGAGTTGGCCATTATACTTCACCATTTCTGCAGCAATTAGGCTCCAAACTCTGCAAAACGCCCAAGCAACAATTAGAAGCTCACTTTGCAAACGATTAAAATATCATCTGTCCTATCCAAAATAATCTACATTATCGGTGATAAATAAGCCTGAAACTAAGGTTTTACAGTTTTATTTAATCACAATTCTAAAAAGAATTCACACTGAAATGCAAACACTAAAAATACCTTAAGGGCGTGTACTGGGCGGGTGTGGGGGCGGGGGTGCAGGCAGGGAGAGGTCAAGGGGTGGAAAAGGAGACATATGTAATACTTTAAACAATAAAGAATTTAAATTTAAAAAAATGCCTTAAGACATTACCCCTCTCACAGGCATTTACTTTTAAACCGGAGACAGCCCCATCACTGCTCACGCTCTCCATTCTTTGGCTCTCTCTTTTTCTTTTATATTCTTTTTAACTTAGTTAGCTATGTGCTATTGTTGCTTAGAATCACAAGGGACCGCCAAAGAATTATTCTTGTGGAGGATTCAAAATTTTGAAAAGACAGCCAAAATAATTTATTCATTTGCAGAAGGATGGGATTTGCCGGGAAGCTACGGAAAAAAAGTGTCAGTAGCCATATTTTGCCTGAAGCTTGAACAGTTTAAAGCCGGGAAATGTCACGATAGTAAACCAAGTAGAATTAGATCGCTGCCTCTGACAACCAGACAGGATCCCTGAGAAAAAGCGGAGGGGCCTTGGTGCTTGAGCTCCCTGAACACTCCAGCTGACATCCCTCTGCGGACACTTTTGCTTTCTGTGATTCCGGGCATCCCCAGCCAGTTCTGCTCTCCTCTTCTGCTGGGGAGGAGGGATGAGGAGAGCAGAAAAGAACAGAAGAAGGAAGGGATGTGCCCGTATTCCTGGCACCCACCTTCTTCAGTGGCTCCAATGTGCCAAAGAAGAAGATGAAAAAGACAGCCCCTTTCCAGAGCAACATAACATCTGATGAGTTGTGCGTGTCACAGATTGGTGCCCATTGGCCCCAGAACAAAGGACATGAAGGTACTAGGCACAGTGCTTGGCACATGGCACACGCTCTTGAGGTTTCTGTTAAATCTCAGTCCAATCTAAGTGGCTAGGGTCTGTTGTGCTCCATTGTGGGAATGTGACTTTCTTGGTGTGCACCTTCAGGGGGCACTGTGGGCAGAGTGCAACGAGTATGGTGGGATTGAGAAGTTGGGGCAGGGTGCGGGGGGAGAGCACAACTCTGAAGATAAAAGGACAAGGGAGAAAAGACTGTCAGTTACTACCAAATACCCATCATTTAAGCCCCCCCCCAACACACACACACACACACACACACACACACACACACACCCTTCTTCTTAAAGACCAAGGTCCTATTTTTAGTTGGGCACTCAACGGGTTACAGCTCCTGGCCTCCCTTGCAGTTTGAAGTGCCCAACTGACTAAGTTGTGGTCAATAAGATGTACATAAAGATGTTGAGTGGGACTTCCAGGGTGTTTTCTTGAAGGGCATAGACTACTGGGAAGAGTCCTTCTTGCACTTCTGCTGCACTTCTTTCTCCTTCCTTGGAGATGTGATAGCTGGAGCTCCAGCAGCTATTTTGGACCATGATGTGGCCTCGGACATTTTCAGTACATGCATGCAATGACCTTCAGAGCGTGTGTCCCTCCAGACCACCTTGGCAACCCTGTGCTGCTCACCTGCTGCTATGCGGCAGAGAAGCAGACAGCTTACCTTGCTGAAACAACTGTTATTCTGTGGTTTTCTGTGTGACCAAACTTAATTTTAACTAACCAACAAATCTACTTGCCTTTACCCTCTAAGTGACCTCAAGTGAATGTAAATGGCTTCCCATTTATAGTTACTTAAATCAAGTATGCTGACAGTTTTCTTTATCACTAAATGATAACTTTGTTTTAGCATGATTTGTTTGATTAAAACACTCTTTTTTTTTTTTACACGTGCTTTTTCTGGTTTGCTATCAGATTTCCAAGAAATAGAAAGAAGTCAACTTGTTTTCAATGCACCAGTGTTTTCCTCAAACCCCACCATCCAAGAGCAATGCAGGATCACAGTGGGAACGGTTGGCCTCTCCAATAGCTCTAGAAGTCCCAAGAGGAAGGTCTCACACTTGCTCATGACACTGCCCTTTGCCTAAAGATACTTTGCCTTCCTGTTCGGCTCCCTGAAGCTGCCTAGAAGGGCGACCTTTGCTTCTGACAAGTGTGGGGTTCGACCTGTTTCCTCTTGTTCAGGTCACTGCTCCAGAGTAATCCACATGTATCCTTTCCATCTTCCTGAATCCTTGTCACACACTTGCTCCAACAAAGACGTCTTGTGCTTTCAGTATCTCAAGTTGCTTTAGCAGTGATTCTCAACCTTCTGGCCCTTTAAATACAGTTCCTCATGTTGTGACCCAACCATAAAATTATTTTTGTTGCTACTTCATAACTGTAATGTTGCTGCTGTTATGAATTGTTAATGTAAATATCTGATATGCATGATGGTCTTAGGCGAAAGGGTCGCGACCCACAGGTTGAGAACCGCTGCTTTATAGGAATCTTAGTGAAAGAGCTCTTCCTAAATGTACTTTTTTTTTTTTTTTTTTCCAACAAAGCACACTTTCCCTGAAAGTCGCGACCCACAGGTTGAGAACCGCTGCTTTATAGGAATCTTAGTGAAAGAGCTCTTCCTAAATGTACTTTTTTTTTTTTTCCAGCAAAGAACCCTTTCCCTAGAATCCAAGCTGGATTGTAACACTCTGGGGGAAGGTTTATATCTTATTATTCTTTGCATTTCTCACACCTGCCATAATGTCTTAATTCATTTGGTCTTTCATAACGAAAATACCGTGAACTGGGGCTTATAAGCAACAAACATTTATTTCTCACATCTTTAGAGACTGGAAGGCTGAGATCAAGGTGCCTGCAGATGCGGTGTCTGGTGAGAACCTCATCTGGGTTCATGGACTTCTCCCTGCGCCCGCACAAGGCAGAAGGGGGAGGGCGCTCTCTGAAGTCTTTCCTATAGGGGCACTAATCAGATCATGAAGGCTCCACCTTATGACCTCCTCACCTCCCACAAACATTTGGGGGATACAAACATTCAGACCATTGCACATAGTGCTTGATACCAGGAAGGTACTTATTAAAGTTTTCAAATGAATGAGGGCCAATAGCATGATTGCATTTGTTCTCTCTTCTAACCCTGAGCAATCACCTAGGTTCCAAACTCAGCCCTTGCATGTCCCAGCTCTCATCCTTAGAGACAAGTTCTTTCCCAGGGACTCTTTTTACCTGTGAATATCAAAGAGGATCTTATGTTCTCAGCATGTGACTCTGCACCACACACAGCCCTGGACATCTAGGAGAGGAGACAGTCCTTTGCCTCGGTGTCCCTGGTATGCTCCAGGTACGAGTCAGCCTTTAACTGTGCAAGTCCACACCTGAGCATCTCTAAGCCTTAACTCCCTACTGTTCTCTCCCTCCGCACTCCCACCATTCCTCAGCATTGTGACACCCATTGGAGACTGGGCAGATATTGGACGAAAAGATAACTTTTAGGTGCTTGGGCTAGACTCCCTCATGTGACAACTTTTAGGTGATGGTGTGGGGGTTTAGTCTCTTGAGTCATATAGCAGGAGAGTGCATGATGGACACACAATTCAGCTCACACAATTCAGCATGATGGATCTGGATGTGGGCATGGGGAGGGGGGACTTACTACCTGTTAACCTCCTATTGTAAGAGCCACTGTGCCGTCCAAATACATATTTGTTGGCAAATCAATGAATGCACACCCAGAGAAGTTGCTGATCTGTGGCTTTAAAGCAAATCCTTGGGAACATTGCAAGTCATTCATACAAAGCAAATGCAACATGGTCAGCCTTGGTACATAAATGAGCACGGGCTTCCCTCTGGTTTATGGATTTTGCTAGGCCAACTAAGAAAACTGTCATATGTCACTCACCGTTATGTCCCTTTCGGCTGTAGATTATAAAAGCTATATAGGCTCACATACAGTTTCAAAGATGCTCAGAAACTCTTTTCTCTCTTTCCTTGCAGTTGGAATGCTTGTCCTAGTGGAACAGATGAGAAGCTGAGACACCTGGGTTCAAGTTGGAACTCTGACAGCATGTTGTGTGAGTGTAAGTGTGCGGTTCATTTGGCCAAATGATTTCATCTCTCTACACCTCAGTGATGGTGATAATGGAGACAATAGTCCTGCTGGGTTTAACTCACAATTTTGTGTAGACATCAAACTGAGGAATTCATTTGAAACACACTTTAAAACCCCAAAGTCTATAATACTTATTTCCATTTCCTAGCTTTTTCTCCCCAACCCCCCTTTCTTGTGTCCTTAACTCATATGCTTTTCCTTCTTTCTTTGTTGTGTTTACATGGATTTGTACACTTTTTTTAGTGCTGGAAAAACCGTTTTAACCTCTGAGCTCCATTTCGCTTTATTGTAAGAGAAACCAAGGTTCAGCTGCCTGTTGCCATGAAAGCCAAACTCCTGAGTCAGGCTCTGGTGAAAAGGGAAAGATGAGACAGCTGCTAGTGAAAAAGGAAAGAGGTTTATTCAAGTGTCAGCCACCTGAGAAGATGGGGGGCTCTTGTCCCAAAATCCATCTCAACATCTCAGTAAGGCAGAGGTTTCTCTAAAGAGGGAGAGTAAAAGAAAA
>NW_006297018.1:1146979-1147297 GCF_000327345.1 Myotis davidii | reverse complement strand
GTGGCCAAATGATTTCATCTCTCTACACCTCAGTGATGGTGATAATGGAGACAATAGTCCTGCTGGGTTTAACTCACAATTTTGTGTAGACATCAAACTGAGGAATTCATTTGAAACACACTTTAAAACCCCAAAGTCTATAATACTTATTTCCATTTCCTAGCTTTTTCTCCCCAACCCCCCTTTTGTGTGTCCTTAACTCATATGCTTTTCCTTCTTTCTTTGTTGTGTTTACATGGATTTGTACACTTTTTTTAGTGCTGGAAAAACCGTTTTAACCTCTGAGCTCCATTTCGCTTTATTGTAAGAAACCAAGGT
>NW_006297018.1:1105782-1146923 GCF_000327345.1 Myotis davidii | reverse complement strand
GAAGATGGGGGTCTCTTGTCCAAAAATCAATCTCAACATCTCAGTAAGGCAGAGGTTTCTCTAAAGAGCAGAGTAAAAGAAAAACAAAGACATCAAAAGGAAGGGGTTGAAGAGTTCTCTGTGTGCATGCCAGCAGTCCATTTCGATAAGGACCTTAAAACTGGTCAAGTGATGGTCTTGTGTGTGTCATTTTGGTTTTTGTCATTCTGGTTTTGTTGTCATCCTGGTTTCATGGTTGAAGGTCAGCAATTCTCCTAGAGCTGGAATGAAGATCAGAGTCTTTATCTTCTGAAGTTAGTTCCTAGGATTTTTATGCAAACACGCTCTTTATCTACAAGCTGCATACTAGTCAGAGTCAGCATTTACAGAGACAATGTCAAAAGAACGGTGGGGTGGGTTACCAGTCTCCGCTGTTACATTATCTTCCTAAAACTGAGCAAATTAGAAGAACAGAATGATGGTAAGTTGTGCTTGGATATGCTGCCAAATGATGTACTTTATAAGCAAAATAAACTAGAAATCAACATTATAATGATAATTTAAAAATGAGCAGTTATTATATGTGGACTGTATGATAGCTTCGGCACTTGGTCGTGCACTATTTGAATTGGCAACACTTTTCTCCTTAGGGACAAGTTATTTTCTGCCCAAACATTATGTCTGAAATACAGATAGTTTCTCATTTAAAACACTGAAAAAGTGATATAAGACTTTCTTCTGACCAGTTGAGTTGAACATTAAAATCACACCTGTCACCAAAACCGGTTTGGCTCATTGGATAGAGCGTCGGCCTGCAGACTGAAGAGTCCCAGGTTCGATTCCAGTTAAGGGCATGTACCTTGGTTGAGGATACATCCCCAGTAGGAGATGTGCAGGAGGCAGCTGATCAATGTTTCTAACTCTCTATCCCTCTCCCTTCATCTCTGTAAAAAGAAAAAAAATCAATAAAACATATTTTAAAAGAAAAATCACGCCTGTCGCTTCTGAATATGTTTTTACTATCAATATATATTATTGTAATGCAAAAACTGATTAAATATGTATTACCTCATTTACATGTAAATACCAAAGTCCAATCCCATCTGAAGGACTATGTCCAACCAAAATAAGTGATGTCTGTCTCCTGTGGTGGTTTCAAGCTGCACTCTGTGGAGTGTCACCACCAGCCCTCAGGATATGCCTCACGGGGTAGAATCCACACCTGCCATTCACTCTTGAGCCACTGTATGTGCCTCCTCCTTGATATGTTTTATATTTAGTAGTTCTGAGTAAGGTTTTGCTTAAACAAAGTTTCCAAAACAAAAGCTTTTGAAAATCTCTGAGTTAGTCATCCCTAGGATGATAACCTATGAGCATATTTTCACATGTTATGCCTGTTTTTGTTCAAGTCCAGGCCACACAGAGACCTCATGATGTTTGTTAGGTACTCAAATATATACCCAGTATGGCAATCACAGAGCTTGGACTATCAGAGATTGTCCGTGTAATTTTATTCTTTTCCCTCGCATCCTCCCTTTTCCTTTAATAAAAGTTACTTGTTCAATATGAATAAAACAAAACAAAAAACTAAACAAAAGACTTCATATAATAAAACATGTTCAATATGTTTCCTGGCCCTGGCCAGAACTCTAACCATCCTAGCTGGAGGCAAGTGCTTGGGGCAAGAAGGTGAAAAATAGCCCGGCTGTCTGAACTCAGGGCCTCCGCAGGCAGTGAGTGGTATTCTGCAGAGTTCACAGCTCTGACATAATTCTGTTTTTAGCTTCATTAAGAAGCTCCCAGTATGTCTTATGCAAATTTGTTCACATTACTTCCTCACCCTTCCAATTTCCTTTTCAAACATTACTTGAATATTGACATAATACAATCGCTATAGGACTTCTGTACAAAAGAAAAGAAGTTAAAACAATAGATTCCACCCCACACCAAAGTAGGCCAGATAAACACTGGGCCAACGAGGGAAGATGGCTTGAGATATCCTCAAACAATTTCATTTTATTTAAAATAGAAAAATAGTTTGAATGCGGAGAAGGCTTTATCTAGTCAAGCACCTAGGTGCCATGCCTGACTCACTGTCCAGAGGGAAAAGGCAAATGTTCAGAAAGCCTTTCTCCCCCAGCTTTCTCTGGCTTGCTATTCCCCAGAACAACAAGGAGCTGTACTATACCGAACAGTTAGCTAGTCTACGTTTAATCCCCTCACAAAAATCAACACGTCAATACGAGTATTAATATCATTTGACCAAGAAAGAAACTGAAGCTTAGAGGATTAATAAGGCTCAGAAAGTCACCAACCAGGAGTGACAGTGCTGGAATTTTAACAAGGTCTTCTGGTTTCTTTAGCAGTTTTCATTGTAGTAATTTATTTATGAATTTGGTTTGGTTTTAAGTAGCAAAGGAGTAAGAAGTTTATGCTGTTGGTATGTCAGTAATATTTGATTAAATGTATTGAGGTAACACTGGGTAATGGCACACATAAATGTCAGGTGTAGCACTTTATGATATGACATCTGTGGACTCTATTGTGTGCTCACCACCCGAAGTCTAGTCTCCTTCTGTCACCAAGTATCTGACCCCTTGTACCCCCTCATCCTCCCAGCAAAACTACAGTTATGAAGTAGCAACGAAAATAATTTTATGGTTGGGGGTCACCACAACATGAAGAGCTGTATTAAAGGGTCACGGCATTAGGAAGGTTGAGAACCACTGCTTTAAATGATGTAAACGACTAATGGGATCCATAAGCATTTTTCCTCTCGAGTTTGGGTGAAGCTTTCTTGGTTGTTCAGCTACAGTTCAAATCTAATATCTTAAGATGGGAATGATTTGCATCGCTTCAGATCTCTGAGCTAAGCATGAGAATAACCTGGTCTACACTGCAGTCCTCTGTGTGTAATTGGATAATGCATGTTCTTTAGTAATAGAAAGTCATTTTTATAATTTATAACTTTTGGTGAAGTTGATAATGATGGTATGATCAGAGCAGGTTTAAATATTCTGTTTTCCAATTATAAATGTGACATATAGAAATTATAGCAATTTCTATAAAAATTGTAGAAAATTCAGGATAGTATAACAGAAATAAAAATCTCTTATGCTTACTACAAACCACAGGTGATGGAATATTAGAAAATTTGCACCACATTTCCTTACACCATTCCTGTCTAAGTCCATAACTGGAAGCATGCTTGGTTTGCCAGAAGAGAGCTACTTTCTTCACTTAATATCATATCGGGTATTTTCCCTCATGTCACTGAAAACTATGTGGGTAACATTTTTAAATCCTTCAGTATGGCATGACTTACCATAACTTATTGAATTATCCTCCCTGTAGTTGGACATTTAGGTTATTTCTTTTTTAAAAAAAAAGTTATAAATAACCATATTTATTCTTGCTTAGTACAGATTACCAGAGTTTGAGGAGTTGGAGTGGAGGGAAGGAACATTTTGAAACATTTGCAATGCAGTATGTTACCAGCAAATAGCTTTACAGAAAGGTTAGATCAATTTGCACACAGTGAAGCGGACAGTCTCATTGTGGGGTCCCAGGTTTCCCCAACATTTTGGGATTCACCCATGTTACCCCTTTGGGTTCCCACAGCCACCTCCATGATCATCTGTTCCCATCACCTTAGAATCTGTTTTCTATCTGAGGGGGTGACAGAGCTGGAGAGCGATATCCCAAATCCTTTCCAGGAATCTGTGTCCTCACCTTCTAAGCACAGATGTGGGTGCCCTTGAGGCCCAGAGGATGCTCCACACACACACCGTGGACCCCAGTGTCATTCCCATGAGGTGTGCCTATATGCTGGAACTTGTCCTGCACACCTGTCTTCGGTGAAGGTGGACAGGGCAGGGGCATTTCCAGAGACAGCTAACCCCGAGGACCCTCCTCTCTGCCACATCCTTCTCCTCACAGCCTACCCCTGTGTCCCCACCTTCTCCTCACAGCCTTCCCCTGTGTCCCCACCTTCTCTTCACAGCCTTCCCCTGTGTCTCCACCTTCTCCTCACAGCCTTTCCCTGTGTCCCCACCTTCTCCTCACAGTTAGACCCCATCTGAGATCGCCTTATGCGCTCCTGGCTCTGGGTGTCTGGACCACCTTGCTGTAAATAGAAAGTTCTGGTTTGTCCTCCTCGGGAGAGCTGTTACTTTAAAACCCCAAACACCAGAAAAGAGGTCTCTGAGTTTATTATGAGCTCTACCTAGACTTGGGCTGTTTGTAAATGCGTTCTTAAGTGGTAGGGAGCTGTGTGGATTAGGATTAGGGGACAGTAGGGATGGGGAGTGGGGAGTTATCATCACATGTAACGTGTACTTAACTAGTTTCTCTTTGGCCAAGTGATGCGGATCTGATGGCAAGACCAGCTGGGGCTTGGGCCTTTTAGGGCCTCAGCAAAGGAAAGGGTTAATCAGGGAGCCAGCTCCTTGTCAAGGGTCCTGAGTCCCCCAGCTGCTCTGCTCGGTGAATTGAGAAAGTTAACTACAAAGGCCCCCAGATTCAGGGTCTCTGGGTCAGTCCTAAATTGAGAGGGATGATTTCCTCCTTAGAGATGAGAGCCTTCTGGGTACACCAGCATGAATAGATCTGATTACACTCGTGAGCATTCCCATCTCTCATCCTTAGTGCTGATTTCTAAGTTAATAATATTATCTCCCAAATTGTGAACAAAAGCCAGCTTTAAAAAATGACACTGAAGGCTCATAGCCTAATATACAGTGTTCTACTGACTTAGGATTACTGAGTCCATCTGCGAGGGTCTCAGAATGACAGGTGAAAAGTCAGGAAGTGAAGCTGAATAGGTGGCACATTATTGATCAGATATAACCTAAATCTTTTTAAAAATCAAGAGTAACTTTGTCAGGACATCTGAAATGGGAGGAAATGATGCAATGATTAGAAGTTAACTCTATCCTGTTGTTTCTTCGGAGATGGGGAAACAATACTGGATTCCATGGCACTCAAAGCAGCGCTTGTGAAAAGGAGAGAAAGCAAGGCTATAAACACTTGGCTGACAGAGCAGATGGCCGGCTGGACGTGGGTGTCGGGGAGGGAAGTGTGCTCAGTGGTATTGGCATATGTTTCCTCAAGTCTTTGACCTGCTTGTTTCTCAAAAGACTTTATTAAATGATCAGAAAAATGCATTGGAAAGTTGTGACAGCAAAGAAAAGTTAAAAATGGGGGGTGGGGGAGAAGATTCACTGATTATGCCTCTCTCTCCTTTATGTCACTGATCTGTATTATAAGTAACCTCTTTACTCATCCTGGAAGATAACAAAATACCACCTCAACAACAACAACAAAAAACAAACCAATAAAAAGAACAAATCCCCCCCGGCAAGCCTCCCATTGGCACTAGAATGCAAAGCAGAAAAGCTTGGAGCATTGGGCTGCAAGCCTGTGGATGGGCACAGAGTTGGCTTGACCCCGACAGGACCCCAGCGAGAGTCCTGTTGACTCTCATCTCTGGACCATCCACATGAGTTTGGTGCCAAACTCAGCCCTTGCATGTCCCAGCTCTCATCCTCAGAGACAAGTTCTTTCCCAGGGACTCTTTTTACCTGTGTATATCAAAAAGGATCTTACGTTCTCAGCATATGACTCTGCACCACACGTCATGTGGATGGTCTGAGTTTGGCACCACATGGGTACTCATTGTGCAGCCTGTGAGTATAAACAGCACTACAGTTCTGAACAGTTTATTCGATAAAAGTCATATACTTCCAAAGTGTGGTGTTAGACGAAGACTTAGGCTTCTGTTCGGCTTGAATCACTATTTTCTTCGACTGAGAAGTTGTCCATTGACCTTATTTGTGATTTATCCTTGGGTCACTTTATTGTAACTCCCTGAGGCAGGACACTTTTCTTCCTGGCACCTAGCACGGGGCTTCTAGCTTGAGCAAGAAGATGTCCATTCACTATCCAATTGGTTGTTTGTAAGTGTCTCTATATTATGAATTCGCTGATAGCCCGAGTCATGTCTTCTATTTTCATATTTCAATGCTTGGGAGCTGCTAGCCTCATGTCTGATAGTCCATGGTGGGCAGAACACATTTTCTTCTCTCTCCAGTGGAAGAAATGTTCACAGATGGAAAATGGGCTGCTGTCGGCCCACCTGCACGATGTTCCAGTGAATCAGTGGCACACGGAGGATCTGACTGTGAAGCCAGGTTCCATCTATCTGTAAGTGCAGATGAAGGAACCCTAATACAGTCATGTGTTGCTTAGTGACAGGGAGACATTCTGGGAAATGTGTCCCTAGGCGACTTTGTCTTGCGAACATCATAGAGTACTTACACAAACCTAGCACATGTAGGCTCTATGGTATAATCTATGGCTCCTAGGCTATAACCTCACACAGCATGTTACTGTACAAAACAACACAAAGCAAAATCAAGCACGAGAGGAAATGTTGCAATCAAGAGCTGCAAGAAACACAAGAGGTGTGAGGCTGCTGCTGTTTACAGAAAACTTTCATTTATAAGTAAAAAGGGTACACTCTAAAATAACCATAAAAAGGCTCTAGCTGGTTTGGCTCAGTGAATAGAGCGTCGGCCTGCAGACTGAAGGGTCCTGGGTTTGATACCAGTCAAGGGCACATGCCTGGGTTGTGGGTTTGATCCCCAGTAGGGGGCGTGCAGGAAGCAGCCAATTGAGGAGTCTCTCTCATCATTGAAGTTTTTATCTCTCCCTCTCCCTTCCTCTCTGAAACGAATAAAAATATATTAAAATAACAGTAAAAAGTATAGTATAGTAAATACATAAACCACTGACAGGTTGTTTATTATTAAGTATTGTCTGTGCTATACTTTTATGGGGGGCGGAGGAGGGTGGTCAGGGTAGAGTGCAAACGTGGTCTCCCATTACCACATATTATGCAGTTGAGTTTCCCACATCTGGGGAAACCCAGGGATCAACACATCCCACATGCAATGAATAAGCCTCGCTCTGGGAAAACCACCTTTGTGATCATGGTATCTCCTCTGCCAGATAAGTATTTCTGTGCTATACTTTTATACCACTGGCAGCACAGTAGATTTATTTACACAGCATCACCCCAAACATGTGAGTAATGCATTGCACTATGACATCATGATGGCTGTGATGTCACTAGGTGCTAGAAAACTTTCAGCTGGGTTCATGGATTAGAAAATGTAATATTGTTCATTCTTTCCTCTTTGTTATGAGTAAAAGTGTATAAAAGGTAAATGTACAGTTTAATGAAATATAAAGCAAACTACCATTTAGTCACGATTTAAATCAAACACTAGAAATTGCCAACATTCCAGAAGCCCCACCATCTTGCACACCCTGCCCTATCACAATGCTCTCTGTCTCTTCTAGAGGGAGCCACTAACCTCACTTTCGTTCTCTATAGTTTTGGCACATAATTGTGCACACTTTCCTTACTTACCTTTTACATAGTTTTAGCACTTAGGCATCTCCAAAAAATACAGTCTAGTTTTTTACTTTGTATAAACAGAATCAAATATTATATACTAGAGGCCTGGTGCACAAAATTTATGCACTGGGGAAAAGGGGGTCCCCCAGCCCAGCCTGCACCCTCTCACAGTCCGGGACCCCTTGCTCCTTACTGCCCACCTGCTCGCTGCTCCTTACAGCTTAGCTCATTGCTCCTTAGCACTGCCAAAGAGGTGGGAGAGGCTCCCACCACCACTGCTGCGCTTGCCAGCCGTGAGCCCAGCTTCTGGCTGAGCAACGCTCCCCCTGTGGAAGCACACTGACCACCAGGGGGCAGTTCCTGCATTGAGCATTTGCCCCCTGGTGGTCAGTGCGCATCATAGTGACTGGTTGGTCCGCCATTTGGTCAATTTGCATATTAGGCTTTTATTATATAGGACTAGTGGCCCAGTATACGAAATTCATGCACATTAAAAAAGAATTCATGAGAAGAAATATTTTAATATTGCTATTTGCCCTTTCTCTATAATACAAGTGTCAGAGATGAAAGAAAATTAGTAAAATGTATATAAAATCTCCTTCCTGTCAGAGTCTGGGGCCTAGAGGCAAGTCCCCACCCACCACCCTCATGTGCTTCGAAAATGCAGGAGACCCAGACCCGGCCAGCCCCCCCTCATTGGATGAGACCTAGACCTGGCTGGCCCCACCCCCGTCAAGCCCCTCCAGGCAGGGGGCACAGCCTCAGGTCCCCTGTCAAGACCTGCCAGGCAGGGAGACACAGTGTGAGGCCTCCTGGCCTGGAGCTTGGGCGGGGGGCATGGCCTGAGGTCCTCTGGGTTGGAACTGGGGCAGGAGGTGCTGCCTTAGGTCCCCCGTCAAGCCCAGCACCCTCCTCCCCCAAAGCGTCATACCAGTGCTGAACTGGACTCACGCAGGCAGCGTGATGTTAGCCCTGGGGGGCGGAAGTCCCTGCCCCTGGCCCTGCCCACAGACTGGTAGTGACTGGGACATCTTCATGGACAAATTAGCATATTCCCTTTTGATTATATAGATTATTTTATGTCTGATGTACTTTGTTTAACATTATGTTTTTAAAATTCAGCCAAGTTCTTCTGTGTACCTGTTGTTTGTCCATTTTTTTTCTCTATAATATTCCACTGTACCACCATTTAGTTATTGATTTTACTATTGATGAATATTGGGTATTTCCAGATTGGAGCTATAAACAAATATGCTGCTAACATCATTCTTGCCCCCTTGCTAAGGCACACATTTATCTAGGGCAGTAGTTCTTAAAGTCTGGTCCCCAGAGGCAGCATCAGCACTGCCTGGGAACTTGCTAGAAAGGCACACCTTTGGACTCCATCTCCCCCCTACAGAATCGGAAACTCTGGGAGTGGGGCCTGGCCACCTGTGCTTTAACAACTTCCCCCTCGATTGTAAAACACACCAAACTTGAGTCCACTGCTCTAGAGAATATCTATGGTAATCTAGGCGTGGAACTAATTATCTAAGAGGGTCAAAATGCATATGCAAATTTCTCCAAACTGGGCAACGAATTTATGTTCTCCTGGAGGAATATGAAAGATCCCACTGCCTCCCACTTCCTCACCAAAGCCAGTGGAAGGGGTCTGTCACAATATCCCAGTGTATCGACAAATGCCTTTCACCAACTACTTATATTTCAACCCTTTTCCTACATTTATTGTCCCCTTAGGTTTCTTCTTGTGTGGAGTGGCTTTTCCATTCTTGGCCTCAATTTTTTATTCTGGGTTCAAGCACTTGGTTGCCCAGAGGTTCTTATTTCTAGGGTTGGCAGGTGGCCTCAAGGCAAAGACAGCTTCCGTGCTGGCTGTCTCCCAAGTTTTCCCCTTCATTTTTGTCCTTGTTATTCTTTATTGTCTTTTACAATTTTTACGAATATTCATCCATTTTAAATATTTTAAAAATATTTACTATTTTGGTTGTTTTCATAGGCAGGTCAATCAGAAGAAGTCTATTCCATTCCTGGAGAAGGTTCACCTGTGAGTTGACAGGGGATGGGGTGGCACTCGTTTTAAGAAGGTATGAAGAGTAGAGTCATATCAGAATGGCACAACTTTCCATCCCGGGAACTATTGAGGCATAGAATATTAATTACATAGAGTCACTAGGAGGAAATCCTAAATCTTTTATTCATTCAATTAATAGTTATTGAATATCTACTGTGTGCCAGGCTGCACAAGGCACGTGTACGTGCAGGGCCTCGAGTCCAGTGGGAAAGACAGAGGTGAGGAAGCAATTATAGCAATGTGTGATCATAGAGAAGGGGCTAAGGATGCCCACAGGGGGACACTGAACCTGCATGCCCAGAAAGGTTTTCCAGGGAAGCGAAATAAAGCTGCGGCCTGAAGGACGGTGGGCAGGGACAGAGCGGATGGGGGACCTCAGGGACACAGGTGAGCCGGAAATCAGAGCCCAGAGCCCGAAAAGTTTTCAAGCCACAGGAGCGTGTTTGGTTCATATCCTAACGGCGGCGTAAACCCACTGAAGTGTGTTAAGCAAGAAGCCACTTGACTACGGGGCTGGCTAATTTTATGTGTCAACTTGACAAGGCCCAGACAGTTGGCTAAACATTATTTCTTGATTTGTCTGTAGAGTGTTTCCAGATGAGATTAGCCCTTGAATCTGTGGACTGAGTAGAGTAGATGGCCCTTTTAAATGTATTTTTATCTATTCAGAAAGCACATCCAGTGATTTAAAAAACAAACAAACAAACAAAAAGCCACAGCAGGGACACCATCCCCAGGAGGCTGTTTCCCCTGCTCGCCAGCCTAGCATTATTCACCTGGTGTTAAGCAGATCCCCAGACTGCTCGATACAAGGTCTTGTTTCTCACGGGCAGATGAATGCTCCGCTCTTTAACAACGTGTTGTTGTAGCCTTAGAGATTTCCAGCTTCCACAATGTAGGCTGTTTTTCCCCATGTAGCTAAGAACCGGATCAATAAAGTAAAAGCATAATGGCTCTCCCTGCTTTATTTTAGGAGGTTATCTGATACTACTTGCTGTTTTAGTCTTAGTCAATATTGGCGTCTCGTGGGAGGCAGAGATGATATCTCTTCATGAAATCCATTCCTCCATGTCCTAAATAAAAAGCCAGCTAGCACAAAGGATTCGGAGGCCTGCTGGTCATTTTTTAAGTGGATCTCGAACAAATACTGGTTCAGCCTAATTTCGATGATAACCACTTCCTCTGCCGTCCCCGCTGCCTGTGTGGCCACACCTTTCACCGGGAGCCTCCAGCTGCCTTAAGGACTGACCTGGACTCGGCTTTGTCATCAGGTGTCCTGGCCTCACTGCTTAACCGAAGCCCTGATGCCCCTCACTGGCAGCTCAGGGACAGATGTGGAAGCTCAGGCACAATCAGTTCCGCGGCATTATCAAACAGGGGAAGGAAAAGAAATTCTTCCGCTCACACCCTGGTTTGCTCAGGCTGCAGTAAGCTCATCACATTGTGGGGGCGCCACACATGTCCCTTCCTCATTTCTTAAACCGCCCACTGCATCCTGTGTTCCCTCCGTCCTGATTTCTCCACGTGCTTATTTCAGATGAGTAAGACCCTCAGGAAGAATGTGAGAGCTACCTACCCGCTGGCAATGGGCAAGGAGACACCTGGTTGGTGGTGTTGCTCTTGTATCAGTCAGGGGCAAAG
This sequence comes from Myotis davidii, assembly GCF_000327345.1. Lineage (NCBI taxonomy): Eukaryota > Metazoa > Chordata > Mammalia > Chiroptera > Vespertilionidae > Myotis > Myotis davidii. Next base: position 1,135,809 of record NW_006297018.1, on the reverse strand, counting down.
CAGACGTGCAGTCCTTAGTTCATCCTAGCCTGACGCCTGTGTCGGTGGCCAGAGCTGTTTCAATGCCTGAGGCACAAAAAAGAATGTGAGAGCTGCCCCGTGTGACTGAGAAAATGAGATTCTACCTGGAATAATTACTCTCAGATCCCCGTTCGGGCTTTGGAGCTTAATTTCATTTCAGAGCCAGCATTTGCGGGGGCCTTTCTTCCTCCAAATTGGACTTGCACAGCAGCCACGACAGTAGTACCCAAGAACGCTTGTCAAACGATTTCTGACCAACAATTCCAAAAGGGGTGTTTTTCAGGCAGCATGCGCTGTAATTTTTTATGAATTCACCTCATGCCGTGACCACAGTCATAGTCTGGGCTCTCATTTTGCATATGGATAGACTGAGAAATGGACTTCTGAAAGTGATAAACTTAGGATCTAGAATGCACAGCTGCTGGTGCAGGTGCAGTGTGGCTGTAGAGAGTGGGGGCTGCCCTGGACTCGAATCCCAACTCTGACATTAAGTAGCTGTTTCCTCATCTATAAAAAGGAAGAGGTTGCCCTAACCGGTTTGACTCAGTGGATAGAGCATTGGCCTGCGGACTGAAGGGTCCCGGTCAGGGGCATGTGCCTTGGTTGGGGGCACGTCCCCAGTGGGGGGTGTGCAGGAGGCAGTTGGTCGATGTTTCTCATCGATGTTTCTAGCTCTCTATCCCTCTCCCTTCCTCTCTGTAAAAAATCAATAAAAATATATTTTTTTTTAAAAAGGAAGAGATTGCCCTGGCTGGTGTTGCTAAGTGATTAGAGTGTTGGTCTGTGCACCAATGGGGCACCGGTTCAATTCCTGGTCAAGGGCATGTACCTTGGTTGTGGGGGTGCTTGCGGGAGGCAACAAGTTGATGTGTCTCCCTCACATCTATGTTTCTCTCTCCCCTTCCTTTCCATTGTCTCTGAAAAGCAATGGGAAAAATATCCTCAAGTGAGGATTAACAAAAAAAAAAAAAAAAAGGAAGAGTTTGAATTAGATGGATAGGTCTTCAAGTTGCTAACATTTCCTGATTTCTGGATTCATTTCCCATAGAACAAAGAGCATACATTTAAACATATAATTTGCAACTTATATGTACCATGGAAAAATCATTTTTTCATAAATTCATAATTGAGTACATTTCTAAAGAAAACTATCTAGGAATCACCAATAAAATACAGTGAAAGTTTTATCTACCAGATCGTCTTCTTTCGTGGCTTTCCCATTTGGGAAATGTCACCCTCCCTGCTTGTCTCATAGAAGTGACATAAGGGACAAAGAAGCTGCCTTCTGAAGTTCCACTTGGAGCACCAGTGCTTCCAGTCTCTCAATCTGCAATTTCCAAAACATTAAACATGAAGTGTTAAGTTTAGAGCAGCTTTCTTTTCTCCTCAGTGTTAGTGAGATAGACGATCTACTCATTTGTTCTGCTTCAAAAATCAAATGATTTTTATCTACCCAGAGATGAAAATTCAGCATACAAGTCCTAGAATAAATACATTAAATTAAACTCATTTTGTTTTAAATAAAACCTACCTCTCCTTACCTATATTCATCTCCTGGTTTTTGTTTTTTTGTTTTACCCCAGAATGAAATAGATTCCTTTACTATCTTCATTCTGGATATTTGTAGATTAACATTTCTTAACCTGGGGTTTATAGACTCCCCTCCCCCAGGAGTTTACTATGCATTCCTTCCTGAATGGAATAAAATGGTTTTGAATCCTCTGAATAGAGTTAAAAGGACTTCAGGTTGATGTCTATACCTGTGACTTTTCTTTTTTGGGGGGTGGGAGGCCTGGGAAGAAATTTCAGAGTTTTCATCCTATTTTAAAGGAGACCATGACTCTTGAAAGGCTAACAATTGTTTCTGTAGGTATCTATAATAATAAAAGTGTAATATGCTAATTAGACCAGACAGCCAAACAATCTTCCGGACATCATTCCGGATGAAGCCACAGTGGCAGGGGCCGAGGCAGAGGCAGTTAGAGGCAATCAGGCAGGCAGGTGAGCAGTTAGGGGTGATCAGGCAGGCATGCAGAGTGGTTAGGGACGATCAAGCAGGCAGGCTAGCAGTTAGGGGTGATCAGGCAGGTAGATGAGTGGTTAGGGGTGGTAAGTCAGGCAGGCGAGTGGTTGGGATGATCAGGCAGGTGGGTGAGTGGTTAGAGGCAATCAGGCAGGCAGGTGAGCAGTTGGGGTGATGAGGCAGGCAGGCAGAGGCATTTAGGGGCAGTCAGGCAGGCAGGTGAGCAGTTAGGTGTGATCAGGAAGGCAGGCAAGCAGTTAGGGGCAATCAGGCAGGCGGGTAAGCAGTTAGGCTTGATGAGGCAAGCAGTCAGAGTGGTTAGGGGTGATCAGGCAGGCAGGCGAGTGGTTAAGAGCCAGCAGTCCCGGATTGTGAGAGGGATATCCGACCTGCAGTCGGATATCCCCTGAGGGGTCCGGGTTTGCAAGAGGGTACAGGCCAGGCTGAAGGACCCCCTCCCCGTGCACAAATTTTGTGTGCCAGCCCTCTAGTTAATTCTTAAGACTTGACTTGTTGACAATATCAGAGTTGTTTTTTTCCACCTCCTTAGCTGATGGTAGCTAGATGACCTGAATTGAACTGAGGTCTTCATTTGAACTAGTGAGTGCCTTAGGTTTAAAAAATACCCAAATTTGTAAACTGTCAACATTACAGATGAGACCTTCTACCAGTCCAGGGAGATGGGGATTTCCATGTACTCTGAACTAAGTATCTCTTTGTGACCCATTTGGTACAAAGTGACCATGCTATATTTGTTGATCTTAAGAAAATTCTTTGTAAAATAAATATATACACAACTAAATATCCTAGGGCCTGCAATCCTTTTAAAATTGCATGACTCTTGGGAAGATGATTATATTTTCTTCTTTCTCTGTACCAAGCAAACAAAAATGCTGTAAACACTCTTTTTTGGCTCTATAGTTGAGCTTCCAAATAAGACCACTCTAGTGCCATATTTGCATCCCTGCTTCCCTTTCCCTGTCCTCCTTCCTGTCCCCTAGTTCTGAATTTTGACTGAGGTTAAGTATATAAAACATCTCTAGGGAGAATATTGGCAGGACCTGAGTAAAGAATAAAGGTTAATGAAATAATATGACCTGTTTAAGTAACACAATTTATAATCGATGCTGGGAAGTTTCCTCTTCCTTTTTCCAATATCCACAAAATTATTCATGTTAATATAGCTGCATTGGTCATTTTGGGCTATGCTCCTTTAAATGGACTCCAAGTGCATACTGGATCTAAGGTAAGGAATCCACAGGGAAAAGCTCAAGGTCATCCTGTGAAACCTATACTGGTGGAAACTTCAATTTCATTTCATTCATGTATTTACCGGTCACCTCCTGAGTGACACACTGTGGGAAATACTGAGAAAGTCCATGTTACATTGACCAACCTTGTGCAGAGTTCAGTCTCATTGGGTAGCTAAGATTTAAAATATAAAACAGCAGGGGAACAATATGTGGAATATACAGTCCAATTTTAAAGCACACCCTCATTTAATTGTACAGGAAGTTGGAAGAGGACTGAATTGGAAGCACTGAAATAGTTGAAGACAGAAGTATAAACTGATACTTGAATGTGTCCTAGGATTGCAGGCCCTCGGATATTTAGTCTTGTATATATTCATTTTACAAAGATGTGAAACGGGGCAACAAGCATAGCAAAGGCGCTCCTGAGAACAGTGAGAAAACTTACAGGGAAGAATGGGATTGGCCTGGAAGAGTGAGAAAAAAGCACCGGGTAAGGGGAGAAACCTGAGGACAGCAAGGGTTGAGTCTCATCCTTACTGGTACTATGGCTGCTAGAGAAAGAGGGGGTGAAGGAGATGGACTCCAGAAAGAGTGAGGATCCTCTTACCTTCACGTACCTCCAGGGTCAAGTAGTACCTATACCATCAATGAAGGTTTAGACTCATGCCGGATGGTCTTGATCCAGCATCAAGAAGGGTTCAGAAATCTGGAGAAGGACTGTGCGTAAATTAAATAAGAGTCCAGAGACGAAACATAATTTTGAAAGGCATTATAGGGAGTAAGAGAAGACGTAGCGTAAGGAACTAAGTTTTCCTCATCTCAGGACCCCTGACTTTTTATTAACACAATTTTTCCTAAGGCGAGGTGGAGATATACACTTCAAAGGGTAGGGTTAGGTACAGAATCCATTGTCAGATTGGAAGAATTTACCTACTGCTGTTCAGGTGTTTGGCCAGTAGGAGGCAATAACATGTAGATTAAGATGCCCTGAGCTGTCTAGGAGCAAGCAATCATCCCTTTTCAGGTTTGGGGACATGCCCTTGCCACTCCGCATGATTCAGCCCTTGCTGACATGCTGGAATTGGCTTCCGGCATTAGGCAGGTACAATGTAGAGGGGAATAAAACAGAGAGGAGGAGAGGAGGGTTAGGTGATGAAAAGAGGAGAGGAGAGAGAAAGAGGGAGAGAGAGAGAGAGAGAGAGAGAGAGAGAAGAGAGAGAGAGAGAGAGAGAGAGAGAAGTAGCTTTATTTTATTAGATTCCTACTTGTAACCAGGGCTTCTTGGAACCACCCCAACTTGGTGGCATTTCTGCATTATGAAATGCTTCAATGGCTGTGGAAGCTTCCCACATAATAAATACATTGACCAACCTTGTGCAGAGTTCAGTCTCATTGGGTAGCTAAGATTTAAAATATAAAACAGCAGGGGAACAATATGTGGAATATACAGTCCAATTTTAAAGCACACCCTCATTTAATTGTACAGGAAGTTGGAAGAGGACTGAATTGGAAGCACTGAAACAGTTGAAGACAGAAGTATAAATTGATACTTGAATGTGTCCTAGAATTGCAAACCCTAGGATGCTTTGATCCTCCTACCCACGGGACTGAAAGTTTCTTGATGTAAATGAACATCTTCACTTACCCAGTCACTCAGGAGGTGATCAATCAATAAATACATGAATTAAACACAATTGAAGTTTCTATAGTTTATAAAGGATAACCTGATTTTTTTCCAAGTGATTCCTTAACTTTGATCCCAGTATAGGCTTGAGGTCCATTTAAAAGGGTGTTGTCCCAGGAATACTTAATTAAAATAAGCAAATTATCTGGGATCTGACGCAGGGAGCAGTATCCATCCCTAAGAGCTAAAGCGCCGCTGGCCGGCTCTGACATTCACTTCTTGCTGAAGGCACAGCGAGTCCTCCAGGCTGGGCTGGAGAGCACCCTGCCCAAGCCGCAGACAGCACCCCAGTGCAGCTGAGCCCACCAGAGGCTTGGATGGAGGAATCCCACTGAACAGGCAGACTCCACACCTAAGATGCAGGCCTGGAAGGTCACGCAAACAGGACCAAAGATAGACAGCGGAGACCCAGCCCCCATCCTCATCCCTGCCCCCTCCACGGGGGACTGGGTGCAAGAACCTGCATGTGGCCACGTGGTTACTGGGACCAGCAGAGGCCTTGGGTGGAGAATAGTCACTGTGGCAATTCTAATCAGAGGACGTCAGACATTCAAGGCCAATTAGAGTGGGGGGGCCCTGTCCTGAGGATGCCAGATGTTCAAGGACAATCTGAGCAAGGACACAGCAATCTTACAGTATGCACTGCACATGTGTACCTTCCTATAACCCAAATACTAATGTCACTATGTGGCAAGAAGCCTCTTTTGTCTAAGTTGGTGCAAAGATGTGTTGTTGACCAGCCAGTGCGTGGCTGCTTGGTATGGCTCCTGTGTTTGCTACTGTATTAGCAAGGGCTGCTTTGTATGGCGACTTTGTAAGGTTACTTTGAAGAATTGTTTTGTCTGATGGCTCCTTGTTAGCAATGTCCCCTTGGTCTGCAATAAAGACTCTCCTATATGCCCATGACTTCTCATATCGTCTTCATCCAGTGCCTGGCATCCAGTTCCTGGTGAGGGAACTGTGCCCCTACAGGTGGCATAGTCAAGCAGGATAAAGGAGTAATTACTCCGACAGTCACCCTCCCTTCTGGATGGTGATTTTCTCATAGCTCAGGGGACTGGGGGTTGAATAAGGAGGACTCAGACTCAACCATTCACTAACCCCACTGGAGTCCACAAGGCCTGGTACACAGTAGGCACTCAATAAATGCCTAATCCATGAAGAAATGAAAGCACTCTTGTTCATCTCTGTGGCACACATGCAGGAGATCAAATGCTGACGGAACCACTGTTACACTGTTTTGTATCACTAGTGCCTGGCCCTCATAGCAGGTGCTCTCCGGATGAATGGAGAAAAAACAGTTAAAGGGTAAAAAGCACCTTGTTTAGCTCCATCCCTAGCACCCATCTCAGCTCCTGGCACACAGCAAGCGCTCAATGAAAGCAAGGAGTCCATAAGAACTTTTGTGTCACGAGTACCGGGCTCATAGTAGAAGCCTGACATGTGTTTGAATAAATGAAAGTGTCTTGTTTATCTCAATATTCCCAGAGCCTGAAATGGTGCCCAGCATTCAGTAGGCATTCAATAAATATGTGATTAATTTTTAAAAATGAAAAAAACCCCAACCAAACAAAAAAGGGGACATGGTCCAATCACATCCCACCCATTAGGATTGCTACTATTAAAAACAAACAAGCAAACAAAACAGAAAAAACAAGAGTTGGGGAGGATATGGAGAAATTGGAAGCCTTGTGCATTATTGTTGAGAATGTTAAATGCTGCAGCTGCTATGGAAATTAATGGGCAGCCCCGCAAAAAATTAAACATAGAACTACCATTTGATCCTGCAGTTCTGGATATGCACCCAAAAGAACTGAAATCAGAGCCTTGAAAAGAGATTCGTGCACCTGTGTTCGTAGCAACTTTATTCACAGTAGGGAAAAGGTAGAAGCAACCCCAGCATCCATCAACAGATAAATGGGTGAGCAAAATGTGATCAGTACATACAATGGAAGATTACTGAGTCTTAAAAAGGAAGAACATTCTGACACATACTATAACATGAACCTTGAGGACATCGTGCTAAGTGAGATAAGCCAGTCACAAAAACAACAAATACTGTAAATTCCATTTATATGTGGTGTTTAGTGTAATCAAAATAATAAACACAGAAGATAGAATGGTGGTTGCCTGAGCTGGGGGAGTGTGTGTGTGTAGGGGTGGGGGGTAGGAGAGTAGGGAGATACTCTTCAATGGAGGCAGAGTTTCAGTTTTGCAAGATGAAAAGGTCTGGAGATGGATGGTGGTACAATGATGTGAATGTATTTAATGCCACTGAACTGAACACTTACAAATGGTTTAGATGGTAAATTTTATGTCATGTGTACTTTGCCACAATAAAAAAAATGAAACAAAAAAGGTGTGGTCCACAATGACTAATGTTGCATGAGGCCCCACCCATCCGAAGGACCCCCTCTGCAGCCTCCCAGTCTGATTCCTAGGCCAAGCAGCTCAGCAGATGCCCTGTTAAGCAGTTAATTATTTCTCTTTGGTACTGGCTTTTTATCTTTTAATACAACAGTTTTACTGTCTCTGATAATTACTCTGTCTTGATAACTCTTTAAAATCTAATGAGGCGTGGTAAGCTCTGCTTAACAAGGCAACACATCATTAGCTTCTTGCCTCTTTACCATCTTATCGCACTCAATTACTGTATCACCAGCCAGACACTAACCTGTCACTTGCCATTGGCAGAATGGTGTGAAGTGACCTGCCTGCTGTCAGGTCAATTGGCAGTGCTACTTAATAAACTTCTGGGGCCACTCCCAGTCCTGCATGTCATCCTGCCCACAATCCAGGCTGGGGGGAGCTCCAGTGTGAATCAGTTCCCACTTACCTAATAATGAGGTTTTCAGGCAGGGCCTGTGCTTTCTCATCCTCTGTTCTCAGGACGTTTAACATTCTGTCTCACAGGGAAACAGTGAGAAGTAGTGCAATGAGCACTGGGTTTATCTGAGAGGCATTGGGTCTGTCTGTCTTACTAAGTGCTCACCACCTGTGTGGCTTTGGGCAAACCATTTAACCTCTCCGAACCTATTTCTTCATCCCAAACAATATATTTCCGTGGGTTGTATTGAAGTTTTAAAAGAGTTCATTGCTATCTAGGTTGCCAAGGCATATTAGCTGGGAAGAAAAAGTAAGATAGTTCTCTTTAGTCTATTTTTTAAATGAGTTAGGATATAAAGCAGTATAGTGTTGAGATGCTTTCAAAAATCTATTTCTTTATGTCTTTCCTCTCTCCCGTGCTCTATATAACTTCCCCCAACCTTCTATTGTATCATTCCCAAATCATGTGGGGTTTCCTTGGGGCCTATTTATTTATTTGGCATCTATCTATGTTCTAGGTGGTGTGCTCAGTGGTCAATGAGACAGAGAATGCCTCTGCCCTTAGACACTCATCTTCTCAGTAAGTGAGCGCACTCCACCAAAGGATTCAAGTAGCTGTGACTTCATGCAAAGAGTAAAAATAGCAGAAGGTCAGCTGCTTTTCACTTTTATCTTCCCTTTGTCCAGGGCAATGCCTGGCACACCTATAGCAGGTCAAGTTCAAAGCTCTAAATGCATACGCATGGTCACCTTTCCAGGAAGTGTAATGAGAGGTGGAGGGGAGTCACCAGTCAGAGGTACCATTCTGAGGTACCTGTGTGGTGTGGTGCAAAGTCGAGATTTGGTGCCAGGACCCTGGTCGGCGTGGCTCGGGGGTTGAGCATTGCCCCATGCACCAAAGGGTAGCCAGTCCAATTCCTGGTCAGGGCACGTGCCCAGTTCTAGGCTCGATCCCTGATCAGGGTGCTTATGGGAGGCAACAAATTGATGTTTCTGTCACGCACTGATGTTTCTCTCTCCCTCTCTAAAATCAATAAAAACACATTTTAAAAAATATATATTTGGTGCCAGAAGGAGGAGATCACGTTCTAGCTCCCTCACTTGTGGGCACTGTTCCCTGAGCCAAGACATAGAACTGTTGACTCTTCATTAACATGGAGATGGAAATGTCCCCTTATAGGTTTTGTGAAGACATAAAAGAATTAAAGTATCTGAAAATTGTAGATACTGTAGTAATTTACTATTGAAAATATTTTATTGATTTTGATAATTTCCTTGGGCTGTGAGTCACCAAAATAATTACTTTTGACAAAAAGGAATGTTTTTAAAATTAAATTTGCAATATCTGCACAATACGGATAACTCAAGTTCATGCAGAGAACCAGCTCTTCCGCTGGCACTTTTTTATACTCATGTTCTTGCTCTGCTTCCAAGTTTGCTCTAAGTCTGTTTCTATAAATGAACTTCAGAAACAAGATCACAGGGATAAAATAAATCACAAACACACATCTTTCATAAGTCCGTTTTCATCTGAGCACATAGATTTCTTTTATTTTTGGAAGATTCAAAGTCAATTATTTGACACAGATATTTTCCAGGTTATCACCTTAAGAGCTCAATCACTTTACAATAAACGTAACCAACTACATTTCTATACTTGCATGTCTGAAAAGACTATGGGACTGTTACCCTCAAAAATCCCTTCCTTGGCCCAAAGCAGGGTCTTTACAGATGTCAGCAGCCATGGGTGTCCACGTTGCCTCAGGTTCTGCTGGCTCTCAGGATGCTCCAGAGCCCCAGGAACAGCACAGTTTTGTTTTCTCACTGCCGCTCAGAGCGCTCCAACATGGCCACTGGGTTGCTTCCTTCCAGTCGGAATAGAATGAATAGAACGAGAGGTGGGCCATTCTGGTCCCCACGAGTTAGTGTGCCCTGCTCTAGGGTGACAAAGTCCCACTGCTCCATACTCACAGCTTCACATGGAAGTTTTGTCCCCAGGACACTCACCCAAAAGAGCTGGGCAGGCTAAAAGCCAAGCGGAAGGGTGCTGCCTCAGGATATATCCTAGACCCCGTCTGCCTTAGGCGGTAAGTTCCCTGAGGAGGAGACCACATCTGCCCCGTCCTCCTTAGGCCCACAGTACTCAGCGAATAAATGAATGAATGAATGCCTGTCTAGTGGTCCCTATCCTTGATTTTAAGGACCATCTCACCCACAGGTGTGGACTTGGACCCCCTTGATGACTACAAGGTCCTCCATTAAGGACACTCTCCAGAACATTAATGAGTTACCCTCATTGCTCTAGGTCCAGTAAAGTTGTAGTTCTAGCAGTGGGCTACCCTAGAGGCCTAAACATGTCTAGTCATTTGTCTTATCAAATTCATATGTTCAGTCATTAATCTACTCTCTTTTTCAAAATAATTAGCTGAGCACCTGCCATGTACCAGGTGCTACTCATTTTTTTATACATAGTATATTTACACAACTTAAAGTTCAAAATTAGATGAAAAATATATAAACAGGGAAGGCCCCCCCTGCTAGTAGCCAATGATACTTTGTTTTTTATTTATAAGCAAATACAAAGCACTAAGGAAGCACCCTATATATTACTGTTTTTGTACCTGGATCTCTCCATAGCAGCACATGGATATCATTCTCAGTACTTTTAGTAACTGTATAGTTTTCCATTGCCATATGGACCAGGGTTTACTTGAGTCTTTTTCTATTGTTGAGCATGGATTCTTCCTAATCTTTTGTTTTTGTAATACAATATCTCAGCAAATACATTTATGTACATATTATTATACTTGTGCAATTGAATTTGTAGAATAAATGCCCAGAAGTGGGAATACTAGATCACAGGGTCAATGCATTTGCATTTTGGGGAGGTCAGCTTCCTTCATTTCTGCTCCCCACCAGCAGTGTATGAAGTTGAGGCAGCATCCCCGGGAGGCGGGATGCAGTGGGGACCGTGGTGGACAGAAGCTCAGCTTTTCCCAGTGTGGGTAGCCTGACAATAAATACAAAGGTAATTGCAGATTGTGATTAAATGCTGCGAAGACAATGAAACACGATACTGTGGGGGAGGGTTGTGCAGAGTGGTGGGTGAGGGGTGATCCATGCTAGGTAAGGAGTCAAACAAGGTCTCTTGGAGGAGATGACTTTTGATTCAAGACCCAAATGGTGAGAGGGGGGCAGCCAAGAGATCGGGAGAGCATCTGAGGGGACAACAGGGCAGAGGTGCTTAGGCTCCTCTGGAAAGCAGTCTCTGCCCACCTCACCCGGGGGGGGGGGGCAGAAACAGTGGATCAACAAGGCTCTCAGCTTTGTCCTGGGCTTCCTGCTACGCACAGTCAAAGGCGTGGATGTAACCATTCTCTCTATTTCCAACCGGAAGAGTGTAAAGTAAGGGGACATGGGACAAGGACAAGGTCACTTTGTTCCTTAGACTCACAACTTTCTTTTCTTCACATGTAAGATTTTTTTTTCATAAAAATTTTGAAGTTTCCATAATTTAGGAGACACAGAATTTCAAAAGTTGCTCTTCAAAACGACATAATATAAAATTTACCATTTAACCATTGTTAAGTGTACAGTTCAGTAGTGTTAGGTACGTTCACGTTGCTATGGAGTTTTAAATTTATTAACTACAAAAATGAGCCCAGGCTGTGAAAAGCTGGAAACAAGATAAAAATAACTAGAATGTCAACAAGGTTCTGTGAGCACCTCTGGTTCCAAAGTTGAAGGGAAATTTAACAAGGGGGAGCAGTCACTTATGGATGAGGATGAAATCAAGGGTCTTTAACATCTGGAAATGGCCTTTCCCTAAGACTCATTCTCACTGTCGCTTCCCATCTAGGTTATAAAGTGAGTGCATTTTTTCAACTCCTGCAGTGAACTTCTCTGCTTGAGGATGAGTCACAACCTTTATTCAGTAAAAGAAAATAATTGACATTTAGCTGATGACTGAATCAGATAAACAGCAGGCCGGTCAGACATCTCTCAGCAGCTACCTGCTCATCTTTGTACCACTTCAGACCCAGCCTGGCAGTCACAGGCCACAGCTGTCCTTGTGGGTTCCTGCTTTTTTTTTGCAGTTGCTAATAGATTCACTGATGTGTGCCCATGTCAGACCTGTACACCCTCTCTGTGCTCTCTGCCTCTCGTATCCCCAGTGGCAATTACTGGGAAGACAACAATTGGCTATTTCATCATTTTATAATAAACTAGTGAATTTTAAAAATCTATTAGAGCCTGGCCGGGTGGCTCAGTGATTGAGCATCAACCTATGAATCAGAAGGTCACAGTGCCATTCCCGGTCAGGGCACATGCCAGGGTTACGAGCTCAATTCCCAGTGCGGGGAATACAGGAGGCAACTGTTCAGTGATGATTCTCTCTCATCATTGACGTTTCTGTCTCTCTCTCCCTCTGCCTTCCTCTCTGAAATCAATTTAAAAAACTAAAAAAAAATCTATTAGAGATATATTATGTCATCTTAATAAATGAAAATGAGCTGCGCTGAGTCCTGCTTCTCCTTTATGAACAGAGGATGTACATACAGACGATGCAACAAAAAGTAGCTTTAATACAGAGACATGAAATGGGAAATATATTGATAGTGAAAAAATGTATCCAGGTTTGTCAACGCTCTCTTCGTTTTCTTTGCTTCAGTGTGCAGTACGGCAAGAAACCACTAGATGGAGACATCCACCCGTTTATCTGCTAGTGTGCAAGTTTTCCGCTGCTTGGAACTCAATCTTGAGGCTTGAAAGCTAGGGGGCAAGATTTCCTTAGAAATAACTTGTCGATTAAAGAAGAAATAAAATAAGGATCCCTTGGAGTACAAAATGCCTATGAAGGTCCTAGTCTTCTAGCCGCAAGGCTCAGCTTGCTTCAGGGAAGCAACAGATGTGAGGGGATTTTGTTAAAAGGCCGGACAATGATTTTTCTAGAGGTGGACAGAAGGCATCAAGGAACGAATATAGGAGTCTACGAAAAAAAACTCAAAAAATTCCGGAAAATGCTGCTGTTGGCTGGAGAGTGTGCCTTGGGTCTGTGTGCTTTCTCTTCCATCACTGCTCCCCATGCAAGGAGGATGCGGCCAGGCCGGGTGTTTGCTCCCAGAGTGAGTGCGGAGCAGAGTCTGGAGGAGATTCCGCATCTGGAAGTCATAAAGCCATTCGGAAACGCTGGGTGGCACGTCTGTGAACGGTGCTCGAGTTTCAAGGCCTTTCCTTGGTCTGAGGGCCGGGCGGGCGCGAGGAAGCTGCATTTCCACGTGGAGGTGCCCGGTGGCTGCGCCAGCGGGGAAAGCCGCCCTCTGTCCTCCCCGCGCCAGATCCTCGGCCACCTGTGGGCTCTCCATGTCTCTTCGGGCTCCTTTTGCCCCACTCCCTCTCAGCAGGCTCTTGCCTTTCCACCCGTTTTGTGATCTCTGACCACAACTGTCTGCCACTTTCTTTTATAATTTTTCTTTTACTTTTCAAGTTTCTTCTAAAATTATATGTATACACACACACACACACACACACACATTTGGTGGGGATACCTAGGGATTGATTATTTCAGGCCCACAAAGAACTGTGCTTGTCCTGGGGGGCTCTGATTGGCTAGAACACACACACACACACCACACCTCTCAATCTGGAAGTGGGGGCAGGGGGCACGGAGGTGAGGAAGGGGTGCTCCCTCCTGCTAAGCCGTCAGGCTGATGCAATGCCCGCTGACAGCTCTCCCCAGACCACCCTGTGGCATGTCCACTTGCATTAATATCAACATTATGATGGTGATGCCTCTTAGCTCCTCAGGAAGGTGCCTCAGACACACGTAGGAGAGGAATTCAGGCAGCCAGGCCACCCACCCCCAGTCTTGTGTGGCCCCCACAAACATTAGGTTTGTTCCATGCCACAGTTCCCTCCTGCCCGTTAGAATGTTTTTGACATTCATTTGGCAGACTTTGGCCAGTGTTTTCTAAAAGCACTCGTTTAGGTTGTGTTCCAAAACGCATTTAATGTGTTGAGTTGAAGGAGGGAAGGCTGTGGAGATGAGGCTGAGTGTGCGCAGCCTGTGCAATAGGGTGTAGGTTCCCAGCCCAAGTCGTCCCTGGAGGAGTAAACGGATTGTGTTCATTTTATTTAACCAAAAAGATGATAGAGCCAGATAGGTAGGTAGGTAGACAGACATGATTGATAGATTAGACAGATGGATGGATCGCTAGATGGTGGCTGGGTGGATAGATAAGTACATAGATGTTAGAGAGACTTTATACTCCAGTTTTCATAATTATAAAGGTAAGCCAAAGAAAAGGAGTAATAATGTATTCGATCACTTCATGGACAAATCCTATTACAAGGTGAGCTGTTTGCATGTTTTTGGTAAAGTGAGTTATAGCTCCATCCTCTAGCCTGAGACGACTTAGCCAGGGGCTGCAGGAAGGTGGAAGTGTGGGGACAGCCACCAGCTATGTCCACGGAAGGAGTGGGCAGCTATGTGGGAGCAGTAAGGCCTTTCTCTGTAAATGGCAGCAACAGAGCAGAGTAAGAATTTAGGGGCAGAACCAGAAATACAGCATTTATTCTGTCTTTGAATAGCAGAGGCCTTCACAGAACCCTGCATGTATCTCCATTGCCAGAACCCTGGAGATCCGGGCCTAACGTCATCCCAGGAACAGTGTTCTTGAGCCAAGAGCGCTCTGCTGGGCAACTGAGTGTGAGAGGAAGATGGCTGCTTAGATGGGAGGGCATAACTGATAGAGTGGGCCCTTTTGTTCAGATTTAAAATATTCAACTTGAACTCACGTTAGGAAACGCTCTTACAAAAGTCTAGCGGTCGCAGACACGTCCGGTGATTTATGCATCCCTGAGGTCTGCATACTTGTCCAGAGTCACTTTAAAAATAAGAATGATTGATTAAGACCAGGTCCACCTAGCCCGTCTGCTGTGTAAAAAGGACCCCAAAACAACAGGTTTGTTGTTTTATGGATTGGTTTAGAGACAGTGGGCTCACTTGATTACAATGCCACATGCTTCAAATATTTTTACTGAAATGGATCAGGCCCCAGGGAGCCCTCAGTAACAGGGCGGTCATGCCAATGTCCCCTGGGGAGGAAATGGAGATTGCTTCAAAGGTTTTGGTTTTGTGATTAATAACAATAAGAAAAAAGGGGACACAGTCATAGGGTACAGGTTCAGGTCTTTCTTTTTTACACCCTTGTCTACGACTTTTCCCACCTCGATGACTCGGAAAACACTTTGGTGGAATTCTGGTCCCTCTCTTTTCGTCCCTTCTAGTGGAACCAGAGGAGGAAAGGCATGGTGGGGAATCTGGTCTGATGTGAGCATTTTAATATGACACTAAAGAATATGATAAGATTTTACCCGTTTGCAGAGAGTTTTTCTCCAATGATGGCTTGTAATCACATTGCTTTTTGCTTTTGAATATTCCAAACATGGCCCATGTTAGGGTTATTTTTTCTTAGTTTATAAAATAACAACTAACACAAAGTAAGCTGCTCTTATTCCTGACCACACATGAAAGTCAAATGAGATAAACCTAACATTTATCCAAAATGCACAAAATTATTTCAAAAATAGTGATTTTCTTTAGCTTCAGCTTATTTTTAAAATGCCATTGATCAGGTATGTGGATGTGTCTAGATTTCTACTTTATTCACTCTCCTGACAATTTCTCTGAGGACATTTATTGAAATCTCTATTATTTCTTATTTTGCAAAAATAAGATGGCATAATTACTTATGAATGAATTATTATAAAATAAATAAAATATAAGTGTTGTAATTTAATTGTTCCATTGAAGTCATTGGGACAAACACCATCTACACTAATAAAAGGGAAATATGCTAATTAGACTGGACATCTTCCAGGCGACCTTCCGGACATCCTTCTGGACAAAGCCATGGTGGCAGGGCTGAGGCAGAGGCAGTTAGGAATGATCACGCCAGCAGGGGAGAGTGGTTAGGGGTATCAGACCAGCAGGGGAGAGCAGTTAGGGGGATGAGGCTGGCAGTTAGGGGGATCAGGCTAGCAGGGGGAGCAGATAGGGGGATCATTTAAATAAAATTGGATTGCCATTACATACTGGCCGCTACATAAAGCCTTGAATGTTTTCCAGCCAGTGAAAGAGAAGCCACATCCATGGTTCTATTTTGATGGGTACAACCTACATATGTCACTTTAGCTTCTCTTCCCTTTCCTCTTTGCTTAATGACCCAATGAGTTTTATCTTGAATGAGACCATGGGAATCCTACTCCTCTGGTCTGGAGTGGAATCAGTGTTCTGGGTGGGAATGTTGGGATTATTGCTGTTGGTGTTTGAAGGTGAACTCCAGTGTGGGCGGATTTAGTCTTGGCATCACAGAAGGGGACAGTGCTGCGGCACTCTGTTTACTCGGAGCTTTAGCTTAATTTCCTTCACACTGTGGGCCTTCATGGAAGGTTCTTTGTAGGATCACCACTACTCCTGTATTTTATGAACAACAGGAGTTGTAGGTTCCCTTGCAAAGAGCAGAGCCTGCTCTGGTTACTTTAAGCAGAGGAGGATTTGTTACAGGGCATTGAACGACTCCCAGAACCATTGGTAAGACTGAAAAATGGAGGAAACTGTAGGCTGAGTTTCCAGAAACTGCTCCCAAAGTCATACTGCAGAAATGGGCCACAAGGAGCTGTGATTCTGTCATCCTCAAAAGCCACCTGCCATCGCACCCACAGGCCTGGGAGACTAGGTTTCTGCTTTGTCCACACCAGCACAGCACATGCCTCGCACCCTGCTCTCCCCGCTACGTCAGCTAGGAAACCAGGTCCTGAGCAATTGTTTCCATTTGGTGGGACGGAAGTTTCATTAGATGCCCTGCATGTGTCAGGGTTCTCCAAAGAAACAGAACCAATAGGATGTGCACATATCGTAAGAGATTTACATTAAGAAATTCACGCACATGCTTATGGAGGCTTGGAGAGCCCAAAATTTGCAGGTTGGGTTGGCAAAATGGAGACCCAGAAAGAGTTGATGTTGCAGATGAAGTCCAGAGGCGGAATTCCCATTGCCAGGAGGAGGGTCAGTCTTTTGTTATATTTATGCCTTCAAGTGATTGGATGAAGCCCACTCACATTATAGAGAGCGATCTACTTTATTCAAAGTCCATCCACTTAAAAGTTGATCTCATCCAAAAACTACCTCACAAAAGCATCTAGAATAATGTTTGGCCATATAGCTGGGCACGGATGTGGCCAAGCCAAGTTGACGAATAAAATTAACAATCCTCTGCTCAGTTTAAAGAGTGTCTAATACATACTCCCCACTCCTCTCTGAAGTATAGACAGGCATTCCAGAAGGAGGCTGGAATAGATGTGTGTGAGCTAGGCTGAAAATCTGCAGGTGTCTATGAAGACATCCTCATGAAATCAGAATAACACTTCTACGTTTATGTACAAATATTTTTGGAAACCAAATATAAAGCATTGCTGATACTATTGTTGGTTTTAGTGCAAGGTGAACAATCTGATTTAGGTTCTGTCTTAGATGTGGAGGGAAAATACCTCCAGTATAGGACAGAAAAGATTGTCCTAGTCTTAGTTCATGGGTGTTCACAGGGCTTCCTGAAACAAATGGTTCTAAGCTTCTGTCTTTCCTAATGAATAATGTAGAAGTCTCCTCATTTACACCCATTTCCTCAAATTAAAATAATGTGGCCAACTTCTTTAGTTTCTCTCAAAATTTCAGCCAAATGCCTTCTCTTGCAGAGAACACCACAGGTCCTCCCACTAGAAGTGACCAGGTCAACTCTCAAAGCTTCCGACTTGACCATTGAGCAGTGTTTCAGGTTAATCAGGCACTAATTAAAGCACATAATTAATAATCATTCACTTTGTACGGTGTTTCATATTTTGAAATATTGTCATATCTCTTGTAATCTTTTGTCTTCGTTGCTTTTCAGGTGAAGAAAATGAAAGGTCGGGCACATTGAGTGACTTGCTCTGTGGAGCACAGTGGTTAGTCCTGGAGGCAGCAAGCCCACTCTCCTCACTCCACTCGTCTGACCTCCTCTGTTCCATAGCTTCCATTCCCTAGGTTCTGCTGCAGCCTACATTCCCTAACTCCAACACAATCACTCACCCTTAAGATTTCTCTGCCTTGCTTCATGACATTCTATGGGAGCACCCTCAAGTGGGTTATGAACGATGCCAAAGGCTAATTTAAACTCACTCTCATTCAATCTTTGAGGTATATAGTCAAATTATACTCCAATACACTCCCTCTGTTTTAATATTTCTCAAACAGTCCCACAGGGGTGCAACAAGGGTTCTCTGAGAGGCTGAAAATTCCAGTGCAGTCTTTCTTGTGATGGTTTGGTAGACATTCTTTATCACCAGACCAGAAAATGTACTATTTATGCATTATTAAAAAGTCAAGAAAATTTACTACAGCTTACTTGGTATAAATTCTATTTTAACCCACTAGGTTGAACTTTTTTCTTTATCAGAAATATGTGTTAAATATAAAGTTTATTTCCTCACCTCTTTTTCCTTGTCTCAGCTTTGTTTTAGTTTGTGCTGGTATTTTCTACTAATTAGGCCCCTCTGATGTTTATAGCTCCTCCCCAGCTCTTAACATGCCCCACACACAGGCCTCATGGTATCCTGGGCAGAGCAACCCTAAGAACTAAGGTCGCAACGATAACCAGCACGGTGACCCGAGGTTTTTTACCCTGGGGTCATGTCTTGCTACCCCGAAGAATGAGCTCCATGGTCCAGAAGATTTAAGCAAAGATGAAATATTTATTGCAAGCAGATTCAAACTCCCCGAATGGGAAGGGGGCCCAAATAGTCGGTTGCCAGTAAAGTTAGTTGGTCCAAGGGTATATATGTGCTATAAACCTGCTCTATATCTACCTGTGTCATCACCTGATTGATTCCCTCATTGTTCTTGCATATTTGAACTTTCTCTGTTCCTATGCATCAGTACATCTTGTTGTTGTAGGATTGGGGGTCCTCCCTTGGTTTCACATGCCTCCCACTCTGTGTCCAAAATCATTCCATTATTTCAGCATGGTTAGTTTCTGTAATTAGGCTGTCTCAAACTGCCGTATCTACCCCTGTCCATGTTCCACCTGCCTTTGTTTTTCACTGGACCCCTGTCCTGTCTGCCTGCATGTCAGGCTAACTTCTCTCAACAATAGTGTTAATTTAATATTGCAGGCTCCTCAGAGGAAGGGACAGTGCTGTCTACTTTTTTGCATTCCACACCAGCCTGTGAAATGGGGCCATCTTAGTGCCTGTGTGATAGGGTAGTTGTCCTGTGCACAATCCATCCACTCAAGCTTTTGTTGAACATATAATAGTGAAAGAGGAAATGAATAAATTCATCAACGACAACTCCAGGAGAGAAGGAGCAGGAAGATCATAGACTTCTGAATCCATTCTCATTTCCTTAAATTTTTCATCCCTAGAGACACTGCCATCTCTCAAAGCCTTCACACAGGCTATCCTACCATCTTTCAAGTCTCGGCCATACCAACTCCCTTGCCTTTCCTGGCTGCTCACAATATCCACCCACTTCTCTGAACTTTTACTCCCTCTGTCACTGACAGAGCTCTCCATATGCCTCCTTATGTGATGAGCTAATTTTCTTGTATGTTTACCTCTCACCTAGAGAGCAACCCTTGGCACCTCTTACACGGCCTTATACAGAGTGGGCATTCAGTAAAGGGTTCTTGATTAGAGTCTACATTCATTATGTCACTGTACACTTAGTCTCCATGGGCAACGTGTCAACATGGAAGAAAACTGCAGCCCCATAACCTATTTAAAAATATGACCTCTCTCCTGACTGCTGGGTTGCCCTTCAAAGACAAGAAAATAAGTGTCATTTTTGTTCTCTTATTTTTTTAGATTTTCATGCCACCATGGCTTTGTAGCTCTGGGGATGGGAAGAAAGCTTCGTGATTGCTGAGAATCCAGCATGAAAGAATGGAGGCATTTAGCTCTGGGGGTGGGAAAAGAGAAAGAAGCTGGGAAGGGTCAGAATGAATGGAATCTGGATGGGCCCTCCTCACTTTCTCCCTCTGTGTGGGAGAAGAACAGATGGTGAAAGGGCAGAAGAAATGACTATTTCAAGTTGTTCCAGAAACTGGGAATGGGTGGGGATCAAGTCGCTCTGGGGTCAAGTAAATACTGGTTGGAGTTAGGGAAGTAAATGATGGTGCATCTTGGCATTAATCTGTTTAAGAAGGGGTTTAAAAGTCCTTCCATCAAAGCACTCCAGCTCTACCTAATATAATGCTTATGATTTTTCACAGGCAATTTCCATTGACGTATGAGGCTGTGTTTTCTCTACTGATTGAAGGTGTCTTTCATACTCTGAGAAAGTACAGCATTCTACACACCCTGCAAACTCAACGGGAATCTGTGTGGGTTCTTCTACCGTCTCTTGGCTTAGGAACACTGCTCCCAGCTGTCTTCAGTAATGTTCTGGGCAGAGGGGGTAGACAGACCTCCCTCCAATCCCCAGGACTTGAAGATTAGAAGTGAGAAGCAGACCACGGGGTGTGCTCAGCAGCAGTGGGCACCCAGGAGGCAAGGAGGAAAAGGACTGAGGACCTGGGATGAATTCTAACCAGAATGAGCTGTAGAGGGATGAAGTAATCGCATCACTTGTCCAAGAGTGGATAACCCCAAACTCATCTCTTTCTGGTTTAGAATATGATGTACTGTTTTCATATCAAAATGTGCTCTATTTAATCTTACAATTTCCCTGTATTGCCTAAATAATACCATGTGCAACGAATAGGATGAAAATTTGACATAAATTCTCCTCGTTACAGAACAAAACTGTTTGTTAAACTCAGGTGAAGGCTGAACTGAAACCAGCCATGGCTCTTTCTTTTTTCTTTGTTTCCCATGACTGCCTCTATAGGTATGATCCTTGGAATCTGCAGTCAATCATTATCTCAAGGACATGGAGGCAGAATTCCTCCCTAAAATAAGGTTGTTCTGACTGTGGCTGGTCCTTTGCAGTCATGTCTGAGGCACATATCCTGCCGGCCATGGAGGCATGGGGGATGCTCCCGTGCTGTTGCCATGGTGATGTGCAGTGTTTTCACAACACAGCCTTCCCACTTTCTCTGAAAGCCAATTTGGACAGTGAGCCTGAATGATGCTAGCCAGGCTGGAAAGTGATGAAGGACCCTTTGGGATTGGTATTCTGATTTTTGCGTGTAAAAATTTAACTCTGGCTGGAACCAGGCACATACATGAGCACAGGCTTGAGATCTAAAGGAGATGAACCTGGAGGAAGACACAGGGTTGCTCAGAGGTATGGAATACATGGTACCTCCTTCCCTTTTTATTCGTTTTGTGAGTTTGCAGGGTGTGTAGAATGCTGTAACTGCAGGCATTCTTGTGTCTGAGATACAGCAGCTGCAGAGAGTAAAATGAATGTGAACAAAGGTGAGGAGGAGGCAGTGAGCTAATGACAAGAGCACAGGCAATGGTCAATGTCCATGGTTTTAAAATTTTAGTCTTTTCTACAAAAGAACAAAAGGGAATTCGGGAACTGAATTTAAATTTGACAGGTGTCAATAGTACTAAGACACTATATTTAAAGCACTTTGTGCTCCCAGGAGAAAAAAGTACCCAAGACCCTACATCGTTTCTTCAAGGGTATTAACAGAATTAACCTGTGTCTGGCACAGAGACGCACACTTAGCCGGTCAACAGTAAAATGCTGAGTGAATGAAGGAGCAAAGCGCCCAGACTCTCATTGTAGTGATGTGTCAGTTTTGGCTGTCTGGCTCCTTTGGGCACATGCCCAACTTTGGGGAAATCCCCCACTTTGAGTCCTGTCCTCCACATGGAAGCGTCCGAGGGCCAAGTTTCCACAAGATGAGTGAGAAAGCGCTACACTCCCACCCCTGCTTTCCTTTTCCAGGGGCATGCTCCCGGGAGGAGCCTGCTGGGGAAGACAGATTCTTAGGAGAGGATTTCAGCCTTGGTCTTTTTTATTTTTTTAAAATATATTTTTTTACTGATTTTTTTACAGAGAGGAAGGGAGAGAGAGAGAAAGTGAGAAACATTGATGAGAGAGAAACATCAATTCAGCTGCTTCCTGCACACCCCCCTACTGGGGATGTGCCTGCAACCAAGGTACATGCCCTTGACGGGAATTGAACCTGGGGCCCATCAGTCCATAGGCCGACGCTCTATCTACCGAGCCAAACCAGTTAGGGTCTTTTTGGTCTTTTTAGTTAAAGTCCTGTGGTCCCGATTTTCAGAAGTAATTATAAGTACAGGGAAATTGATGCAGAAGGAAAAGGTTTAGTCATTTATGACTGACTATGTGGGCCAAGGTCATCAGCCCGGGCTCCCCTGGCAGCTTGTTGGAAACAGAGGATATCAGGTTTGTCTTCCTCCCACTGGATCAGAATCTACTGTTTAGAAAATTCTCCCAGTGATTCATAAGCACTTTAATGCTTGTGGCTCCCCTGGCAGCTTGTTGGAAACAGAGGATCTCAGGTTTGTCTTCCTACTGGATCAGAATCTACTGTTTATAGAAATAAGGGTGTAGTTCTAACACAACATTCCATCGTAGGAGCTTTTGGATTCCTTGAGTTGCAAATCTCTGGCACATTAACAGTCTGATTAGGCCCTGGGAGGGGAGAAGACAAGCAGGAGAAAGACATTGGTGGGGAGGAGAAAGAGTAAAGGAAAGAGAAAGCCAGTATTTATCTTAGTAACTTAAAATAATACATATCCATCCTAAGACTTTTTAAATACCATGTAAGAGCATAAAGTAAAAAAAAAAAAAAAGACATTGGAATTGCCTTCCTCCAAGATTGTATTATCAAATAAATTTAAGAGCACAGACTCTGGAGCCCAACTACCAGGGTTTGAATCCCAGCTCTATCATTTACCAGCTGTGTAATCTCAGGAACATTATTTAACTTCTCTGTGCCTCAGTTCCTTCTGCTGTAAAATGGAAATAACAGCAGAACTGTTGTGAGGATTCAATTTGATAGGTGTATAGCGCTTTAAACCATGCCTGCACATGTTTTATGTTTTGGCTGCTATGATTCTAATACTTTAATGTTTTTTTTTTTCATATTTAGATCCCTTTGGTCTTTCAGCATAGGAGTAAGGATTTAGAGAATTCATTATATTCTGTGATGGTTAGTTAGTTAAGCATCATTTATTGACTAATCTCTCTTCCTATGTGTCTTAAGGGTTTATTACATCCCCCAGATGATCTGTGGATGTCCGGACCCCCAGTCCTTCAGAATGTGACCTTATCTGGAAATAGAAGCATTGAAGACATA
This sequence comes from Myotis davidii, assembly GCF_000327345.1. Lineage (NCBI taxonomy): Eukaryota > Metazoa > Chordata > Mammalia > Chiroptera > Vespertilionidae > Myotis > Myotis davidii. Next base: position 1,112,676 of record NW_006297018.1, on the reverse strand, counting down.
CTTAGTTAAGATAATATTGGAATAGGGTGGGTTCCTTAATCCAATATATCTCATGTCCTTATAAAAAGGTGAAAAGACAGAGACATAGAGAAGATGGCCATGTGAAGCAGAGATGGGGAGGATGCTGCCACAAGCCACGGAATGCCTGGGGCTTCCAGAAACTGCAAGACACTAGCAAGAGGCCTTACTCTAGAGCAGGGGCGGGCAACCTTTTTGTGAGTGCGTGCCAAAACCAGCAAAATCTCTGACTCAAAATTCTTCTGCATGCCAGCCCTAATTTTTTGAGAACATGTTACGCCTACTTGATATCTCTTAAGGTGTACATATGTGAAGAACCTTGAAGAAATAATAAAATTCATTCGAGTGACAAAAACACAGTATATGATGATGAAAAATACATTTATTTTTTAATGTATACATGTTATGTAAAATTATTTATTTATCTAAGATGCACCTTCACTGAATTTATCTGAAAAATAAAATAGTCGATATTAAGGGAAAAAATTGTAAATGGAAGATTATAAGAGAGGGTTTCATGTGCCAGCAAAAGTTACTGGTGTGCCATGTTTGACAAGCGTGCCAGGGGTTGCCCACCCCTGCTCTAGAGGCTTCTAAGAGACATAGCTCTGCCAACACCTTAATTTCAGACTTCTAGCCTCTAAAAATAAATCTCTTTTGTTTCAAGCCACCCAGTTTGTAGTACGTTGTTATGGAAGCCCCAGAAAATGAAAACAACATATCATGGACATTTTTGTTGTTGTTCTTTTGGTCTGGCCACTTATTCCTATGCCTTAATGATATGTTTTAGTAATTCAGAAGAAAGAGATATCAAACAGTCCCATTTTTCCCAATAGGCACTTTTTGAGATAAAATTTAATGGAAGCCAAATCAGTAACAAGTATCGACCCCTGTAAAATTCTCATGCTTTTCTGAAAGTCTGAGGCCCCTGTCAGTCTCACCTCTCACTTTAGGGTCCTCTACACGGGGACTTTCCCACTGTGACACCTCAGATAAAGGTTTCAATGTCTTAGCTGCCGTGTCTCCTTTCACTAATTGAGAGAGGTTTATAAAACGTAGTGAGGTGTTATTAATAATTAATAAATTCCACCCAGGCATCACACTGAAGACTGCATTCATGCCCAATCTGTCTTCACTTCCTGGTTTACGACGACGTTAATTGCTTTTTAAGGACTGTTGGTGGAGCTGCAGAGAGAGAGGGCCGGTGCCAGGTTCTATTTCACTTGAGTAAAGAAAATCAGATTAGAATAATGAATGACACTCCAGGAACTGTGAGGTTTCCTGGGGGAGCTAATGACTGTTCATAGGGTCTTAGCATGAGACCCCTCTGTGGCATAAATAGGGATGCATTTCATAGCAGCTAAGCGTCAGGAAATATGCTTTTAATTATCACTTAAGATGTAACCTGTCAGAGGTATTCGTATCACTTGTATGTAATGAGAATTGATTTCAGATTGCATTACCCAGAAAGCCTAGCATAATGGACACCCGGGTTCCTTCCCAAGACCCTTAGTCACCACATGTTTCTGTGTTGGTGCTGTCCTGCCCCGCAGTCACCAGATATCCGATCTGCCACATGCGACCAGGCAGAGGCCTGCTCGTTAGCTTTGGGTGGTTCTTGATGAATGAAACGCCACCAAGTTGAGCCTGGCTCCCAGGTTTAGCTGCAAAGTGGAGGAGCTTCAGAAAACAAAGTTAGGGGTTGAATTGTTGACTGTGGTGCACAGACTTGCCTTGCCAGTGCAGGGATGTCAATGCAGGGATGTCAGTGCAGGGATATCATGCAGAAAAGATGTTGATCCATTTGAGCACTGCTCACTTCTGGCTAAACCTCCCCCAGGTTTCATCACCTTCTCGAAAGTGATCAAGCAGGTCTGGGTGTATGTGCAGAAATGTGGTGAGAGGAGGAAACATACCTGATCACCCATGTGTTTCCCAAATTTACATCATTCATATAGCATATGCCAGTTTCTTGTTTTTCTTGCCGTAACTTGTACTGTCTTTATAATTATTTACTTAATATTTTGCTTTATGCTGACTTGGTACATTTTATATGTTTACTTTGCAAATAAAACTTAAATCACTATGGTAAACAGATTAATCTTACTGGTTTAGAAATAAAACTCTGCGATTGTATTTATTTTTTATTGAAATATATCAGACATATAAATTGCGTAAGTTTAAGGTGTACAACACATTGATTTGATGCATGTATATATTGCAATATGATTGCCGTTACAGGATTAGTTAACACCTCTATTGTGTCACATAATGTCATTTTTTTTTTGTGGTGGGGATAATTCAACTTTTCAGTTATAGAGGGACTAGACACCTGGTGCACAAAATTCATGCATGGGTGGCGGGGGGACTGCTGACTCCTAACCACTCCCCTGCCTGCCTGCCTGCCTGCCTGATCGGCCCTATCCACTCTGTCTGCCTGATCGCCCCTATGCCTGCCTGCCTGATCGCCCCTAACCTCTCTGCCAGCCTGGTTGCCCCTAACCACCTCTGCCTTGGCCCCCGCCACTGTGGCTTTGTCCGGAAGGACATCCAGAAGACATCTGGTCTATCCGGTCTAACTACCATATTACCCTTTTATTAGTATAGATATTGTTGCCTGTTGATGGTTTTGTCTGTGATGGTTGTCCATGATTTCTTTGTTAAAATAGTTATTTGAGAGGTGTTAAAGACATAGTAACATGATCTGGAACCTTCTCTTTTTCTTTGTCAGATCAGGAGGATTGAAAGAGAATTGGACAGGAATAACTTTGTCTCTATGAGATCCCATATTTTGATTTTTATGTCTGTCTAAAACTTAAAAGAATAGTGGTGTACATTCTACTGTTTGAGAAACAATGATACCACACATAATTATGTGGGGCTCATGTTGGCAGACTGTGAAGAGAGAAGTCGGAGAAAGGTGGAAAACAGGAGTCAAGCAAGAGCAAGAAGGTCTCATTGATCAAACTCTGCTTCTCTAGCTCTGGAAAGAAAAACAATCAGGGTTAAAATCAGCCCCACCTCAGTCTTTGGTCCCTCCCTCGTGTACTTTCATCGCCTGAGTGAGTATTAATTGCTTCCCATGTATCAGACACCGTGCGACACACTGGAGCCATGAAGACAAAGACTCACTGCCCTCAGGGGCTTGTCTAGTTTGACAAAAAGCAGAGAGGTGCATGGAGAGCTGTGGGGTCTACTTACTAGGACGTCACCTGAATCAGATCCTGGGGACGAGCAGCAGCAACGGGGGAAAGTGGTTCCTGAGGGACCACCTTGCGGGGTATTCTAATGCTGTGGGAAATGGGAAGCAATCACATTTGGGAACCTACAGCTGACAGAGCTGCTTAGGCCCCCTGACTCTCTGGGCAAATGGACAACAATAGTTCTCTATTTCAGTGTTTTGCTGACTATAAAGGGGAATGCCAGTGCTGGACACCAGGGGGCACTGATCATTGAAGTTCCAGAACCAGGAAGCAGTGATGTCTCAATTACAAGCTGAACTTTGAACTCACTGAATGGCCTGCTGTGATCCCCATGGAGGCCCCAGGGTGGGAATTAGCCATTGGGTCCTAGTCAGTGGTTCCCACTGGGTTCATTCTGTCTTCTCAGGTGAGCCTCCCCAAGCAAGGCTTGGACTGGGCAGTAGTGCCTCCTGAACCTGCTGACTGTGGTGTTTTTGAAGGTGGCCACCAGCCTTGTTCCACTCATCCTTGGCTGGACCATGGTGGGAATCTGGGTGACATTTCTGGTAATTCTGTGAGTTGATGTTTGAGAGAGTGGTGAGGTTTGGAAACAGAAGGATTGGATGTGGCTGACTCTGACTCTTGGCCATTCATATTAGAACCACTTCTCTAGTCCTCCAGGGAGACATAAACCAGTCCATTTTACTCACCCTGACGCAGTTTTGGCAAAATGCATATTTGAGCAGAAATGAGAACTTGGTGGAGTTCTCTTGAGTCTGGGAGACTTTCGTGGCTTTCAAGACTTTTTTTGTACTTTTAGTTCTTAGAATGTCTTCATTTCCATCATTAAAATCTATTTCATTAGTTACTAGAGTTTCATCTCCACAAAACATTGCCCAGTGACCTCTGGCAACAATGGTTACAAGTAGTTCCTTCTCTGATGTAACTGCCTTATGATCTGATATGCTATGCCTAGCTGTCTGAGATGGGGGAATTATAAAAATCATGCACTCTTAATTTGCTATGTCTGCAAGAACAATAACAAAGGTTTGATTTTGTCATGGCCAGTGTGGCTCAGTTGGTTGGCTGCCGTCCCATTCAACAAAAGGTTGCCAGTTCAATTCCCAGTCAGGGCACATGCTGACTGTGGGCTGGATCCCAGGTAGGGGGTGTGCAGGAGGCAGCCAATCAGTGTTAGGTTCTCACATTGATGTTTCTCTCGCTCTTTCCTTTTTCCTTCCTCTCTCTCTCAAAGCATGAATAAAATTTTTTAAAATAAATAGATTTTATTTTAACATCTTTAAATGTTGGCTCCAAGGTCTCAGTACTAATGGTGCTATTTCAGCCCTTCTATCCCTATGTAGTAGAAACCCCATCTATTTCTGTGCAGTACATGAACAATTTCAAACATTGATTTAGATGGGTGGATAGGACTGATTGTTATCATTGGTTATTATCAATCTCACTGTTAGTTTCTTAGTGGAGGAGCTATATCCTCATTAGTTTATCAGTGCTAAAGTGAATACTTGTTTGAAAGTATTGTAACTGTCGTAAAAAGTATCTTAGCCAAACCTACCTGGTTTGCCATCTTTGCTTGGGTATTTATACTTTCTGAGGACTATAACTAAACACGAAAAGAGGAAGGAAAATGGTCCCCAATAATGTGGTACTTGACCTTTGTATCATAAAGCCATGCTTAGAATTTCTGCTGCTTATAAATGCCTTCTGAAATTTAAACACTGCAGCCAAATAAAAGACAATGATGAAAAAAGACATATCCCTATGCTCTCATTGCCATGAATAATTGAGAATTGCCTTTACTTGATTTCAATTCACCATCCCCCAGCATCACTCCTTCCTTTATCCTATATAATTGTGAGCTATAAGCTTAATACTCGTTTTCCTCCGTGCTTTCTGATAACAGGTAAAAGCACAGAGAATTTCCACTCCCCAGTGAGAAGGCTGCTACAGTGTCAATGACAAGATGCTAAATTGATTCTCCCTCATTGTTGCGTGGTGATCTTACTCTCCCCCGCAGCTCCAGAAGGCTTTGTTGGACTAAATCCCAGACCCTGAGCTGGAGCTGGTCCTAGTGATGCTTATTGTGTCTTCCATTGTCAACATAAGTGCATCTCAAAGGGTTTCTGAGAACAAATGGGTAGCCCAGCGAGGCAGGAGAGTCAGTGCAGGAACCTGGTCTTGGAGCCCTTCATCTCAGGTTGGGGTGGAGCCAACAGCACCGTGTGTCATTCTTGGCAAAGGAAGTTATCACAAGGATTTGGATTTCCCCCAAGGAACCCAGAAAGCAACAAAGTAACTAATCTTTTATCTTATAAGAGAACCACTGAACAAACCTCCAGGGCAGAGGGTACAATGGCTGAGGTCTGACCTCAGATGGCCTAGACCAGGGGTGGGCAAACTTTTTGACTCGAGGGCCACAATGGGTTCTTAAACTGGACCGGAGGGCCAGAACAAAAGCATGGATGGAGTGTTTGTGTGAACTAATGTAAATTCAAAGTAAACATCATTACATAAAAGGGTACGGTCTTTTTTTTTTTTTTTTTTAGTTTTATTCATTTCAAACGGGCCGGATCCAGCCCGCGGGCCACCGTTTGCCCACGGCTGTTCTAGACAGAAGTTCCACTTTGCTTTTTTTTTTCTTCTTCAAAATTTTCTCCTTGGGGCATAATCTACCCTGGTTTTCTGCAAACTGCCTGGAAATGTTGGTGGCTTGCATGCTCTGATGTTCTGATGCTTCCTGTCCTTCAGATTCAGCCTCCAAATAAAGGAAGGTTTAGACTAAAATGGCTGATGGCTGTCATGGTCTCAATTCAGTCAAAGGACAGGAAATGGAAAATAATCTTTTATTTATGTCAACCCCAAATACATTAGTTAGAAACAGAATGACTCCTTAGCTACTTAGAACACTCAAGTATTTTTTACTTACTCAAATTGCTGTGGGTCCACGCCATACCCACCATCACTTCTCTTCTCCCCAAGTAGTTTTAATCAGACATATTGTTCCAAGATTCCTTCCTTACTCTTCCATGGCCACCGGAGTCTTCTTTCACCAGAGACACATCATCAGATGACCAGGAACAAGTGGTTGGGGGGCTGGAAGTGAGCCTGGGTATAGGAGAAAGAGCTAGAAACACACAGAACCATGAATCCACTCTGTCGTCCTTTACCCCCCTTTCCTTACCAAGACCTTAGACCAGCCGTGGGCAAACTATGGCCCGCGGGCCGGATCCAGCCCATTTGAAATGAATAAAACTAAAAAAAAAAAAAAAGATCGTACCCTTTTATGTAATGATGTTTACTTTGAATTTATATTAGTTCACACAAACACTCCATCCATGCTTTTGTTTCGGCCCTCCGGTCCAGTTTAAGAACCCACTGTGGCCCTCGAGTCAAAAAGTTTGCCCACCCCTGCCTTAGACAGACACATGCTTCACCATCTTTCACAATCTTATTTCAGGTTTTATTCAAAATTATTCTCTATGTCTAATAATAATAATCTACACTAATAAAAGAGAAACATGGTAATTGGCGTATGACCACTACCCTTCCCATTGGCTAATCAGCAAGATATGCAAATTAACTGACAGCCAAGATGGCGAACGACAGCCAGGCAGCTTGAAACTGAACATGAGGCTTGCTTGCTTCAGTGACGGAGGACTCCAACGTTCCCCGC
>NW_006297018.1:1102312-1105023 GCF_000327345.1 Myotis davidii | reverse complement strand
TAGGGATTGGGCCTGCCCTCTGCCACCCAGGAGCAGGCCTAAGCCAGCAGGTTGTTATCTCCCGAGGGGTCCCAGACTACTAGAGGGCACAGGCCGGGCTGAGGGACACGCCCCTTCCCCCCGAGTGCACAATTTTTTGTGCACCGGGCCTCTAGTATTATAATAATAGTCTACATGTCTTATTGCCTTTTTTGAGGTCGTCATGTTCTGGATGGTGGATAATTTGATCACGAGGATGGAAGAAAAAGACAAACAATAGTGACAATTTTCAATGCAGGTGGGAGGCAGGCAGTCTACCAGTCACAAAGTAAGAAGAGTATTTAGTGCACGTGACTTTAAACATGATTCTTTAGCTGAGTCAATATGTGTTAAGTCAGGTGTCTAGGTATGGAAAGGGTGCAATTATATTTTGACTTCTATATTTGTTATAGAAAGTTTAGATATATATTCATTGTAGAAACTTTGGCTACTACTAAGTATAAAAAGGGAAATAATGATCATGTATAACTCTACCACCCAAAGATAATCACTATTATTATTAATCACATTTCTTCCCATCTTTTCTTATGATTTACATATGGCTTTCTTTTTCATTAACTATGTATATATAGATATATAAATATATATTCTCCTATGCCATTAAATATTCTTGCATAATAAGATGCCTTTATATGAATGCACCATGATCAATGTCACCAACCCTCTCTCATTAGAAACCTGAGTCATTTCTAGTTTGGCGACATTGTTGTCATGAATATTCTGCCCACATCTTGATGCTGTTTGTAGAGAGCATCCCTTGAAGCAGTACACGAAGTCAAGGAGTACATGGATGTTTAAGATGATACTTACTGCCAAGGTGCCCTTCAGACATATGGCACCAATTTTGCCTCCCACATCAGTGAACAAGGTGCCCATTTTGCTGGGTGTGATTCTGTCCAACAGATGCTAGAGGGCGTCCATGTGGAGTCCAGGGAAGTTGGAGAAGGCTCAATAATGCCTAGGAAGGAATGATTACCCATCAAAGAAGACCATGGTCCCTGCAAATTAGATAAAGCCTGGACTAGAGTTGGGGGTCCCAAGTTCAAGCCCTGCCCCATGAGCTCTGTGACTAGCGTATGCTACTCTATTTCACTGGGCTTCAATTTCCTCTCCTAAAAAGTGGCGATTGAGACAATCACTTCCAGACAATAAAAGTCCGTGAAGTTAGGTTTCCTACTTCCAAGTGGGCCCCATGGCTGGGAGCAGCCCGAGCTGCACTTGAAGCTGTGCCCGTGAAGCTAAGTCACGGTAATGCTCATGCCCCAGGAGGAAGTTATTGGCCAAGGCGTGTGTAAAGCTTCCCTCCCCTCTTAACTAACTGGGTCGTGGCTTTTAAAACATTTATGGCTCACTGGTAGTCTTCTTCCAGAGCTAAGAAAACCAAGCATGCCTCGTGCTTGGGACCCCTAATGTGACTATATTTGAAGTAATAGGGAGTTCAGGTTAAATGCGGTCATAGTGTAGAGCCCTGGATCATTTTGATTAGAGTCCTTATAAGAAGAGACACTAAAAAGCTCTTCTCTCTCTTCTCTCTCTCTTTCCCCCCTTCTCCTCCCTCCCCTCTCTCCCAATGTGGCCACACAGTAAGAAGGTGTTCACCAGGACCTAAATCCAGGACCTGATCAAGGTGTTGATCAGCACCTTGATCTTGCATTTCCAGCCTTAGAACTGTGAGAAATAAATGTCTTTTGTAAGCCACCCCATCTGTATTTGTTATGGTAGCCAGAGAAATCGCACGTCTCAGGGCTACATATGAGAAACAAAAACAAAAACAAAGAAAACACCAGAGAGAGAGAGAGAGATTTCATGGAGGCATCAAAACCCCAACTGTCGGACCAAAGCTGAGACAAGGTTCAGTGTCACCATTTATCAGTAGAAAAGGGAAGCCAGGTGGGCCCCCCATGAGGTACCGGCGGCAACGGTGGGGCCGCTGTTCCTCCCCATCCGCTTTCCTCAGTTTCAGTGGGGTCAGCCTGGATCGGTTTCCTCCTTGCTGATTAGCAGACAAAGGGTGGCTCTGCGCTATCTGGGAATCACACTTTCTGGCTTTCTCGCTGGCAGTGGCAGCACCTGGAACAATGTGTGGGGATAGCGTGTCTCCCAGGGCCCTGCCCTCCGTGCAGGAGTGCGGCATTCATGCCCATTCCCAGGAGAGGCACATCCCAACTCGCTCTGGCACACGGATCAGGGAGTCACACTCTTCACTTCCAGGGGAGCCATGATGAGGCTTCCTCCACGCCCACGACTGGCACCTCCCCTAAACCCTAGCAGTGAGGGCGAACCTTTTGAGCTCAGCATGTCAGCATTTTGAAAAACCCTAACTTAACTCTGGTGCCGTGTCACATATAGAAATTTTTTGATATTTGCAACCATAGTAAAACAAAGACTTATATTTTTGATATTTATTTTATATATTTAAATGCCATTTAACAAAGGAAAATCAACCAAAAAAATGAGTTCGCGTGTCACCTGTAATACACGTGTCATAGGTTCGCCATCACTGCACGCCTGCAGGCTCATGGCGTGGCGTCAGAAGCCAACTCAAAAAACAGCCCATCCAGGACTGAGCCGACCACTGCTGAGATGCAGGGTGCTTGTTAGGCTGCCTGGCACGCTGCCCAAGGGAAGGGCTTCTCACCAGCTCGTCTAGGTCTGGGTCACAGTGGTTGGCT
>NW_006297018.1:1097676-1102135 GCF_000327345.1 Myotis davidii | reverse complement strand
GCTCACAAGCCGCAGTTTGCCGACCACTGGCTAGGAGGTTTAGGAGGGGCCTTCATGCCCAGCCTCGCTGCTACATGCACAGCACTGGGGGACTTGGGCCCTCCTGCTGCCTGGCTCCCTCCCCCTTCCTCTCACCCTGGCCGGTGCCAGCAGCAGGGCCCCTCCCAGCTCTGCTCCTTCTCCTGCAGGCCCCAGTACCTCACTGGCCTCGCCAGCCCCTCTGCAAGTGCAGACAGCCCCTCCCTGGCTGCCCCAGCCGCTCCGCCCGCACCCTCCCGGCGCCCTCCCTCTCCACGGGGTGCTAGAGTTTCCCCCTGGCGGATCAGGCCCGAGTGGGGAAAGTGCCTTCGAGTTTATCAGAGTTCATCGGACTGTCTAACAGCAGGCGCCGGGCTGCCAGCATCGGGGCGACTTGAATTTCAACCATTTTCTCTACTTAACACCTCGCTGGCCCTCCCCCCTCGGCCCCACACATAATAAGCCCCATTCTTTCCAGCAAGCTCAGCGCAGCAGCAGCCCGGGACCCACCGCGGGGACACGCTGGCCTCACTGAGCCTGTTGATTGTTCTCCCCTTTCTTTCGGGGACACTCAGCTGTAATCCTACCGGGCCCTGGGCAGAGGGGCGCCAAGGCCTTCGCTCCTCGGCTTCTGGGAGTGAGCCCAGCTGGGACCTGTAACAGGGCCTGGCTTGGGCAGCCTGTGGTCACCAGCGGGTCACTGGGTCTTAGTTGTCACTGTGACCCTAGAAACAGGAAACAATAGGCTTGCCTCTGCCGGACCTTGCAGGGAGGTCTTGGGAAATGCTTCAGTCTAACATTGAAGTCCTGGGGAGAAAAGGAATTGAAGACTTGAGCGGGGTGTGGGGGCAGGGGAGTGACAAAAACCCATTCTAGTTATTGTGCTTAGAGTTAGGCTCTGCTCCCTAAAAGGGATGGGCAGTTGGGAGTGAGGGTTATTTAAGGGCCCAAGCGGCATGGATTCGGTTAAATCTAGCACAAGGCACTTAGGTGGGACTCTAAGTGTCTGCTGTGTAAATACAGCAGCAAAACACCTGCTTTGGAAAGCTTTAGTAAGAAATTAACCTGCGGGTTAGGCTTTTTTTTTTTTTTTTTGCCAGAGATTCTATTTTACCAAGTGTTCAAAAGTGTCCCTGACTCAAAAGATATTAAGCATCATGTAATCTAGTAGGATCATTCTATTCAACTATTCTGCAACTTGTTTCTATGTATGTTAGACAGAGCTCTATGTTAATACACACAGATTCATACTGTTTTAATAGCCATTAACCGTTGTCTTAACGTGCCCATGGTGAATGCATACTGCCACCTTCCCATGGCCAAGTAGGCTATTCGTTTTTACTATTATTAGGAAGTGACAAGGAACAACCTGTACAGATAAACTTTGCAAATTTATGTGAGTTTATGAAATATATTCATAAAAGTAAAACCAAAAGGAAAAAATAGTTGCTGTGACCTGCCCCGATCCCTCTTGGCTCCCTAACCAGGGGGAGTGACACCCGTACTTCTCCCAGTTCCTTCCCCAATCACTCTCCCTCCAAAGCCTAGGACCAGGTGGACATGAGCCAGCAGGTCAGACAGAGTTGATCGGCCCTAAATTCCCTGAAGCTCTCATGCCCCCAACAAAGAGCATGAAAGAGAGGAACAGGGGCCAGAGAATGCGCCCACCCTGCGTGGGAAATGGAAGTCAGGGGCCAGCAGAACCTCACGGGACCTCAGAAATCTGTTCCTTTTTCTAAATACGGGCAGTTCGTAATTCACTTTTGCTTCATTCCTCTGAGCTGTGCAGATGCAGGATGTGCAAATGAGGTTGGGCAGGGACTGGGGACGCATTTACCTTTGGGCAGTTGATTCTGTGCCGCACCTCCCATCCTCCCGTGGCCCGTGGCCCCAGATCTAAGTCTATGCTGGGCTCTTCCCTTTCTTACTCCCTGACAGACGCATGAGGACTGGCTTATCTCCTCTGCAGAAACCGGGACAGTCACCCCAGCACAGCGCTGGGTGTCTGACAGAGAAAAAGGAAAGTTCCTCGCGCTCCCACCTCCCCAGCCAGAGTCCCTCTCTGCCAGGTGCGGTCCAGCGGCTCATTAATCATGTCAGTGGCTGCATTGTCTGGGCCTCTCCCAAGGAAGACAGGTGACATTTAAAATCCAGTGGATGTTCCCGTGAGCTCTGTCCCTCTCCACTTCTGTGTATGCAACTGGGTGGGGGTTAGCACCCTCTTCCCAGGCTGGCTCTCCACGCCCCAGCTCCCCAGATGTGCATCCATGTCTTTCGAGTAATGATTTGTTGCCGCAAGCTACCAACTGGGAGCTGTTTCTGAGAGAAGGGGAGAAAGATGTGGTCTCCACCCGGCAGAATTCCCTGCCTACTCCGGGCCCAGACTAGAGGTGCCCAACATTCTATACAATGGGCATCTGTTTTTAGAGGGGGAGGGAAGCAACACTGAAGTTCCCTCATTTGGGGACGCCATCACCATCCTTTCTTCTTCGCCTTGGGATTTTCAGTTGGCATACACAGGTGGGGGCCTGGACTCAGGGGCCAGCAGTCCTCAGAGGTAGCAGTAGAAGCCCCACACCTCACCTTTTCACTCCCTCTGTTTTGTCCAAAGCATCACAGAGTCATGAGAAGAGCAAAGGCACTGTGGCCAGGCCACCGTGAGCTCACAGAGCTCTGTGATGAGGGCAAGGCATACCATCTCCCTGAAGTTTAGTTTTTCTAGACAATTTATTTCTCTGACCTTTATGGCATGTTTATTAAGACTAAATACATTTTTATGAAAAATACTTCTTGTTCGGCAAGCATGGGTCAGTGGTTGAGTGTCTACCTATGAACCAGGAGGCACATTCCTGGGTTGTGGGCTTGATCCCCAGAAGAGGGCGTGCGGGAGGCAGCCGATCAATGATTCTCTCTCATCATTAATGTTTCAGTCTCTTTCTCCCTCTCCCTTCCTCTCTGAAATCAATAAAAATATATTTAAAAATACTTCTGTGAGACCTAGATCAAATGCCAGCACCTCTTCTACCCCAGGCTGGGAACAGTCTCTTCTGTTTTAAACCCCCACACATTTTCTCTGAGCCACTGTCTGTCTTTTATAAGAATTAATGACATGACACATTATCTGCAGGGCTGGGAAGGAGGTCACTATGGCCCCTCCACATAGTTGGGGACAAATTAGTTAAATGAATGAAAAGGTGAATGTTTTTTTTTAAAGTACTTTCTCTTTGGGGAAAATTGCATAAACAATTAAAAATGCTATTATCATTCAATAATATACAACGTTTTGTACTATGTTTTCATTATAAGTTCTCAAAGTGTCCCATTTTTGTTTTACAGGGAGACAGATGAAGATATTGAAAAAAATAAATAGTTACCTCCATATTGTATAGGAGATCTTTTAGTTTCTAGAATATTCCTGGAATATTCTAAGCCTTCTTCCAAAGCAAATACACTGCACTGTTGAGATGAGTCCAGGCTTTGAACTGTTTCTGCCTTCCCCTGGAAAGGTTTGTTTCTTCTGTAACATTCCAAGTGAACTTTCAGAATAGAATCTGGGTTTCAGCATTCTACAACATTTACAGGGCCTATGTTACCTTTATAGCTGAAAGAGCCTGGCAATGTGAGGCAGACTTCCAGTAGGAAATCTAACAGGAGAAAAGAGTGTATGTGTACCAGTTATACATTCATTCACACTGAAATATCTCAAGTTATTGTGTTTTCTGTTGCCCTTATACATTTCATAAGATTATTTGTAAAAAGCATATGGAAATGTATTTATAATTAATGTTGTACTGATAGTTCAATGAAGTAATTTGATGATATATCAATAAACTTAGTGCATGTGATTTTCATCTTATATAACCGGCAATTCCCAATGCGCATTCAGGACATTGAGCCTTTTCTTACACAAGCACAGCTGTTGTTTTGAGAAAATAATAGGATCAACAAAGAATTTTCAGGAAGAATGATGTGTCAATAAAAAATAAATTTGACTTGGCCTATGAAATGTACCCAACACACACACACACACACACATGCACGTGTGCACACACACACATTTCCACATTTATTTGCAACAATCAAAATAAAAAAGGACTGTGCTGGACCTTCTTCATATCTTCTCAGATTACAAATGTCAAATCCTATATAATAATCCTATCTAATAAAAGAGACACATGGTAATTAGCCGTACCTCTGCTACCCTTCCCATTGGCTAATCAGGGCAATATGCAAATTAACTGCCAGCCAAGATGGCGCCGGCACCCAGGCAGCTTGAAGCGAACATGAGGCTTGCTTGCTTCAGTGACAGAGGACTCCAACGTTCCCCGCCTGACTTGCCGGCCTCTGAGCTTACAGTTTGAAACATTGTTACAAATATAGAAGCTAAACAAACCCCCAGAAACCTGCTTTCAGCCAGCGGGATCTCAGAGCTGGATTTGAA
>NW_006297018.1:1083602-1096921 GCF_000327345.1 Myotis davidii | reverse complement strand
CGGGGGGTCCCAGACTGCAAGAGGGCACAGGCCGGGCTGAGGGATGTCCCCTTCCCACCCCTAGTGCACAAATTTTTGTGCACCGGGCCTCTAGTCTTATATAATAAAAGGATAATATACAAATTGTCCCCTCCACTGCGAGTTCGACTGTAGTTTGACCAGGGGTTGGGGCCAGCCCGCCAACCACCCACAGCCTCTCCCCCCGGCCAGCCCAATGGGTCCTGATCATGGCAGGACCAGCCAGTCAGATCACACCCATGCACGAATTCATGCACTGGGTTTCTAATCCTATCTAATAAAGAGGGAATATGCTAATAGGCCTTCACAACTTAAAGGATATACCTTTAGTGTAGGTCCACAGTTTGGTGGGAGGAAAAAAATTAAGCAAAGGAGACTAAAAAATTTTTGTTTTAGATCAAAAAGCAAAGGGAACTAGCACTGCAAAAGAGACCAATGTCGTCGTGCGGTGAGGTTGAAGACACTGATAGCTGGAACTGGACCTCAGGAATGGTAACGTGATGTCTGAGAAACAGTTCCATTAGCGTGGTGAAGACAGAAGCTGAACCTGATGAGTTAAGCAACTGAGTAGGAGGTTAACAAAGAAAAATAAGGGTCTGAATACCAAGCACTACAGCAAGCCTGGCATAGGAATAAAAGAGAAGACAGAAGCCCTCGGGAGCCCAAGCAGAGAGAATAGTCTCAGACCAGAGGAGACATCTGGGATGATATGTGAAATCAAGAGAAAAGAACCTAGTGGGGAACAATAGTTTGGAGATTCTAGAATGAAAAGGAATAATTTAGGCAATGGCCCACAGGAAACGAGAATGGAGGGGATCTGGAATGAAGGTAGTCAGTTATGCTTGGAAGGAAGGGGTATGATGATGATAAAGCCATGTGATGATAGAGCCACTTTGATATGAGACAGTGAATGAGGCAGCTCCTGAAGTTTTCTCAACAAAATAGGGGGCAGCTTCCTGTGGAAAACTGAGGCTGAGGTGGTCTCCAAAGCTGAAGAAGAATACAGGGGCCATCCAGGCCAAGGCACTTTGGGCAAAAGGATTTAGGTTTGCTGAATGCCAGTGGAGGCCCTGCTGACTGAATAGACCCCTGGGGGAGCTCTGTGACTTCCCCCAGACACTCCTATGTCCTAGGAGTGGGAGTAAAGGAAGCTTGTAATGAAGACAGATCTGGGACAAGGTCAAGGGAGGTAGAAACCTGGGATTCTACCGAGCATTACCCACTGTGGGGTCCCAGCAACTGCTGGATCTACAGAGCGGTGTTTGAAAACTGAGCAGAGTAAGAAGACTGCTTCGATTCAGAAGATGTTCCCAGCTGCTTAACATTATAAGAAAGTATATCATGTGTTGCCTCTGCATGCACTCTTCTTCCCTGCAGCTTAACACTGTACATCTTGAGAGTGGTTCCCAACCCCTTCCCACCTTCAGTGTTGTGCCTGCCAATGCTCAGACAGCACTCCTCTGCCAAGTTCTCTTACAGGGTTCCCACACTCTCTGCCGGTCTTTGTATTCATTCTATCTTCTCCTCAAAACTGTGAACCGTGGCGGTGTGGGCTTTGTTTTCCTCTGATTCCATAGCTTTGGGAGACTGAATCTAGAAATACACTGGAGTCACTGAATGAATCATCTTGCATTTATTACTTGGAAGTTCAGGAAATACCTTTGTAAGCAGGCAGAAGATAAAAATCACAAGACCTGAGAACTTATCTCGTCAGTCCCTTTGTTTTATAGGCGAAGAAGCCAAAACCCAGAGGGGTTGACTTCGAGTCCTTGAGACCAGGCGTTTGCTTGTTTTTAACACAGCCTTCCAGGGACATTTCCCTCCCGCTCTGCCTGGTTTGGTTCTAGTCAGGTGCTGCACCACTCAGCACTCAGAACTTAACATAGCTCAGTGGGAATCTGAGAAAGACCCACAGGACCACTCAGAACTGGAAATGGGAGGTCAGAACCACAGGCTGGAGGTGCCCCTTGAGAAGGAAAATGGCCCAAATGGAAGAAGTTCTGAGCAAGGTGGTGGCCAGTGTGTGCAAATGAGAGGCCTGAGAAGAAGGTGATCAAACTTTGAGATGCTAGAGTTCCAGGAAATAAGGTACTGAGAGGTTTAAGACACTTCTCTACTTATTTGACAGTTTTATAAAAGGCCAGGGATGGCTGCTGTACATTTACTGTCCTTTATAGTAATGTGTGTGTCTTACCATTGTTCTTCCAATGTCATTCATTACTCCATTTACATATATTTTATGTAATTCATAAATTCCTAAAAACAGGCAGTGCAACTAGAATCATCAAGTTTTATTCTCTAGAGCAGCTGTTCTCAACCTGTGGGTTGCAGCCCCTTTGGCGGTCGAATGACCCTTTCACAGGGGTCACCTAAGACCATCCTGCATATCAGATATTTACATTACGATTCATAACAGTAGCAACATTACAGTTATGAAGTAGCAACGGAAATAATTTTATGGTTGGGTCACAACATGAGGAACTGTATTTAAAGGGCCAGAAGGTTGAGAACCACTGCTCTAGAGCCTTAACTCTGTTTTCACTAAAAACACAAACATGCCAATATGTTGTTTATTTTTCTATGTCATTCTCCTCTAAATTTTTGTTTAAGAAAATGTCTCTTGAATATGAACTATCTTGTACTCTACTTATTATTTTAAACTGACTAAAATAAATACGTATAGTTACATTTCTAAGTGTTTGTTTAGCTGTGCTGTTTTATTTGCCATTTATTTTAGGTGGATTGAGTTCTTCTGGCCTCAAGAGTCCTCTAAATTTAATAACAGCACTGTTTGTATACATTCTGTGGGGCTTGAGGAAATGAAAAGAACTCATTTGTTGATTCAGTATCTTATTTGGCTCAGGCTGCTATATCAAGAATGCCGCAGATTGGGGGGTTTAAACAACAAACATTCATTTCTCACAGTTCTAGAAGCTGGAAAATCCAAGATCAAGACACTGGAAGATTTGGTGTCTGATGAGAGCCCACTGTCTGGCTCATAGATGGCGTCCTTTACCAGTATGATTGCATGGTAGAAGGGTTGAGGGAGCTCTCTGGGTCTCTGTTATAAGGACACTAATCTCATTCACGAGGGCCCCACCCTCATGACCTCATCACCTCCAAAAGACTCCACCTCCCTTCATCACACAGGGGATTTGGGCTTTGACATATGAATTTGGGGGGACACAAACATTCAGTCCATAGCATTCACTTTAGTCAAGAGATAAATGTAAAGAAATTATTCCTGTCCCTAATCCACTTCTCATGAGGATACATGGTTCAATTAAATACTTAATGTTACTCCTGATAGAAACAAAGAGGTGTGCTTCCCAACTCCCAGCCTGAAGTAGTATATCATGGAAAAGTCAAATGGAAAAAGATTAAGCACCCAGCACAGCTGGGTAGAGAATGTTCAATCCATTTTAGTTGGGGAATGTAAAACTTTACATTAGGAGACCCTGAAAGATGACCCATCAGACACTCTTCTTTTTAGATGCACGAGAGAGAGACACATCAATTGATTGCCTCCTACACAGGCCCCAACCAGGGCTGGGGATCAAGCCTACAATCAAGATACATGCCCTTGACTGAAATGGAACCCTGTGCCCTTCAGTCCACAGGCCAAAGGTCTTTCCACTGAACCAAACCAGCTAGGGCACATTAAAATTCTTATTTAGTTACCCTCCCTCAATTTATAAATGCTTAAGGAAAACAAATGATTGCCCCAATGGTGAAATAACATCAAAGCTAAGGAAAGCAGCTCTGGAGGTTCAGCCAGGCCCTCTTCTGAGTCTGTTACATAACCTGGGAAAAATCACCCAACTTTGCCTTGCCTCAGCTTCCCCTCCTGAGAAGAGAGTACTCCGCTGGTCTGCATTGACTGTGAAAGAGCTTGCTGTTCACACACATGGCCAACAGAAAATACTACATTCTTCAAGTAAATTAAAAGGTCCTAACTATCACATGGGTGTGGAGTTTCAAGCTCACATCTATTACAGTCTCGGGTTGAAAGAGAAAATTTAATAGTAAATACCTTTAGCAATAAAAACAGGTGTACAACCGAAGAGAAGGAGAAAGAAAAGTGTGATTAAAAGAAAAGTAAAAACTTTAAAATAATAAAGCTCAACCTTGATACTTAAAAAAAAATACTTTTTTCTAAGTAGGTAAGGGTTGGTAGTCCACTGGAATTTTCGTCACTGTTCTTAGAAAAGCAGTAGTAACTGGGAATGTCTGGCAGTACCCTCCTCTCCAGCTGAGGCCTCACCTGGAGCACAGATCACTGCTCCACGTGCTAACTCAGCAGGCCGGCCTCTTGGCTCAAGGGGCATCTACCCAGCTTGGACTGAGATTATATAATAGGAAGGTCCACATGGAGCCTGGACAGGCCCTGGCTGGCCCTGGCTCATGCTCCTCTTCCTCTGAGCTCTGAAATATGGAAGCATCTGTCAGTCCAGGCAGGTGTCCTCACTCTGCTGGCAGGGAACAGGCAGCTAGTCTGGGAAGATGGGAGTAAAAAGTAACACAGCAGGCAGGCCATGGTCTGGTGGGTTCACAAAGAGGAGAGAGACTGAGATTCTGAGAGGACTGAAGAATCCCCCAGCACTAACTTAATCTCCTGGTCCAACAGGAACACGTGGAGATCTTTGCTCAAATGGTTCCCACGGGAGGGCAAGTCTGATAAACAATTTTGGTAACTCTGGTTTCCCTCCAAGTGCTAAATACGCTTCCATATTTCATGAAAGCCTGCTCTGGAGTCAGTCCTGACTGGGAGAAACCTCCTGTGAAGCCAGCACAAAGGCTTTCATTTCATTCCGTCTCATATCTAAATATTCTATTTCTCTGACCCAAGTCTCTTTCTCTGTTGTTTGGCACAAGTGCGTCCTGCGTCCATCTGCATCCTGACTGTGCCCTTCACTCGGTGAGGGTCAGGCTTTCTGAACTTGGCTGGTCCAATGTAGAGCAAACAGAGCAAACAGTGAGACCTAGTGACGGAGGCGTGAAACAAGGCTCTGATGTCACTACCAGGCAGTGTCCCCTTGATAATGTGAATGGGCTGCCAAGAGGGTGTCTACACTCAGAAGTCTGATGGTCACTGATTCTTAAAGCCACCTCTGATTTTAACCTTTCCCTTATGGGATCAGAAGTGTCCACATTCTGGACACATCTGATCCCATAAGAGCTCCTTACTCATGTTGATTTCCTGGCTTTGCCTATTTGAGGTGTGAAAGGCATCTTAGGCTTTGCAAACACGTGCCCACTTCCTGCAGAGAATGCACAGGTTGATTCCTATATGTCAGCTGTGAGACACTCCCTGTGCTGTGTCTCTCCCAGTCCAGCACTGGGAGAGCCTACTTTACCGTATTGCCTCCTGGAGGATCGGTAGCAAAGAAGGCTGCAATTATGATGAAGGCTAAAGAGTGCCCAGCAAAAGCTTTGCCATTCAACTGGCCAACCACCAGCACCAAGAGAGGCCAGTAAAACACATCCATGCGGAGTTGTCCTCTTTATTATAAGCAGTTAGCTTACTGGAATAAATAGGAGAATATCCATCAGCAAAGTAAAGCATTTTACAAAACCCATTAGAAAGAGATGGGTAGCTGGGATATAGGTTTCCTATTTTCAAATCAATTTTTTATAAAAATGAAAACTAATTTTCAAGGGCAAGATATTATAGCAGAAGAAAATCTTCTCCTAAGAAAAGACTTAATTGTTTACAATGATCAAATGTCCATGCTATTTGTATGACCCATGGCCTGGGCTCCATCAGAGGATCCCCTGAAGCAGAGGCTGGAGATCGTAGCAGTGCTAAGAGGAAAGAGTCCTAAGCTTTTATAAGGGGAAAAGCAGTGTGCCCGAACTTGGCTTTTTCCACAGAGAAAACAAACTTTGCAGCACCCTTCCTTCATCAGAGTTACTGATAGCCATCTCATAAGCTATGAGATGGACAAGCCAGTTGGTACAAGACAGACTTCTTGCTTTTAATCATGACCTTCCCCCCTTGATGCTACCATCTTTCTCTATAGGACATAAGGAGAGCATGGCAGGAGGAGGGAGCAGAGGAAATAACATTTCACTGCAGCTCCCTGATCCTACTTTTTGCTTAAGCTGATGTCAGACCTATAGGCCACCAGGGGCAGGTCAGGGGGTGCAGCTAACTGCCAAGAGATGGGGCAGAGGCCAGCAACAAGAACTGCACGACGGTGTCCCCGAAGGCCATTTCCCTGTCATGCACTCTGACGTTAATGCACGCTAGTGTCAGAGTCCCCTGGATAGTCCCAGGCCCAATGCAGTCTCTGAATCAAAAGGATGGGCTGCCAGGTAATCCTTGTATTCGCCATCGAGCAGCTGGGCGGCGTTCCTGGCAAACCAGCAGTCTATCTGCTCCTCCCCGTTGTAGATTTTCCTCTGCTTCCAGACCACCGGGACCTGGTGCCCTTTCACCTTCAGGACCTTTTCAGGCTTCTCATCTGCCTTTGGGAATGGAGGACTCGTGGTGTTCTTGCTGAGCCCGGCAGGCTCCTCTATGAGTCTGGCATCCTGGTTCAGGAACTGACCTGAATGGACAAGAGAAGCATCAGGTCTAAGTAGAGTGCAGGCCACATCGTGTAGGAAAAAAAATCTGACATGGATTCAGGCCTTCAGTGACCAGCAAATGCACATGTGGTACCCAGAGGAAGGGAATTCATGATGTCAGAGATTGACTGCTAGCTGGACTGTGCCAGAAGCCACTCACACCTTCTCCAGTGTAAATGATAGAACACGTGTTTGGGGGCATATGGAGAGGAGAGACCTGAGGTTTTATAGGTATCGGCCTCCACATCTGGAAGCTGCCCTCTTGATGACACTGGAAAGCTGCCTAACCAGTGAACCAGAGTCTCTTACTGAGCTGGGAGGGCAAGAAGAGGGGCAGATAAATAGGGAAGAGTTAGGCCTCCCCCTGTTTCCTCTCTGGTCCTAGCACCCTCCATACTAGGTTTGTGGACTGTACTGGGCCAAGGGTGTGTACAGCAGTCAGTTCAGTTGGTTCCTGAGACACATCATCAGAATTCCCCAGGTCAAGTGAGGACGTCGCTAAGGCCAAGGATGCTGGTCTGTGTCTTTAGAGGGAGCTCACACTTGGCAGGCAGGCACTACTGAAATGCGTGCAGCTCAAGTGCCAGGAAATCCTGCTTTCTAAACCGAGCCCGGCAGCGCTGGCTCTTCACTTGTGGGCCAGGAGCCCACACGAAACTGCACGTCGAAGAAAGCCCATCCAAATGGACAGCCTGCCGCTGCTCACGCAGTGTGGGTGGCTGCTGTGGGAGAAACGCCGTGGCGCACGGGTGCTGGGCTGTGGACTGCCCCTTCTTTGTATCTTCTTGCTGAGAATGAGGAACCAGAGGATTACTCCCAATTTCTTTGCTCACTTTCCCAGAAGGCCGGTGATAATTCGTTTATAAAGCCCACTCCTATTCCAGACAGTCATGAGGAGGCAAGACATACAACTTTTGTGATATGTGTAAAGACCAGCTTCCCACTGAATGTCTCCATCAAGCTGACACTATTGGCAGCACCAGCTTCATTCAGAGCCCAGTGCTCTCCTCGGACCCCGCGGGAAGAGCAGCTGCTTACCTAACAGTCCATGGCAGTTGCCTGAAAGGCCTTTGCTGCTGGAGATGTAGAAACCCAGGTGGTCTCGCTGGTAGGGGGCTGGCTTTTTGTAGAGGTGAATGAGGATGACGAAGGCAATGGTGCCTTGGATGGTGACGGTGACGTTGGCATTGGCAGACACTGACACCTCTAGCCCCCGGCTCCCCACTACCATGCTCTGGTTGCAGGGGAGGACCAGCCTGTCCCCACCATCCAGGATGACCCTGTGCGGCGTGATCTCCAGGTATGACCTCTCAGGCTTGTTGATGAGGATGGTGATGGTGCGGAAGTAAGTGCGTTGCTTCTTGTGGCCGTTGGGAGGAGCGGGGGCCCCGATTAACGCTCCATTCACCGTCACACCTAAAGGCAGAGGGGAAGAGAGCAATGGTTAGAAAAACTATCCTACTTTCATGCCAAAGGCATCTGATCAAAATTTCCCTCCTCCTCTGGCCTTATCTTTGTAGCTCTCGCACCAAGAACTTTCACTTTCAAGTAGAGGCCACTCAGTGCTGCTGATTGAGTGAAGAAATGAGTGAATGTATGAAGTTAGGAGGGAATTTCTTCCCCATGTTTGACCAGTATTTTGGGGAAGGATGATGTAGGTTTGGGTCAAGATATCATAAGGATTAACAGATTGTTTGTGTTCCTTCTGGTATTTCTTTCATTCTGGCTGTAGGGACAAAGAGACATACAGAATTTCTTATCTATCAGCTGCCACTGATCCTGATTTGGAGACACTGTGATGCCACTGGGCAGTGTGGTATAATGCAAAGGTTAGGATTATGCTCAATCCACAACTCAAGTTCTTCCACCTTCTAGGCGTGCACCTCCGGACCAGTCACTTTAAAACTCCGTGCCTCAATGTCCTCATCTGTAAAAGGGGGTATGAAACCTAGCAGGACTGTGGTGAGGTTCACAGGAGGTGGCAGATGTGCCAGCTGCCAATGGCCAGCAAATAGAACTCTTTTTATTTTTTCACTTCGCCATCATGAACACACAGCAACATTACTAGACCCGAGTGAGGCGTGTGAGCCACACCCCCAGCAATCGGTGCTGTCCAGACCGATGGCAATTCTACATCAGATGTTTGGGGCTGAATTAGATCATGTATATTAAGTGTATTTTGCTCTCAGCAAAGAGGCAAGTTACATTAATAAAATATTGCTATATAATTAACTCTTATCTTCTCTGCTTTGGGGATAATCTTCCCCTACATCTTGACTAGCAACTTCTTGGACATCCCAGGAGAAAACTGCTTTCTCTGGGCCAAGGGGAAAGGAAAAAGCTCAGCATGAGCCAAGATCAAGTACTTCCGCCTTAAGGCTCCAAGCATCTGCCGCTGAGCTTCCCATCCTGGCCCCACACTGAACACAGGAATGAGAGAATGGCTCGGGGGTAGGAGGGGGAGGCACTTCCAGGGAGGGGCACAGTTAGGCCCTATCTCACTCCTGAGCCTTTTGAGTTACAAAAAAGCTGAAATTTGGTTCTAACGCTAGGAAGGCCTGAAGAGAGCAAGGTGGGTGAGGAGCCTAAAATCAAACATTACATAACTCCATCATCTGTGTCATCCTGCTGTGGGGCCCTCTGTCACCTAGCCTTCCAAGAAACTGAGAAATGTTTTTAGAACTGAGAAATGCCAGAATGTCTACTGCAAAGCTTGCCCTCAAAAGTTGGGCTGAGTGGTTGTCCACATGCCATCCTGTTATTGTTAATTATAATCCTCACTGGAGGCCATGCTTATTGATTTTAGAGAGAGTGGAAGAGAGGGAGGGAGAGAGAAAGAAAAACATCAATGTGAGAGAGAAACATCAACTGTTGCCTCCTGTATACCCCCTGACTAGGGATCGAATCTGAAATCCTAGTATGTGCCCTGACTGAGAATGGAACCCAAAACCTTTTGGTGCACAGAACGACACTCCAACCAACTGAGCCACATGGGCCAAGGCCGAGAGAAGCTTTTTATATACCGATCTCTTTTACGTGGTCTCTCTATGAAACAAAGGGGATCAGAGCCATTCTCTCACCTACATTCTCTGCACACAAAGCCGAGTAATTAACATGGGGCTTAACATCTTAGTCACGGAGGAGCTGAGATAAATGAATTTAGAACATCGCACCAGCACAGTTTTTGAATGGAAAGACATAATAACAATAATATATCATGAATTCGGATAGCACTTGTATATTTTCAAAACAACTTCCATTCCATTATTTAATTAAGTCTCTACAATAGACTGGTGAGACCAGTACATGAGTATCACTGCTTTACAGGAGAGACAACAAGAACTCTCTAGTTGAGTAGCCAATGCCACAAAATTAGTTAAGACAGAGAGCAGGGTTTCCAAGGCATGTCTTCCTGCCTCCAAGCCCGGCACACAGTTTAATTCCTTTAACTAATCATCAACAATCCTCACTGAGCATCTGTGAGGAGCCCCTAATATATACATCCATCTTTGGAACAGAGGAGACCTGCTGTCTACCTGCCTCTTGCCCAGAAGCCACAATGGAGGGCAGAACTTACCAGAGTCCGCGTGATCAGAGACCAGCCTTAGGATGTCCCCGGGCTGCCCGTCAATGTTGAAGCAGACAGTGAGCTTGCTCAAGGGGAAATCCACGACAAAATGGGGGTCTCCATCCGCTGCAGAGCAGGAAAACGCAGGAGAAAACAGAAAGAAAAGACACTTACTGAGTGCCTTCCCTGTGTAATACTCTTTTATATTTTCCCAGGAATTACTTATTTGATTCTTCTGTCAATGATCCTGAATGTCCAAATGAGCAAGATGTCTGAGAGGTGAAGTCACTCACCAAAGTTACACAGTTGGTACACAGTAAAGTAAGGATTTGAACTCAGGTCCCCTAAATTCAAATATAATGCTCCCTTTCACCACACCTTGGCTAAACACAGACAACTAAGCTTTGAGAGGTAAGTGGGAAACAGAAATGAAAGAGCGTTATTGCCATACTAAAGGCCCAGTGCATAAATTCATGCACCAGTGGGGTCCCTTGGCCTGGCCTGCGGAATCAGGCTGAAACCGGCTCTCCGACATCCTCCAAGGGGTCCCAAATTGTGAGAGGGTGCAGGGCAGGCTGAGGGACCCCACCAGTGCACGATCGAGGCGGGGAGGGACGAAGGATGTTGGCCAGCAGGGGAGGGACCGCGGGAGGGCTCCAAGGCATGTCTGGCCCGTCTCACTCTCACTCATTCCTGATCAGCCAGACCCCAGCAACAATCTAACCTACCAGTCAGAGCATCTGCCCCTTGGTAGTCAGTGCATGTCATAGCGACTGGTCAACCAGTCGACTGTCTGCCTTCTGGTGGTCAGTGTACATCATGGTGAGCAGTTGAACTACCTTAGCATATCATTATCATATTACGCTTTGATTGGTTGAACAGATGACCAGACACTTTAGGCTTTTATTATATAGGACACCCCCTCTATTTTTTTATGGAGCCTGCTTTCTTCAATTTCCTGCATGACACCAATCATTTCCTTTCTCCTTTGACCACCAAGTGGAGAGTGCCATGGCACTAGGGACATTCATGGCGCCAGATGCACACAAGCCTTGCCTGACAGTAGTAACGACCAAGCCTAATAGAGGGCTGGTGACAAGTGAAGGACACAGAGTCAGCAGCAACATAGCTAAGTGACAGTTCTCTGAGAGTTTCTTGGGCTCACACCACATCATTTCTCCTCAACTCATCCAAATCCCTTCACAAGGAAAGATTTGCTTGTCCCAAAAACTAGAGGAGAAAGTCATTACTCCACGTGCATCCAAGAGAAAGGTTTTCTTGCATTCATCAAGCACGTGTGTGTTCAGAGGAATTGCATTCTGTCCGCTGGAGACTGGGTTTCTTATCTACACAGCTCATCCTGAAGATGTAGGGACGTGCACGTCCAGAACATCAGCAGCAAGACTTACAAAGAGATGTGCACATTTTAAGAATCCAACCCAGCCTTTGTGTTATTATCTCATCTGGATTTTTATTATAATTCCAGAGAATTGGTATTTTTTTCTCTTCTCCCCTCTAAACCAGAGATTAAAAAATAACAAAGTAATTTTTGTAAAACACGCATGCTTCAGATCTCTAAAACAAATGTCTTTTAAATTCCACTATGATGAGACTATGAGTCTGCTACCCATCCTTGAATCAGGGCTGTTGCCAGGCTCCTGGGCTTGTTAGCCACGGTGCTTATGTAACAGTTTAATGATGACCTTGATTCTCAGAACTGCCTCACGCTGCCGGCTTGGTCTAAGAACATGGGTCCCGATGTCACATTTCTATGGAGCTAGTATTTTAACTGGCTTCAGGGCATCCCTGGTTGTCCACTTTCGATTGTCCACTTTCGAAACATATAAACTTGCAAATTGCATACATTGTTTTCCTTACCTGATGTTCTGGAGACTTTAATTCTTGGGTTATATGGTTTCTTGAGGGTAGATCCTATAAAAGAAAGGAAAATAGCAACCACTGTTATTCATTAAAGAGGATGAAGTGAGGGGTACAGAGAGGAGAGTATTGAGATGAGTAAAATATAGCTTTCAGATACATTCATAGCAATTTAAAAACATCACCTGTTGTTTTTTGTTTTCCCACAGAGATATTTGTGTGTGTGTGTGTGTGTGTGTGTGTGTGTGCTTTAATGGGTTATACTATACGAGTCGTATCTTGCTGTTTTCAGGTTGGACCAAATGCTTAAAAGAGAAACAACTCTATAATCCAGGCACAATAAACATTCAAATTCTGGTCATCAGTATTCCTGCATTCCTTGTCTTAAATGGTGATCAAGAGGTAAAAGTAATAATGATTATCTTGTCATTGTGTGACCCTTTGTGTATTCAGAGCTCTCAAACCTACAGTATCTTGTTTGACACCCTCAGCAACTGTGAGGGATGATTTAAAGGAGCTTGGCCTCACAACACACAAAGGAAGTGCAACATGGGGAAGCTTAATTACTTTATGCTTTTATAAATTAGATAATAGTCTTTTTGTCAGTGATTTCTGTGCATATACTGGGGGGAATGTTCCATCTTAATTCAGGTATAGTTATAGGAGGAGGGGGAAGAGTACACTTGTTTAATGGTCCAGAATTTCAGATTTGCAGGATGAAAAAGTTCTGGCGATCAGTTTTGCAACATCAATATCCTGAATGCTACTGAACTGTACACATACAAATTGTTAAAAAGGTAAATTTTATGTAATGTGTTTTTGTACCATACTTAAAAAAGAAAAAAACAACAACAGAAAAATGTAAAAAGAAATTAGAATCCAGTGTCTATTGCTATGGGTGTAAACACAATCCATAAAGCAGCAGGCAAAAATAAATAATCAGTTAAAGAATAACCTAAAAGTAAATTAATTTCTACAAATAAAATAACATTGATATCTTATTTCAAATTGTCTGTATTAACAAAATTATGCCCCTCTTCACTAACTTTTGCCCCTCACAGAAATTTTTTTTTTAATTAAATCTTTATTGTTCAGATTATTACATTAGTTACTCTTTTTTCCCACCATAACTCCCCTCCACCCAGTTCCCACCCCACCCTCCGCCCTCACTCCCCACCCACTGTCCTCATCCATAGGTGCACGATTATTGTCCAATCTCTTCCCTCACCCCACACCCCTTCCCCCCCAAGAATACAGTCCATTCCCTTTCTATGTCCCCTCT
>NW_006297018.1:1078408-1082692 GCF_000327345.1 Myotis davidii | reverse complement strand
AAAATTGACCTCCAGGCCAATTGGCTGTGAGAATCAGCTGTGTCTGCAGTGGGAGAACTTCTGTGCTGGAGACACCACTCTGGGGCTAGACTTGCTTCAATGGGGCTTTGGTGCTCACTGAGTCTGCCCCGTGAGTGTGTCTTTTATGGTTCCACAGAGCTGCAAACTGGATGGTCCCACTCTGACCTCTGGGCTTCCTGGCTCCCCCACACAGAAATTAAAGATCAAAGTATCTCAGTGTTTCTACGTGTCCCTATCTTTCCTGCACTGGTCCTGGCCTAGCAGGACCTGGGAGAATCAGGCAGACCACAGGGAAGCAACTTCTCAATTTGGATGGCTGCTGTGAGAAGCCTTGGTGAGTGGCAGCTGCCACAGACACTCAAAAAAGAAAAATAAATAAATAAAAACTCATCATAGCTTTAAGGAAACAAAGATTGTCTTGAGTACTAACTGACGCTTCAGGAAAATTCAATTCCAAATAATATTTTTTGAGCTCTCAGTTGGTTAATTCTTCATATGGCTATTTCATAGCATCACACAATTTGCTTTTCATCAAAACTAAAATTGTATTGGTTTTGCCAAGACAAACTCCACTCTTTCTAAAAAGGCAACACATCACTTTTAACCTCTATATTAGGGTCTGAACTTTTCAATAAATGTCTAGTTCTACATTCCTCAAGGGGAGGAATTCTAAACATTTGTTGAACTCTCATATGTGCCAAAGACTTTACACATTCAATCCTTGCAATGGCCCTTCAGGGAAGTTATTATCTACATTTTATAGGTGAGGGAATAGAAGCTCAGAGAGGTTCAGAAACTTGCTGAACCTCACACTGGTCAGGAGGGCTGGTGAGCTGAAAGGCAGCTTTCTGGATTCTAAACTTATGCTCTCTTCACCACACCTAGTGCTTCTCAGAGTTTTGTGGGGATTTTTATATATTTTTTTCTTGATTTCAGAGAGGAAGAGAGAAAGAGAAACATCAAGGATGAAAATCATTGATTGGCTGCCTCTTGCACACCCCCTAGTGGAGATCGAGCCCCAAATCCAGGCATGTTCCCTGACCAGGGAATCAAACAAGTGACCCCCTGGCTCACAGGTCAATGCTCAACAATTGAGTCACACCATCTGGGCTCTTCTAGGAGTTTAGAGTGTGAGGAATAAATGAGACAGCATTTGCAGGTCCAGGGGTAACATCAGTTCCCCCTCCTGAGGAGATGTGAACTTGACAGAAATTTAATGAAAATGTTACACATTTAAAAAAAAGCCATTTTCCAAAAACAGATACTACTGAGAATACAATCCTCAGTTTTGGTTGAACTAATTTTCTTTTCCACTTCCTGTTCTCCTTGCTACTATTTCCCCCATCAAAATGTCACTGAGACTGATGACAGTTACTGTTTAGCTTCTGAGTGACACATATATAAAGGGTGAATTCTCTCAAGAATCAGGAAGTCAGTTCTCACCTATGTTCTCAGGAAACATAGGAAGTAAATCCAGCATTCACATAAAATTATACAACTCTGAAGTACTTAAATATGTGGAAAGGCACTTAAAGAGTGAACATTTGTCTATTTGTTTGTTCATCTCATTGCCTCCAATAATGACTGGCAAATGTTAGGCACTCAGTATTGATGACGGATGGTTGGATGAATTTCATCAGGCAGCCTTTCTGAGACAACTGCCACCCTCTCTAATGTCTCTACAGAGATCCAGTTTACAACAGAACAAACACAATAACACACTCCCTGAAAACTAGGAACTGCATGTGGGGTTATTGCTTATAAAAATTATAATACCACAAAATAAAACAGACTCCTGCTGAGAGGACCTTGCCTGAGAAGGAGTCTGTAGAAAGGACAAGTTAGGCTGCTACATTTGGCCATCCCTGGAGTCAGTTACCTGGCTGGAGGTTGGAGCCTTGCAGACTCTGCATCACTGTCACAGGCCCTGTTGCAGCAGACATGCCATGGCTGTCCTCCAGCTTCCTTATCTGCAGTGTGGATTTCTTCAACTTCATGGAGGTGAACGGGGTGAGGAAGCGAGAGTCCATGGCCAGAGCCTGGGCCTTCTGCTTCAGTTGCTCCTTCTCTTGCTCGTCGTCATTCTGCAGCCAGGAATTCAGCAGCTCCTTTACGGTCAGGTAGCTCCAGAGACGCTTGAGGTGGTTGGGGTCCTCCTCACCATCACCCTTGGGCCTGGCGCTTCCTATGACGTCATTCCCCGCCTTCTGGGGCCCCACAGGCACATCTGTCTTCAATATGACAAATTTACTGTTGCTAGCCCTGACTTCCACGTGCAGTCGATCTATCTTCTTGTCCACCAGCTTCCCAGCAATGATGATCTCTGAGCCGTTGAAGTAGTTGGGGAAGAGGGTTCTGGTAACCTGCTCCACGACGCTGGGTGGGTAATCTATGTGGATGTCAGAGAGCAGAGGGGTCCTGATCTCATCATAGAACCTGGAGTAAAAGGAGAGAGAGAGAGAGAGAGAGTCAGGACGCAGCCCTGACTGCAGGCAGCGCAGGTCCTAAAGGAAATGGTGGACTGTTGGAGGGGTGACCTTAATCTTAGAAGCAATCAATTCTAACATTCTACCAGCAGAACAATGCTCATAGGAGGCTATGCAGCAGTAGCTTGAACACCACTGGTGATCAAGAACTGTGCCTCACTAAGCTTCCTCCTCTCTTTCAACTGCTCAGAGGAACCTCCTTGTAGTAGATCACAGTCTTCTCCCTGAAATTTCCACCCACTGGTCTCACTTTTGCCTTTGGAGCAGCATAGCATGAATTAGCATAATCTATCTTCAACACAACAGCCATTTAGAGGCGTGGCACACACTGCTCCTAGCCGTCATCTCTATGCAGTCTAGTCAATTCCCAGTTTCATGAACTCTTCTTCAGGTGACATAATTTCAAAGTTCCCTAACCACTCTTGGTAACTTTCCTTTGTACAACACCTAAGTTTCTCAAAGGGCCTCTTAAAACATTTTTCTTAGAACCAAACACATGTCATGCTTTAATAAGCACATTATACTTGAGAAATCTGACCTTGACCTTGCCACTGTGCTTTTGTGCAAAGCAGCATTTGCTTACATTGGGCTTTTCTTCTAGTTATATCACAAGCTTGCTACTTTCTGCATAAAGAGACAATTAAAATCCCTTTCCAAAAATCTAAAAAGCATAGGCTGTGGCATTAGACTTCCACCTCAGCTCTTTACCTGCTGTATGTCTTGGGACACGTAACTGAACCTCTCTAAACTTCAGGTCCTTCCTCTATAAAATTGGAGCATTAACAGTAACTACTTTAGTAGACTACTGTCTCCCCAGACCCAGTCTCCCCTTCTTTCATAATAAATTAGTTTTAACTTGATGATGCCCATCCTGCTACAAGCTACATTTCTTAGCCTCTATTGTGGCCAAATATGGCCATGTTCTCCCCAGTGGAATATGAGTGGAAGTGATATGCGTACCTTCTGTAATTCTGGCATAAAATAGAATGG
Organism: Myotis davidii; assembly: GCF_000327345.1. NCBI lineage: Eukaryota > Metazoa > Chordata > Mammalia > Chiroptera > Vespertilionidae > Myotis > Myotis davidii. The sequence continues at coordinate 1,079,195 of NW_006297018.1, read as the reverse complement.
CTTGCTCTGGCTTTCTTTTCCTTCCCCACTTTTATTGCTGAAATACAGAAGTCATTGTGACCTCATTTCAGCCTTGTAGTTAAGAACAACATCTAAGGGGTGTAGAGTGGTAAAATGGAAGGAACCTGAGTCTCTGAATGACCTCATGGAGCCAAACTGAGCTGTCCAGACTCTTACAGGAGAGAGTCATCTGCTGGCAGCTTAGCCTTTACCCTAATATACCCACTCCTAGGATTTCTGTCCGTAGAAATGTCTGTCATATTATAAGTTCTCAATAAATGTTGGGTAGTGACAATATTTTTAGCAGTATGGCAGTGCAGTCCATTTGTTTCAATGTACTGTACTTGCTTTTGCTTATGGACACATTATTTTTTTAAAATGCATTAGATTCTCCCTCTTTTAATGTAGTTTTGAATTTTTTTGAAAATGTGGGAAGCTAATCTGTGTTTTTATTTAAATCTTGACAAAAATGCTGGGTAAACAATGGTGGTTAGCTGCATCCCAATGACCTATCTTTATTTTCCATCTAATAGACCTTTAATTAGATTTATCATTAATGAATATTCTTTCATTATGGCTGTTAAACACCTATAAAGGTACCTAAAGCTCACTTTTTCTTTTAAGTATCTACGATTTATGCCACAAAGTGGATTAAAGCAATAGTGCTGAGCTGGGAGTCATCATGTCATTGAATCAATAGCAAAGTTATACCCCATGTTGGCAACATGATATCAAAGGGAAGGCACTGAACTGAATTAGAAGACCTCACTTCTAGCTTCTTTCCCAC
>NW_006297018.1:1070661-1078143 GCF_000327345.1 Myotis davidii | reverse complement strand
CTATCTCCACTGGGATATGCCATCAACATGATAGGATGAACTTGATCAGCAATGATACTTAGATATTCTGTGCTATTCAGATGTTTATAATGATCTGGCCCTCTAACAACTTCAGCGTAAAATTATAGCTAATTTGCCTACAAACATCAGGTGGTCATAATAATCTGGCCACTCAGTGTGTGTGTGTATATATATATATATATCCTGCACCCTTTCACAATCCGGGACACCTTGGGTGATGTCGGAAAGCCAGTTTTGGCCCAATCCCCACAGGCCAGGCCAAGGGACCCCACCGTGCACCGGGCCTCTAGTATGCATATAAGAGCTTTGGTTAATCTCTTCCCGCCCTCCCCACTCTTCCCTTCCCTCTGAGATTCATCAGTCTGTTCCATGTTTCCATGCCTGTAGCTTCTGCTCCTGCATTGAGCATCTGCCCCCTGATGGTCAGTGAGTGTCATAGCTACTGGCTGGCCGGCCAGTTGGCCAGTCACTTAGGCTTTTATATATATAGATATGATCGGGGACTAGTGTCAAATGGTCATTTTGCTTCCAAATAAAAATATGATAATTTTAATTACTACTCATCATGGAGATAACTACTTCTCCTAACTACTGAAGAGGGTGGAATTAGAATAAATATAGCAGGAAGTGCTTTGAAATGTCAAGAAGACAATTATAATTGGAATAGCTAGTTGAATACCTAACACGTGATAGCCATTCTGCCAATACTTTATACAGGTTTTCTCATTAAATTCTGTCAACTGACCATAATCCTCACTCTATAACAAGGGAACTTAAAATCTTGCCTAAAGTCATAAAACAGGACCAGAATTTGCAGCCAGACCTGCCTAATGGATTTCAAACTCCATTATGACATCTCCCAGTATAATGAGTTATCGTCATTTCCAGTAGACTCAAGGCTAAGGTGTAGCAAACCATTCTCATTTCTGAGTCTCTCGTAAAACCCAACCCTTAATCCCCTTCTGAGAGCCTCTCATAATAATCCCAAGAAGACAAACAAACGGACCCAATGAGCTGTGAGCCAGCATCCTCCTCCTCATGAACGCGCCGTGTGAGGCCACAGTTCTCCAGTGACAGTTTTTCCAGCAGCTTGAAGTCCACGTCATTCCCGATGCCGATGGTGAAGATGCAGATTTGGCCTCGGGCGGCCTCCTTAGTGTTATTGAGAATCTTGAGGGTGTGGGTCTCTCCGACAGTGGGTTTCCCATCGGTCAGGAAGATGATGAGGGACACGCTGCGGTCTCCAATGTCATTGTTGGCCACGTAGTCATTGAGCAGCCTGATGCCCCTCTGTAGGGCCCCGTTGATGTCTGTGCCTGTGGGACCAAAACGGGACAGCTCAGGCTGTGTTTGGCTCCTTAACCTGGCTGCACACTCATGGCTGTGGTTCACTCACAACTGTTCAAGAATTAGCAGGAGTGACATGTGGGGAGGGGAGGGAGGAGCCCCCCAGGCACATGGGGTGATTCTAAGTTACAAGGCCTGTCTAGAATCTTGGCAACATTTTAACTCATTTTATCCTAATAACAACTGCATTCTTATCCCCATTTAACAAACGAGGACATGGAGGCCTAGAGAGACTAAATGATATGTGGATGATGGAGCTGGATTCAAATCCAGCATCCTGACTTCAGAATCTATGCTCTCAATCCTGATGTTTCATACCTTCGAGAGGAGCAGATTTATTTCCTGTCCACCTGCAGAGGTTGGGGCAATGAAGTTCCAAAAAAATAAAAATAAAAATAAAGGAATCCATAAGGTTTCTAAGGTTCGAAACCCAAAAGAATGTAATACACACCAACCATTTGCTAAAGCTTTATCCCTACCTCCACAGAACATTTTAATTGTAATATGAATGCAGCATACATATGTCAGGGGCTATGCTAGAAGCTGGGGGATACACGAAGATGAAGAAGAGTTTCTCTCATCAAGGACTGTACAGCCTTGTCAACTTCCTGCCGTAGATCAATGCTATAATATTGCATTAAATCTAATCTAGTATTTCTCCCATCAACTGGTAAAAGAGTTCCTAAATATCACTGTGGTGGAGACTGGTAGGAAACCCCATTGTAAGTCAAAGGTCAGTCCAAGCAAGATAAATTTCCAAATGAAATTCATGTGGGAAATCAGAACTTTTTCTTGGAGAGGAAATGATGAATCTAGAAACTCTCAATGGAAAAAGACTGAACTGGATGTGTCATGGGTGTCCAGATGACCACCAAAGCAGAATAACTGAGACAAGAAGTAATGGTGTCTCTGTGAATGGCCTCTAAGAAAGTGGGGAGGGCCCTGGCCAGTGTGGCTCAGTGGGTTGGAGTGTCATCCTGTGCATGGAAAGGTTGTGGGTCTGATTCCTGGTCAGGGCACAAACCTGGGTTGAGGGATCACTCCTATGTGGGGTGTGAACAGGAGACAACCAATTTATGTTTCTCACATCCATGTCTCTTGCTCTCTCTCCCTTCTCCTCTCTCTAAAATTAATAAACAGATACTCAGGTGGGGCTTTAAAAAAAGAAGAAAGAAAGGGAAAAAAGGAGGGAGTGGTCAGGATCAGTTCCAACAAACACTCCAATACTGAGCACCTGTCATGTGTCCATTGTACTAGTGATGAACTTGACAGCACGAGTAAGACCCAGGCCTGAGTTGAAGGAACCTACATCTAGCACAGCTGGGTAACATTGGCATACTGTTCTGATAATCTAGTTTTCTTAGAATTATGTATGACCTTTCCCTCCTTTGCACACTAACCTGGCACCAAAGTGTGCAGAGACTCAGAGCCCATCACACTTTCTATCCATGGCATCTCCCAGGCCCCTGGGATTCCTGCTCTGCTCATGTTTCAGCCCCGCCGAAGGGACTAAAGGTGCAGTGGCCCAGTCCCACCTGCTGCTTCCTAGGGTGCTAGGATTCAAGCACACAAACACTGCCTCATCTAGTTGGCTTTACTCCCACACCCTAAAACAATTTACAAATCCGGCTTCATTGCTCGGGATCCGTGAGATAAACCAGGAAAGGTTCCAAACCCTATCAGGTATTTCCCCCCATAACTTACTTGACCATCTTAGTCCAGGGCCTGGAAGAGGAGAATTTACAGAATCGCTGTTCAGAGAAACCTAAGCTTCTGGGAAAGTGCTCAGCTGTTATCTCCTTTCCTGTGATAGCTTCAGCATTCAAATCCTCGTCTCTTGGCAGAAAATTTAGCTACTCACTTATTATCACGTCAAGCTAATGTGAAAAGAAGGACTCATATTTACCTCCGGTGGGCGACATGTGGTGAATGTAGACTTTGCCGTCTCTGATATTGTTGGGAGTCACTGATACCAAATGGTCCTTCCACACTTTGATCCGGTTGGAAAACCCAATGATATTGAAGTGATCCTGGGGTCGGAGGTCATGGAGGATTGTGAAGAGGGCATCCTTGGTCTAGAGGCAAACACAAAGCCAAAATCAGTCACATCAACTGCTTTAGTCCACGTGTCCCCTGACTTAGAAACTGCACGCCACGGACAAAGTCAGGGTTAAAATTAAGTGCCAACTATGAAAAGGGCACTTGGATAAATGTCCAAGTAATGATTATTTGCTTTATATCTATTTCCCTTACTACATTGTAAGCGCTTTTTAGGCACGTTCCACCCATCTTTGTAAACTCACGACATATTGGAGGTACTAGAAAGATTTAGTGAATGAATGCATAAATGAATGGGCAGATATTTCATTAATTAGAAGATTAAAAGTACAAATAATAAATGCTCTAGGGATTCTAAAAAGTGAAAAAACTGAACCTGAGTGACATTAGAAAACTTCACTGAGAAGCAGGAGCATGAGGCTTAAAGGAATTGGGTAACGTGAAAGCTAGGGAGGGCAGCCTGCAGGGAGCAGAGAAGATAAAGGAGACGGTGCGAGCAAAGCAAAGAGGTGACACAGGTGAGTCTGGACGTGCTGAGTGGATGAGAGGTATGGGAAGGAGACATGACTTGTGGAAAGAAAAGAAAGGCCATATGAAACTGAAAACAGAAAATCCTAGAAGCCGGGATAAGAGTTTCTACAATAACCAACCCTGTGCTGAAAGAAAGCACTGCGTTCTCTAAACAGCACTGTTGTTAGTCATTTACAGAGATTCATTATACGAAGCAAGGAGGCCTCATTACATAATTGCCTTAACACTGGCATCTGGCACCTGTTACAGGGATTAAGGGCACAGACTTCAGAGCAGGCAGTCAGGGTTTGACCCTAGATAAGCGGTTCTCAACCTGTGGGTCGCGACCCCTTTGGGGGTCGAACGACCCTTTCACAGGGGTTGCCTTAGACCATCAGAAAACATATATATAATTACATATTGTTTTTGTGATTAATCACTATGCTTTAGTTATGTTCAATTTGTAACAATGAAAATACATCCTGCATATCAGATATTTACATTACGATTCATAACAGTAGCAAAATTACAGTTATGAAGTAGCAACAAAAATAATTTTATGGTTGGGTGTCACCACAACATGAGGAACTGTATTAAAGGGTCGCGGCATTACGAAGGTTGAGAACCACTGCCCTAGATCATCATGTATCTCTGTGTGGCCCTCGGGCTCTGGGTAGTAAGTCCTATCACTATCCTTTTGCACTGTGCCTAAGTTATCCCATCTGTAAAAGCAAGGCAGTAATAGTGCTACCTCATCAGGTTGTCACGAGGATTCAATCAGTTACTAACCAGAAAGTATTCACAACAGGGCCAGGCACACAGTCAGTTATACACGTGTTTGCTCTTACTGTGGGTGGGAAGTAGCAGAATCAACGAGAAACAGTAACATCTGAGGTAGTGACTGCAGAAAGAGGTGGGCTAAGGAACTATATGTTTACCTTGAAAGTATTTTATAGTCTTTTCCCAGATTCTGTTAGCCTTTGCTTCATAACCGGCTCAGTCAGTGCTGCCCTCTCACGCTGCGCCATCCACCCCTCTGTGAAACAGTCATAACTTCTTTTCCCTTCTGAATGTTCCCTCTTCCTCTCTCTATTCTCTTCAATCCTGTATCCAACTGCTCACTCTAACATCCCATCACCCAACCCTCGGATGTCATAGGAACCTCAAAACCCACTCTAGAAAACTAACCTGGGTGTGCTTATTTTTAAATCTGTGTATTACATTCTTTTAGTAAACTTACAGAGTTTGTAGCCTGAGCAAACAGATGTTTGCTTAACATTCTCCTTGTGGGTCCTAACCGAGCGAATGAAGTTGTGCCTCAATTTCCCCCATGTCTTCACTTTCAGGTGGAGAAAGCAGTGGAGTGTAACGAGATCACGAGCAGCATAATAATGACACTGGCAACTAACTTTTCCTGGGAGCCTCTTACTCCCCAAGTATGATGCCAAGTGCCAGATCTTTCCATGTGATGCTCTGATGGACCCATTTAATCCCCACCACCCATCCAGTGTAGACTGAGTATTAATATTCCCATTTTGCCGGTGAAGCAGCTGAGGAATGAAAGAGTTAACTCAGCATCATGCCCCATGGGAGCCTGGATGAAGATCCAGGAAGTCAGACTCCAGGGCCAACTCTGACACCAGCAGCAGCGGCATCTAAAGCCCCAAGATGCTGGCACTGAGCGTGTTCTGAGTTACAACCCTTATAATGTGCAGCTCGTTTTGGGATTCCTTCCAAGTTCCTGCATGTTGACGGGCTCTTATTTCTTTGTTTCTTTCACTTGGTTTCTGGCAGCAATAAATGGATTCATTTCCTATAACATCCTTACAGAAAGCATCCACCCAGGGATGAGAACAAAGAACCCATTTTATTAAATTCATCCTCGCATCCTACAGAGGGTTTGTCCCGCCTTCCCAACTGCCCCCAGTTCTTCCATGAGAAAGCATGGCAGTGGTGGGGCTTATTTTCATTCAGAGTCTAGGAATCCCCAGCTAGTCTCTGTTCTCTCCTCTGGTGCTGGGCCCTAAACCATCACCCTGGGTTGTTCAGAGGACAGACTCACTGGCAGCTGAATTTCCTGTCCTCTCCCAACCCTGACTCCCACCTTCAGGAAATGTGTCTAAGGATCTTATGAAAATAAGCAGATTCCACACCCAGCGTTTGTTGGCCCTGTCTGGATGCCGTTTAAAGTATCTGTGCAGCTCTCTCCTCTGGCTTCCCTGGCTCCACCCTGGATGCCTCCTTCTCAGACCAGCCTGGGACGCCATGCTCTCGGCCCCCTCACACTGCGTACTTCCCTGCGGCCAATGACGGCATGACTGACTCCCACACTCACCTTCAGAGCTCACCACTCTCATGAGGTCCAGACTAAAGCGCCAGCCTTTGGTCCTGCATGCCCCACAGGCACTCAGGTGGAACATGTTGAAGACTGGAAGCTCGCCTTTCTCCCCAAACCTTTCCTCCTCTGCTGCCGCTCCCAGCCAGGGTCCAGGTCAGAAACCAGACATCATGTTGCAGCTTCCTCCTGCCCGCTCCTGCGCCTCATGCCCTTGGGCCCATCTCTTTCTGTAAACCCCTCTCTTCCTAAACATCCCTGTTAAGGAAGGGCTCAGGCCACTTCTGCCCTAGATTGACAACAGATTATTTTTTTCTTTTGCACTTTCTCTTAATACAAAAAAATAAAATTCATTTAAAAAAAAAAGATCAGAAGAAAAACATGACTCAAAATTCCCCTCACCTGGACAGCTGTTGTACTACCTATCCCTTCAGAAACCTTCTTGTGTGTGTAATTAAAGTAAAATGGGTTCCTACCAAATGCTATAACATTTTTATTTACTATATCACATGCAGTTTTAATGCCCATAGGTAAAGGTCTGCATATCATTTTAATGGTGACACTATATTCTACCATATGCATATACCACAATTAAATATTTTGAATATATTTTTTTAAATTTTGTTCATCCTCACCCAAGGATATTTTTTCCATTGGTTTTTTGAGAAAGTGGAGGAAGGGAGACAGGAAGAGGAAGAGAGAGAGAAAAAAAGAGAGAGAGAGGGAGAGAAACATTGATGTGAGAGAGAGGTACATCAATTGGTTGCCTCCTGCATATGCCAAGGACCGAACCTGCAACCCAGGTATGTGCCCTTGACTGGGAATTGAACCCGTGGCCCTTTGGTGTGCAGGACAGCACTCTAACCACTTAGCAACACCAGCCAGGGCAATATTTTGCATACTTAAACAGTACTTCTATGAAACTCAGTATTTACACATCTTTGTGCTCATTGTTATTTTCTTAAGATAAACTCCCTACACAGAAATGGTGTGACAAAGGGCTGTACTTTTAAAGGGCTTAGCCTGTCCTCACATTACTGCTAGAGTTATATTTTCAGTCCTTCTCAGCATTTAGTTCTGGGCTTACACAGCGTTTCCTAAGAAAGCCTTTCTTGTCTCCTCACCACCACCGCACTATTCTCTCAAACATGGCACCCTGTTCTTTTCCTTCACAACATTTATAGAGAGAATGTAATTACATATCTGTGCAT
>NW_006297018.1:1063636-1070616 GCF_000327345.1 Myotis davidii | reverse complement strand
AAATCATTGATCGGCTGCCTCCTGCACGCCCCACACTGGGGACCAAGCCTGCAACCCGGGCATGTGCCCTTGACTAGAATTGAACCTGGGACCCTTCAGTCAATGTTCTATCCACTGAGCCAAACCGGTCAGGCTGTGCATTTACTTTTCTATCCAACTCAATCCTATGCTTCTGAGTACAGAGACTCGTTCCATTTTGTCACTCTAGGTTAATGCCCAGCAGTACCTGAACACATCACGGATGCCTGACGCACCCCTCCTGAGTAAGTGAATGGGGAGTAATTGTCTGTCTGTCACTAGATAGGGGGTTGCTCAAGACAGCTGTCCCCGTGCCCTTCCCCACCTCCCAGCATGGTATTTCACACACTGGCTTTCAGTGGGCGTCTGGTGAATGAGTAAATAAGAGAGCGGTAGAATTCTACCAAGTGAACACAAAGGAAGGGAGACACACCCCTGCCCTTGAGAACCTATGGCAGATAATACTGAGAATGAGGATGTGTAGAAATCATGGAGCTGACTGGTAAAATAAATAAATCTGGTAATTACAATAAGCAGATGTGGGTGGAGTGCCTTACGTGTTGATACTGATGGCATTAGCCAGGGAACTGGCAACACTTTTCCTCCTCCCCCATCTTTCAATTTAGAGCCAACACAACCCCAGCGTGAGCATCATACAGGCTCGGCGTCATTCCCAGCAGAAGGGCTAGACCTCTGGAAAGTCTGAAGGTCCACAGCTGTGACAAGGCAACAACAAGCGGTGGCCATCTCTGAGACAACACCATTGGGAGCCCAGCTCTAGGCACTTGGAAAGGTTCCCACTGCTCCCTGTTGGAGCTCAGAGCTGGCCAGGCACCCAAAAGATTGTTATTTGTTTAGCTGCTGGATCCTTAGGAATCCTTAAATAGTGTGCTAAAGACCTCCTGAGGGCCCCGCTTGGCTCCTCTGCTGATATTCTCCCCATTTGTGATGGATATTCTGCTTTCGGAATAGTTGTCCAAGCCTCTCCACCCTCCTCCCCTTAGCCCAGCAACTACAGATTCCTTATGACCTTGTAAGGCCACAGCTGCAACTTAACCTCACATGAACCAAAGCAAGACAGGCCAGCGGGCTCAGAGTTGCTCCTTTTCCAGATGCATTAGGACCTTTTGGATGGCCTTCCACCCTCATCCCAAGGGGCCTGGGTAGAAGCTTCCACTGATGCTTGCAGCCACCACCATCCATTAACCCATTACAGGCTCCTACCCTCCCCTTAGATGGGCTGGTGGCCCTAGGAATTCTGCATCCTGTAGCAGACTTAGAAGGCAAGCAGAGGTGAGTGTGCAGATAGAAGAGTAAATGTGAGTAGGCTTAAGCTAATATTTCTGCATGGTGTGTTTATGTGCTGAAGATTAACAGAAGCTGAGTCAAACATTTCCCAAGAGCACAGTCCAGAGAACAGGGCAAGGACATCCCAGAAAGATCAAAGGAAGCCCAGAAAGGCAGAGAATGTGTAATCCTGGCAGGTCTGAGGCCAAGGGGCATCCATTGAGGGGTTGGACTGCATCTCCTTAAGGTCCCTCCCAAACTCAGGATGGTAGCTGCAGACTCTGCAAGTGAAGGCAACGAACTGAGCTGGTCACCCCACCCCACAATGCCCTCCAATACTAACCTGACCTGAAGGAAAAGATACTAGATACCCAGCGTACTGTGTCCTTGGCCGTATTCCCCTGTCCCCAAAGCTCCACCTAGTGGCCTTGCACTTTGGGAAGAAGTTGGCCTGCTGGAGACAAGCAACCCCAAAATGCACCACTTGGAGTAATGATACCCTGAAATTAACTTGCTAATAGGTGACCACAAGAGTCTGTGGAAATATGTTCCTTAAAAATCTTTGAAAATAAGCATATAAAATTTATGATTGTACATATTGTATAGCGTTCAACTGGGGGTAAAGGTCTGATTAATGAGAAGGGCTAAAAGTCTGGCCCTAGCTGGTTTGGTTTCAGTCAGTGGATAGAGCAGCCGTGGGCAAACTACGGCCTAAGGGTCGGATCCGGCCCGTTTGAAATGAATAAAACTAAAAAAAAAAAAAAAAAAAAAAAAAAAAAAAAGCCCGTCCCCTTTTATGTAATGATGTTTACTTTGAATTTATATTAGTTCACATAAACCCTCCATCCATGCTTTTGTTCCGGCCCGCCGGTCCAGTTTAAGAACCTATTGTGGCCCTTGAGTCAAAAAGTTTGCCCACCCCTGGGTTAGAGCATCGGCCTGGGGACTGAAGGATCCCGGGTTCGATTCTGGTCAAGGACACATGCCTAGGTTGAGGTCTCAATCCTCAGTGGGGGGCATGTAGGAGGCAGCCAATCAATGATTCTCTCTCCTCATTGATGTTTCTATCTTTCTTTCCCTCTCCCTTCCTCTATGAAATCAATAAAAATATATATTTTTAAATAATAAAAAATTTGGGACCCTAAGAAAAGGTTCCAGGAAGTGACCATCTTCACTCATCTTTATTTGGGGACAAGGGTAGGCTTTATGTGGAAACAGGTTTAGGTCACTCATCCAATGCTAGGTGGTAAGCCTGTCGTGGAGGAGTTAGTAAATATTGGGGAGAAGATGGTGATGAGGAAGAGGCAGGAAAACCAAACCCTGTACCTAAGAAAGAAGAAGGTTATGTACATAAGTGTCTGGCTGAGGAAGAAAACAGAATTCTTAAAGAGATCAGCTAGCAAGAGGCCCCGCAGGTCTCCTCTGGGTATGTGCCAGTCCCAGTGGCACCGGTCCAGAGGCAGCTGGTATCCACACACTGCCTGCCCATCCAACAGGGCAATGTGCAAGTGGTCCATCAGCAGAAGGGACCTTTACAACATCCAGATTATGTTTGGACTGAGGGAGATAAAAAGGTACCCAAATGCAATTAATAAATGAATAGGACCTACTTCCTATACTGTTTAGGAGTGAAGAAGTACCTAGGCCTGAAGACAGGCGTTAGACAAAACTCCTTTTCATCCTGGCTATTTACAATCACAAAAAATAGGGTCACTTCTCTGCTAGAAACTATTTTAGTGATAAATTCCTCTTCTTATGTGTACTTTCCTTGGATTAAGAGGAGGAAAAGTATTCCTTTTGTAAACAGTGTCTTAGAAGTTAATTCCAGCTCTGCCTTAGGTTTATTATTAATAAAGTCCTTTCATCTCTGTGCATTTAAATGTTTTCAGAAACAAGGCAGAATATAAATAAACAAAAATAAACTCTCTGTTTCAGGTTCTCCATTCATTCAGTAGGGTTGGCAATGGTCCTGCTTGTTCTAGTGGATCTTCAGGGGGAAAAGTATGCAGTCTCCTCTGATGTGTCTGTAGGAAGGAGCAGAGCTGGCCCCTGGAGACACAGCCACTGTCCACCCTGTGCTCATGCTGCCCCTCGTGGTGCCACTATTAGGGAAGGGGCAGCTCTGTCCTGGGCACTTTGGGCCCCTCCATTAAGCTGTACTTAGACAGAGGATGGAACCTACCCCTGCCTTCCTCTCCTTGTTCCCTACAAAACTGAGCCCAAGCAGCTGCAGGCTCTTGGCACAGCCCTCAAGGGGGTAAGCATTCCACTGTGCTAACTGCCATGTCGGGAGTGGCCATGAAACGTTTCCCGAATAGAGAAGCATTACACAACAAGACCTTCAGAGTGAGCTGTGACTGGAGCCCAACACTCAGCTGCCGGCTCACTCTTTGCTACCACTGTCGGGGTGCCCATTTGATGCAGCTTTTCTCAAATATTTCTGCATCTGCATCAGGCTGCACTGGAAAGGAACTAACTCTGACACAAAAGGCTTTTGTGCCACAAACCCTGGGTTGTTAGGCATAATACAAGGGGAGCCTATGACATCATAGAAGAAACTCAAATTCAGGGGTATTAGATATTAGCCATCCCATGTTTTAGACAGAATGGCTGTGCTGTTCTCCCAAGCAGTCCTATCACTTGCCTAATTCTAAAATGTTTACCATAGAGTTGACATTTTTCCTTTCATTGGTCCACATGGTCCTTTTAAATGAACCATCATCTATGATGAAAAGTTGTAAATAATCCAACAATGAAATCTAAGACCTTTTAAAAAGTCTTATCTGAGCCAGGAAAGAATCATGATCAATAGATATAGACCTTGAAAACAGCCCTAAGTGTCTGAGATGACATTGGGAAATGCCCAGTAGTAACTTGAGCTGCGGGTCAGCCTTCTCCCTTGCCTAGGTGGGTAAAGATAACGGACACTGGTGGGGGAAAGGGAGGTATATCTGTATTGTCCTTCTGTCAGTCTGTAGTCCTTCCTGATGCCAGTAGGGGAAGCCCTCAGTGCCCAGCATGTCCTGCTCCTAGATGGTAGGATGGCACTGTAGTTTTTCTATTTAAAGCAAAAGACAAACAAAAAGTAGCCTGGAACTCCATCAAAATTTGAAACATCAGATCCTCACTGCACCTTTAAACTACCTAAGTCCATAATGAGGAGAATGGATACATCCACCATCCCAGCATCCATCCACCATTCCACAGGCATCCATGCACGGCACTATCCCAGGTCACCCTGGTGTCCATGGGTATCAATTATGCTTAGAGTATTTCAAGATCATGATATTTCAGGGTCACAAGAAATTATTCTGCATAAAGTAGAACTTTATATAGGGTGTCCCAAAATATATTTACACTAGAGGCCCAGTGCACCAACTCGTGCACTGGTGGGGTCCCTAGGCCTGGCCTGTGGGGATCAGGCCAAACCAGCTCTCCAACATCCCCTGAGGGGTCCCAGATTGTGAGAGGGCAGGTCTCGGGTGATGCACCCTGGAATCAGGCTCTCATCACTCTGGTTCTGGGTATGTCACTCAAGAACCGCAGCTGCCAAGTCACCGCAGCTCGGCAGCTCCTGCGTTAAGCATCTGCCCCTGGTGGTCAGTGTGCATCATAGCTACTGGCTGGTCAGCCGGTCAGCCAATCACTTAGGCTTTTATATATATATGGATGCTTCAAGTCTTTCAATAATTTGAAAGTTTTCTGAAATCTTATTGTGACTGATCCACCAAGTAATCAGATTTTTTAAAAATTCTAACTTCCCTGGCCACTGTGGCTCAATGGTTGGGCATTGACCCATGGACCAGGAGGTCAAGGTTTGATTTCCAATCAGGGCACATGCCTGGGTTGCAGGCTTCATCTCCAGTGGGGAGTATGCGGGAGGCAGTGGATCGATGAGTCTCATCAATGATGTTTCTATCCCTCTCTCCCTCTCCCCTCCTCTCTCTGAAACCAATAAAAACATCTATATATATAAAAGCCTAAGCGACCAGAATGACTGGAACCGGTCACTATGATGCGCACTGACCACCAGGGGGACGATACTCAATGCAGGAGCTGCTCCTTGGTGGTCGTATCCTCCCACAGCAAACCTCCCCCAGCTGACCAACCTCCTGCGGTCCCTCCCCCCGCCAGTAGGCCCTAATTGCCTGATTGGACCGGGGTCTGAGCTGGGACAGGGAACCAGGGGTGGGTGGTGGCAGATGCGGCCTCTTTCCCCGTGGGCTGAGGGCCGGCTCCCTCCTAGGGGCCAGCAGCCAATCTCCTGTGCCCCGTCCTTCACCCCAGCCAACAGGCCCCAATCAACCCACCGCTCACCCACCACAGTGGTGGCACGGCAGCAAGGGAGGTGGGAGGCAGGGAACCACATGATGGCAGGACGCCAATAATGGTGGCGTCAGTGTCCAATGTCTGTTCCTTCTGTGCCCGGCCCAGCGACTATTGCCTCCTCTCTGGCCCGGGCTTCATTGGCCTGGTCTGATTGGCCCTGATCACCGGTCAGGCCTAGGGACACTAACCATGCACAAATTTTATGCACCGGGCCTCTAGTATCTATATATATATATAAAAGCCTAAGCACCTGAATGACCGAACAGTCAACCAGTCACTATGACGTGCACTGACCACCAGGGGGCAGACACTCAATGCAGGAGCTGCCCCCTGGTATTCAGTGTACTCCCACAGTGGGAGTGCCGCTCAGCTGACTAATGGGCGCCAGGTGCCAGGCTCACAGCTGACAAACACAACTGCTGTGGTGCAAGCCTCTCCCACCTTCGTGCAGCTATGATGCACACTGACCATTGGGGGCAGATGCTTAACACAGGAGCTGCTGAGCTGCGGTGACTTGGCAGCTGTGGTTCTTGAGTGACATACCCAGAATCAGAGAGGAGGGAGCCCGATTCCGGGGTGCATCACCCGAGAACTGCCCTCTCACAATCTGGGACCCCTCAGGGGATGTGGGAGAGCCAGTTTCGGCCTGATCCCTGCAGGGCCAGGATAAGCAGGAGTGGTGTGTCACCCAGCCTGAACTCAGGATCCCCCTTGGCCACCTGATGCTTCACACACTACTACATCCCCCGGGGGGTCCCGACTTGTGAGAGGGCACAGGCCAGGCTGAGGGACCCCACCAGTGCACAGATTTGTGCACCAGGCCTCTAATTTAAAAAATAAAATAAAAACAAAAATTCCAACTTGAGGAACAAGGTGATAAACTGAGTGAAAAAGGCTGTTTCTCCACTATATCTATGTCTTTTATCATTATTACTAGAGGCCCAGTGCATGAAATTCATGCATGGGTAGGATCCCTAGGCCTGACCAGCGATCAGGGCCAATCTGTGGGGCGACCGATGGGGCGATCAGGGGGCTGGCCTGGAGCCATCCACTTGCCACCCCGCTCCCCACCGCCGCCACCAGTCACCTCCCTCTGTGACACCTGTTCCCATGTTATTTTGGCCTGGGGCCTGCAGGCAGCGGGCAGCTCCTGCGTTGAGCATCTGCCCCCCGGTGGTGAATATGCATGATAGCGACAGGTCATTCCACTGGTTGTTTCACCGTTCGGTCCAATTGCATGTTAGGCTTTTATTATATAGGATACTAAAAAAATAATAAAATCTAGCAATAGATTGGCTTCAGAAAAGAAACCAAAACCTTAAAAAATAATCAGACTTAAAATAGCT
>NW_006297018.1:1043226-1063578 GCF_000327345.1 Myotis davidii | reverse complement strand
CCCAGGTTCAATTCTGGTCAAGGGCACATGCCCAGGTTGCGGGCTTGATCCCCAGTATGGGATGTGCAAGAGGCAGCAGATCAATTATTCTTTCTCATCATTGATATTTCTATCTCTCTATCCCTCTCTCTTCCTCTCTGAAGTCAATAAAAAAATATTTTTTAAAAAAGAAAAAGAAACATTTTTTCTACTGCTCAAACTGTTGTTTTTTAGAAAGGGTAGAAATGAATAAGCTTCTTTATAGACATGGAAAATTTGGGATTGAAGTCATCATATCTTCCAATATTTTAAAACAATTTAGTAAATGCTAAATGTTAAATTTTCACGTGGAACTAAATATAGAAAAAAAATTTATTTCTTTAGCCTCCATATTTTAATGTTCACAAACTATAAAGAGCATATTTCCTAAATTAAGAAAATCATAGTGCTCCTGTATTCAAAAATATATTATTTTAAAGCTATTATAATTTCATTTACTGTTTGAGTTCTAATTTCAAATGGTCTTTTAATGCAGTACTGTGCTAGATTATATTGCAATTCTGGTCCTAATTACCTATTTACATATGCTTATACAATCTGTGTGAAAATATAAGATAGTTGTTTCTTCAAATCAAAAGAAAAGCACCTTTTTAGTAAAGGTTCAGATCTAAATACCAATATTACTCCGTTATAGGTTTTAAAAGAGAATGCTTGTTAAAGACTCCATTCTGGCTAAATTTAGTCTTACCTATAAAAAAAAAGCTGAATAATAAAATATTAAAACATCTTTTACAATGTAAACATAACTAAATTTCATTAGTCTTTGTGTTTATTTTTTTAAAATATATTTTATTGATTTTTTACAGAGAGGAAGGGAGAGGGATAGAGAGTTAGAAACATCGATGAGAGAGAAACATCGACCAGCCGCCTCCTGCACTGGGAATGCGCCCGCAATTGACCGGAATCAAACCTGGGACATTTCAGTCCGCAGGCCGACGCTCTATCCACTGAGCCAAACCGGTTATGGCTAGTTTTGTGTTTAAATAATATTATTCTAACTTGAGAAGCAAATTCTCTCTCATGTTATCATTCTGGCTAATATGAAGATTCATTACCTAATGTTTTGACTTTACTTGACAAGTATATCAAACATTTACTTAATAATGTCATTGTACATTTTTCTAAAAAGCTGTTTGCCAATAACATGTCTGCTTCTTATGACATAGTAAGCACATCTATTTTTCATGCTTGGTGTGTAAATAACACAAGACTCTAAACAGTTTTCTTTTCACTTCTCTTCACATGGAACAACAGTACTTAACCAGGATTTGCCCTCACTGTTGATCTTATACTTCTCACTCTGGAATAGAACCAAGAATAGAGCCTTACCGCCTCTCTCTCTAGGCTCCAGACAGTCATCAGCTCTAACAGTAAGTAAATAAGAGGATGCTGACCAAGAGAAGTTCACCTGAGTTTACCAGTACAGTCCTCCTTTGCAATCGGTGTCCTTTAGCCATGTTCTGACTCATCTTCTGACTAACATGATTGAGTTGTTGGTCCCCAGGGCCTGGTCTGAATCCTGAAGTTCATATTGCCCAACTAACTGCATGTTTGGTTTCTGGAGCCCTGACTGTTTCATTCTACAGATATTTTTCTATTTTATTATTTTTTTTGTGTGGCTGGCTCCCTGGCTGTCCTATGCCCTGTTCAACTTTCCCTTATATATGAGTTCTCATGACTCCTGCTTCCCTGCTGTAAGTGCTCCATATGCCACTCACTATAACTCCCCTCTCCCCAGGATATGCCTTGACAAACATCAAGAACATTACAGAAAGATTTGAAGAGGTTGTGAAAAAGTCATGCTAAATAGGAAACAATTATCAGCACCTGTAGACTGTATATGTAGGAAAATATTTAGAGGAAGTGAAGTCAGCCTCCATCAGACAGGACGAGTGAAGATTCTGGAGAGCTTGAGGGTCCAGAGTAGAGATGGTAGGAGTTTTCTTCATCCACCAAGTCACTGAGGGTGCCATTCTTCAAAGGAACTAGCTTTGTGCAAGGGTCTCACTCAACTCCCCACCTCTAAGGGCACAAGCTCTCATCCTCATTCCATGTGGGTGTTAAAACCTCAGGCCTTAGGACATGGAGACTGGCACCTCTCCTGGGGAACCATCACTTATCTCAGGTGCTCACCACTTTACTTCTCTGTTCCCTTTTCATTCATAGAATGTGTGGTGCTCTTTGCTTACTTACCAGCTCAGCCATGCACTCGCTGTAATCTGCCTGCCTCTCTAAATGTTCATATCAGGATGGTTTTCAAAATATTGCCAGAACTTTTCAACTATAACATAGTCATTCTTGTTTTATGCCTCTCTTCATGATTTTCCCCAACCAAGAATTCATTCCCTCCTTTCCTGCCCAGAAAATTGTATCCCATCTTCAAAAACCAGTTTCTATGTCAACCTCCATCATAAATCTTTTGCTGACTACCTCAAGCTCTTTCCCCTCACTAAAATTCTTCCCACCATCTACGTGGCAGGTTGGATTTGACTAACCTATGAGTGTTCCATGTTTCTTTTTGCAGCAAAATCCTAAGCTCCTTAATTAAAGTGACTTTAATATGATGCTTTTCTTATATGTCACTGTCTCCTGCCTCCATGTTTCTGCACATGCTAGCCATTCTCCCCCCTTCTTATCCCTCCCACTTGACTAACTTTTAAAATACCACAGACTCACTCAACTATCCCCTCCTCTGAGAAGCATTCAGTATTCCCTACTCTACCCATAAAAACAATAGGTCAGCACTCCCAATGTACCTTGACTATATCTCTGTCATAGTAGCACGTTGCCTATGATTTTCACATGACTTTCCTTTTCCTCCAGACCTCCTGATAGGAAAGGTTGTCTTTTATTTATCTTTGTATCTCCTACACCTAGTACCTATCCCATAGCACATAATCAATATTTATTTCATTCTTTGAGACTCTGAAGGCTAGAGTTACAGCCAAGATGGGATCCTCAGGGGGGCGAGTCAGGTGTCCTGAGGAAGAGAAGGGGTGGCTGCCATATCGGCATGGCAGCTCTTAGGAATTTCAATCAGCCAGTTTCAATCAGCCAGCCAAGGGGATGGCGTCCCAGGAATGACTCCGCTTTCAGACATTTTGATAAGCACTTCCACATTTGTTATCTCATTCAATTCTCTTTGATTTATACAGTTTATCTCCTTGTTACTTGTAGCCAAAGTTTCCTTTGGGGCCCTATCTAGCCCTGTACAGAGAAATTCTGCCCATCTCCATTCCAGACTTGAGTGCAAAATTAGGAAGCCATTTGAAAGGGGAAGCTAGGCTCTTCGATGGTTTCAGAAGCTGAAAACAAGGCCTGCAACCTGGACAGATAAAGCAGGAGTATTCAAAGCTCTACATTGTTCATTTCTTCCTTCTGTGAGAGCCACATAAAGCCTTCATTCAGAGATCCTCAACATTTTTTAAACATAACCTCATTTGGGTAAACCTTAACTGCCTCAACAAAAAATTCTGAATGGGTACCTCCAATTTATTTTAAATAATGTATATTATAATTGTTAAGAAGCAAATTCTTTAAACAAAATTCCAAGTTTTCATTGGTGGCCTCAGGGAAAAATAGTGTGTCCTCTGTCCATCATTTATTTCCTCATATTCTGAGTCAGAGTGAAAAAACAACAGTTTTCCCTATTGCCTTCTGTTCACCACCCCAAGTCCCAGATCTGTATTTTGCAATGTATTTCTAAAATACATCTACTAGTAGCAATGTTTGGGCAAGAGCAGCTCAGTAGATGAGAATAAATACCATCAACTGAAATGATCTCTAGGCATATAACAAACAGTTATCACTCTAGACCAGCAAACTATGGCCTGGGGGCCAAATCCAGACTACTGCCTCTTAGTAACAAACACAGTTTAATGGAACATAACACACCCATTTCTTTGCTAATTGCTTATGGCTACCTTTGTGCTACAATAGCAGAGCTGAGTAGTGATGACAGAGACCATTTAGCCTGCAAAGATTAAGATATTTTACTCCCTGCGCTTTCAGAAAAAGTTGCTGACCCTGTTCTAGAAATCCGGAACGGGGGAAGCTGGACATTTCAGTTGCCAACTGGAGCCATGCTGTCAGATGCCTACAAAGCCTGTGACCTGGAAAGGTGATGCAGGAGTGCCCAAACCTTATGTTGTCCATTTTTATATGTACGATAGCCATGTAGTGCCTACCTCCAGAGGCCCTCCAAATGTCTTAGACACGATCTCGTTTGTTATGCTTGCACCCCTCCTCTGCTGAGCTCCTCCTTCTGTTCAGGGAGCTTTGCCTCCTGACCAAATCCCAACACTCTGAGGCCCTTCTGGGTTTTGCTGTCATTGTCTGGAATTCTTCCAGGTGCCTCAGTGGACCTCAGACTGCCTCCCTTTGTTCCCTATCACTTCAAGCTACTTTCTCCATATCCTATTCCTATTCCAGCATCCTCCCTTTCAAAATGTGGCAGATCCACATGCTCTGGAAGAGGACAGCTAGGATGAATATACCATTAGACATCATTAGACCTCACAGTCACCCACCTCATCTGCACTCTACACCTGCACCATCACCATGCTTGCATTCAGCTCTCCAGTCCAAATCATAAAGGGGAAAGAAGCCTGCATCCCTGTACATGCCCACGGTGCTTAACGTTAAACAATAAATACTAATAGTTAACTGTGTGCATCAGCACAGAACAGGTCCATTCACTTTTCACAACACCGAGCTGCTGGCTGAGGCCTCTCAGGGCAGCTCACTTCTGTGTGCACTCACTGAGATGGGCAGCACTCCACATCATGTCACTTGGCATAAGAACAGGTAGAGCCTGGCAGCTTAACAGGTGGTCTGAAGTTATGTTAGAGTTTACAGTGCAGAATGTATGGTGAAGAGCTTTACAGTGGGGTAGAGTGGGCATGATTATGAGTTTTTCTACTTATAACTGTGTATTTTAGCATAGTTATGGCACCTTCCTGCCCATCACCTTCTCATTTATAAACAGGAATAACATTTCATTGGATTGCTAAAAGATTACATGAAACATGTATGCCAAACTTTTAGAGTGCTTGATATGTACTAGTCCCTCAATGGCATCTTCTGCGCCTTAAAAATGCATGTGACATTTAATGTTTATGTGCTGGTATGTTTTTCAACTAACATCATCACCTACTGTATAGGATCTGGGGATATGTACCACGATGATAAAAAACAAGTTGGTGCCCAAATCCATAGAGTTTATAGACTGTTTGCCTGTCAGGCTACATAGAGCATGTCCAAATAGCTGTTGGAAGCCCAATTTTGGACAGTGAAGAAGAAACTGGCACCCTGAAGCATGAGATAAGCCAGTGCAGGAAACACAGCAGCCTTCAGGTGGCACTTCTCCATCCAGTTCCCATTCCCCCTGACTTCAATTTGGCAGTTACGGATAAGAAACTTTATGCTTGCTCTTTACCCTCTAAAACTGTTGACTAAATTAAATGGAGGACAGAAGACAACCTTCCAAAAGCTACATGGGAATCTAGAATTGGCAGAGAGTGGCACAGATGATGAGAATGAGTCTGTGAAAGTTACAACATGAAGGCATCTGGTAAAGGATGCATTAGTCCCTGCTGGGTTGCCAAAGAGGGACCCTTAGCCAAGATCCTTAATATGCAGATGAAAGTAGTAGAGCTACTTATACAGATTAGGAAAAAGAAAGAGACGAACATGTAAACCTTGATTAAGGAAAAATGCACCTAATAGACATGTATTCTCCTTAACGTTCCCGAGGACATGTGTGTTTGCTGGTTAGTTGCTTTAAAAATCCAACTAACAATAAAAGTTCTGCCCTATCACATTTCGTTATTGTTGTTGTTGCTCTTCTCAGTTCCCTTCTCACTGAGAAGCTTTACAAACTCAAGTTGGGAGGCAGAAATATTGCCTGACCCTACTAGCACCATAGCACATTCATCAGCGAAAGCACATGGGAAAGAAAACAGAGCCAACAGAGCCAAGCCATGTGCAGCAACTTGGGGGCGGGGGGAGGGTGGGAGGGTGTGGCTGTCAGGGAGGTATCTGTCCCCCAGCTGGTTAAGTCTGGCTTCCAGGCTCACATTCCCACTGAGATCAGAACCAGAAAACGCCAGATGCACACAGCTTTGGGTGCTCCCAGGTACTGGTATACTCCTTACTGCGTATACATTTTAAGGTTATATAATCTTTACAAAATAAATAAATCTATTGTTCACATAATTATTAAATACCAACTATGACCTACATTATGATGAGTACAGTAAAGTATTTCAAGCCTATCAGAGATGAGTGGAGCCAAGAACTTCCAGTATAACAGTGAATGAGCCTTCATAGCATTTGAGGGGACTTATGACTAATTTCTGATGTTGCCAAATTTTCCTCTTCACCAGTGTACATGATATTGCATACAAAAGTCTGCAGAGAGCCAACTAAGCTTTTTCACTCAGTGCTGTGGCCTTAGAGAAGCGGAGAGCTGTTAAAATAGTCAGCAGTTTTCAAAACCACTCAAGGCAGCAATGAGCATTAGAAATTGCGTAGAGGCTTCTGACATGTGCTTGGCTGTTCTTGGGTAGTTCTCCTGGAAAGAGGCCATGCTGTAGCTTAGAAGCCAGCAGAGTGCGTGCCAGACTTTCAGTGCCTAGCAAGGAATGGGATTTTAATATCCAGGAATGAAGGAAGAGGGGAGAATAACAAAGGAGTGACATCTAGCATTACAATGCTCTTGCACAATGCAAGGAAATCGCTCCTGAAAGGCAGCCTTCACGGTTGGGTTTTGAAATGTCAAACTGCACTGACCCTGTACTCATTTGTACTTCTATCATTGCATACAGAGGGCTGCTTCCTCACACCACTGCTTGCACTGAGACTCCGTAGCCTTGTGATTTGATTTATGAACTTCAGAGTCAA
The DNA here is from genome assembly GCF_000327345.1 of Myotis davidii. Lineage (NCBI taxonomy): Eukaryota > Metazoa > Chordata > Mammalia > Chiroptera > Vespertilionidae > Myotis > Myotis davidii. The sequence goes on along the minus strand of NW_006297018.1, from coordinate 1,056,636 downwards.
ACCTGGCTTTGAAGTCTCCCCCTGCCATGTACTAGTGAGTATCTACCTTTGCAAACCCTCCGTTTTTACAACCAAGTTGTTATAGAAATTAAATATCATTTTATTCAATAATTCATGTAATACCCCTAGCACAATGTCTAGTATGTTCAAAATGTTCCATGCCATATTTTTAAGAATTACTCAAAGTATTATATCATTAATGGTAAGTCTAGGAGACCTCAATTTAGTTCATTGGTATTTCTCTGTACAACTTGGGACAGGATTTATCTCTCTGGAGTTTATTTAGTAAAATTAAATTTTGGTAGTTCTCCCATCAGAAGTGGAAGGAGATCTTGTGCACTGGTATGGACTGGGTTGGAGGTTAAACCCTGAAATAACTCAGGCACCTAAAGAGCTGCTGTGGCTTTGGGTGACTAATGGTCTTTGTGTGAAGTTGCAGTAGAACTGACCATGCAGTTTTACCATTTTGGTGTTTTCTTAATGTTTATTGGGAAATAATGTAAATTTTTTTTGAGCTCTGAAATAGATACTACAGAAATTGTCATTATAATTTATATTATTTAAAGTTTGTAGTTTATAAATTCAAAAGTTGAGATCCAAAGCCCATCAAATGATAGGTGTTCTAGTAAACCTTCTATACTTTGTGCAAAACAGAAATAAACCAGCTTCTGTAAGGAGTGCAATCTAGCTTTGAGCCATTTAGGCCACCCAGAAAAAAACTCAAGCCCTAAAACTTTCTCTAGAGGCATAGATCTTCATCCTAGGCCTCAAAATATTTCTACACACAGTTTTCTAAATATAATGTCCATCATGCAATCAAAGATAGCCAGTCACAAAATGAGAGATGAGAAACAATAAAAACAACTCTTAAGAATCTACAAAGTTTAGAATAACAAAGTACAGACTTTCAAATAACTATGTTTACTGTGCTTGAGATTTCTTTTAATTAAAAATTTTGAAAAATAACTGAACAGTCTAAAAAGTGACAGCAGATTTGAAAAAGAACCAAATGGAAATTCTACAATTGAAAAACGTGTAATGACTGAAATTACTCAATGGATTCGTTTAACAGTGGATCAAACATACCTGAAGAAATAATTTGTGGCCTGAAAGATAGGTTTGGAATGAAATACGGAAAACCAAAAGTTGGAATAAATAGAAGAGAGCATGGCAAACATAGAGGATATGGAGAGAGGAACCTAGCATTGGAATCCCAGAAAAAAAAGTTAAGACAAAGCAATCTCAGAAAAATAGCTGGGGATTTTCCTATGAATCCACAAATTCATGAAGCCCTAGGAACTTCAGGAATAAAAAATAAGAAGAAATTCACACCTAGAACCATCATATTAAAACAATAGAAAACTAAAGACAAAAAGAAAATTCTTAAAAGAAGTTGACAGTAAAAGTGACCTTTAAAGAAACAACAGTTAAAAATAGAAATGACTTTTCAACATCAAGACAGTGGAATCTCTCTTCAATGGACTGAAAGAAGATCACTGTCAACCTAGAATTCATACCAATAAAAGTATCCTTCAACAATGGGACTGAAACCAATAACGTCCAGGCAAACAAATGCTGACAAAATTCTTTACCAGTAGACCTACATTGTAAAAGAGACCAATGAGTGTTCTTCAGGCAAAGAAAAATAACCTCAGATGGAAGGTCAGAGATGTGAAAAGGAAGAGAAGCGATAAAAATGGAGGCATCAGCAGCTGGAATCTGTTCAAGAATATGATTTTGAAGAACCACAAGAAGCTGACTTCCAGGTGAGGTTATCTTCCCCCTATATTAGTTGGAAATTATATTTGACTATCCTCTAAAGGAAAATAGTTAAACCCAATCTTTATATCACATTTTGGAATATATTCTTTTACTATTTGGGGATAAAGGAAAATCAAATGCTATTAAGAGAAGATCAATATATTATACTGCATGATTTAAAAATACAAATGGCCAAAGAAACCATTTATAAGTAATAACAGAGAAAATATGTACAGTAGCTCATCAAAAATATTAGTTGTTCTGGCAGTCAGGAGCTCTTTCTGTCTTGTGTTATGTGAGTTGAAAATACATTATAAATGCAAATTTCTGATATTTAGGATACTAGAATAAGGTAAGTGGTTTGTAAAAAAAAAAAGTAAATAGTTGTATTTTCAAATTAATGAAAATTTTCAGTATAGACTACATGTCCCCTTGATGTCCCTTCCATCCCTAGAATTTTAATATTCATGCTAAATATTATGAGAATATCAGTCCTGAATTATTAAGGTACAAGTCCTTTGCTCTAAGAATAGGTCAAGGGGACTTCCAATTAATCTATTCCATTGTTCTAAAAGGACATCATTACCAAATAGAATCATTCCACCAACAATGGTGCTGTATAGTCCTGTCCCATTCACATTATCCACTCTGCCAGTCCCCTTTATGTCAAGGTATTTCTATAGCAAGTCCCTGTTCTCTGAAAACCACCATGTGGAGATGATAATTTATGTCAATGGTTTAACTGAATCAGATCAGGAATGTCCTCTATAGGCAGCAACAGCTGGATGATAAAGCAGACATTTGGCATCAGTTAATTTTTATCCACATCATTGTCTCAGGCAAAACTGAGAGAGGAAAAAAATGGGCATTTGACACTCACTCACCTGCCGGAGTTTGGTTCCTACCATGGAGGCACTGCTGTCAAGCACAAATACCACATTCTTGGGTAAAGGAGGAAGGTCTTTGGGGGCAAAGTAGTGCACAAAATACTCATTTAGAACCTGGTGCAGGGAAAAGAAAGTAAAAATGATAGTATCCAGAATAAGTAGAAAAACTAAAATGGACAGTCTATGGAACTTCTAAACATCAAAGGTAGCATGAAACAGCATCTCTGGTCAGTTTCCACACCCAGAACAAAAGTACTCAGGGCCTTGATCCTTCCAAAAGAACCAATTGCTAATTTAATCTGTATAAGGATAAAATCAACCCTTCACATCTTATTGGCTATGTTGACTAATTTGATTTGAATTGTCCTCTTCTGCCTCTTGCCACTTGAGAATCCTGCTTCCTTAATTATCTGGTTTTTACCAAGCATCTTACAAATTGAGATGTCAAGGAGGTTGTCCACATTCTGGGTGCACATTAATACATTTTAACATTCCCACACTGTCTCTGGAGCAATAAAACCTAAATGGAAATGAGTCAGGGACCAGTCTCTTTTAATTAAAATTTAAGAAGAACTAAAATTCTAATGCCATCTAACATAGCACAGGGAAAATTGTAGATTTCACTTGCTCTCCAGATTACTGCAGCAGGAAACAGTACCCTCAGCCTCCAGCTAGGGAGTACCACTTGTCTCCTGGGAGACACATTTTGGGTTAAAACATATTTCCTAAGAATCAGAAAATCCCCGTCCCTTAGATAAGTATTGAAATTCCTAGTTCTGAGTCTAAGTAAAAGTATTAAGCAACTAACATAAAATAGTAGCAACAAACCCCTTACCTGGATGTCCCCAATGCTCTGTTCCCTATTGACATCATATCTAATGATGAAATCTCCCAGAACACCGTTCTGGGCAATCCTTGCTTGTTGAACCACACTAGGCTTAAAAATGACTTTGGCAAAAGTTTCATTTTGGTTGATAACTGTAGAAGGAGGTGGCCCAGCATCATCTGCATGCAAAATATAGACATAATTAATCACTAAATATATAAATATTTTCCTGTGGGGGAGAAATTGTGTTACAGTGACACAGAAGGTTAGACTTCATTTTATCATGGGTTTATTTCCACATGAAATTCCTAGACTTCATACTGATAATGTATCTTGATGCATGAGATATGCTATCATATAGTTCACCTTCGTGCCTCCTTTTTCATCTTTTCTTGTGAGAATTTTTTAAACACACAAAAGTGAAAGAATAGTAAAATGAACCCCATAGACCTATCACCCAACTTTAATAATTATCAACTATTTGCCAATGTTTTGTATCAATTTTTATGTATCACCTCACCATTTTTTGATAGAGTATTTTAAAGACAAATCCCAGACATCATATTTCATCCATAAATACTTCAGTGTGAATCTCTAACTATAAGAACCTTTTTTTGCATAACCACAAGACCATTATCACAAGTAACAAAATTAATAGTCAATCCCTTATTATAGCTGAATACTCAATCTGTATTAAAATTTTCCTGATTCTTTAGAAAATGTCTTGGAATGTTTGGTTTGTTGGAATTAGGATCAAAACAAAGTCCCAACATCACATTTGGTTTATGTTTCTTAAGTCTCTCTTAATCTATAAGTGGCACCTACCCTCACCTTTTTTCTACTACTACTAGTTAATATATGTGTTATAAAACACTGGTCATTTGTTCTACAAAGTTTCTCACATTCTGCATTTCTTGATTATTTTCTTGTCCTGTCTTTTAACTTGCAGCTCTATTTCCCTGGTTTCCAACCTTGGTTTGTGCTGTAACATCTGGGGGAGCTAGAAAAAATACTGATGCCCAAGTCAAGAGCTCATTTAATTGGCTTGGGACACAGCCTGGGCCTCAGGATTTTAAAATTTCCCTTGAGAGCCTAATCTATTGAGGCTCGCACCACAGCTCAATCTCCTGTATTTCTTTGTGTTCCGGTAGGTAGAGCTGAAGGCTTGGTTAGACTCTGGTTCAATGCTATTTGCAAGAACACTTCATAGGTGATGTACTTACTACTTTATCACATCAGAAGGTACATAATATCAACTTGCCTACTTTTAGTGATGGCAAGATTGATGGTTGGTTCCGGTATTGGAAATCTGATCACCCATAATGAAGTTCCTCATCAAACTTTCACTTAACAGTATTATCAACTGCTGATAATGTTGGTCTAAACCCACTATTTCATTAGAATTGTAAAGGGGGTTTCTGATTCTATCATTACTTCCATATGGACTTCTTCCATAAAGAAAACCTTTCCCCCACCAGTTATTTGGCTGCCCTACCATACTATTTGTCCAGAAAGTTTGTGGCTCTTAAAAACAAACAAACAAACAAACAAACAAACAAAACCCAACAAACTTACTCAGAGCTTTCCCCACTTTCCCAAAGCTTTTCCCAGCATGAATCTTAGGCTATAAATTAGAATTTCAGAAAGGTAAACAGATGAATGTATTTTATGTGATTTAAGAAAAATTAGTTAGATGACATTAAGCAAATCCATCCCATTTTTTACCCCTGACCTTTACTTCCTGTTAGAAAACAAAGAATCAGTTCACAGACAACCCACTTTTACAAATATAAACACCACCATGTTTATATACTTAGCAACAGAAATCCAAATTTTTGAGATCTGTTTACACAATAAATGTGAAAATAAATTAGAGAATTCATAAACATCAGTGCATGTGGAGATGTTTTATCTAGATACTGAATCAAAACCAGGCTTAAGACTGCTGTAAAGCATCTATCTTAAAATCTATTCAAGTGAATACCATAAAGCTGACCAGGAATTTTCCATCCTTATTTAAAAAAATAAAAAAGGAAATGAGGCATAATTTACCCATGGTAATTTGTTTTTAAGAATAAACTTCCTTCTGCTAAATTTTACTAGATATTAAAATAAAAGGAAGTTTAAACATTTCCTTCAACAGAATAGACAATTATTTTTCACCAACAAGTTAGGTATAACTGATAGGGGGGACTTATAATCTAATAGATAGAGCATCTAAGTTAATCTGAAAAGTAATCATATTTTTTAAAAATCTTAGAACACATATACTTATGTGAATAGGTGGCTAAATTTCTTAAATATGAATAGGGGGTTAAGTTTTTCTTAAAGTTTCCTTTTCAAGGCCTATGCAAAGCAATTGAGGAGGTGACTCAGTTGTGAATCCAGCAAGCAGAACCGATAAACATGGTCAGGCCGACCCACCAGGAGTCAAACCATCATCTTATCAATATCATCTCATCGCCTGATGACTAATTACAATAGCTGACATCTGCAGACCCCCAAGCCTGCACATAGCTGCATTCCACACCTCAGCCCCTTCCTTTTTATAATGCCGTCCCCTGAATCATGTATCAGGATTGATACATGTAAGCACCAGTCTTCTTGGTTGGCTAGCCTTCTCAATAAATGCCTAATATGATCCAACCCTGCCTTTGTTATTGGACACAGCGACAGGCAGCCAGAGCCCACCCAGGGGTTTCCTGGTAACATAACCTTAACAGGAACCACAGAGCAAACTGAGTCTACTATTATTTCTACTTATCAAGGGCAGAAATTTTGGGAATGACCAGAGAGCTAGCAAATAGGAAAGTTTATTCCTGTAGAAAGACAACTGTATGGAAGAGCACATGCTTTCAACAGATTTGCTCATCTGAAGAAGGAGTTGGGAATTTCTCAATGCACATCTACAAATGCGAGCCTCGGTAGGCAGGAAGAAGGAAAAGAGGCTGATAATGAAATGGTCCTTGAAATAGAAGGAAATTTGCTGTTCTCCGGAGTCAATCTATCATTTCATAGGTGATTATTGGTAAAGCACCAAGAGTGAGCAGCTTGATAATACACTTCCTAAGAACTCAGGACCATGAATGAATGAGAAGGACCTGAATTTACTAGTAGTACTGGCTCTACCTCTTATTATCTATGGGACTTTGGGCAAGTTACTGAGCCTGGGGTATCTCAGCTATAAAATGGATTAACTCACACTATTGAAAAGATTAAGTGATGTAAAGTATTTAGTGTTATTCTGATTCATGGTAAGCAGTTGTGTTAGCTAATATTATTATGAACCTAAAATATCTAAAATAGGGGAAGGGCCAGGGAATTAAATGTAAGACAATACATCATGTCAAACTTGGGATACTACAGGCAACAAAAAGAAAAGAACTACTGCTATTTACAAAGTAGTTGAATTTCACAATCATTTAGAGTAAAACGTAACATAAAGAGAGTGCATATTCTCCATTTTCCATTTACATAAAACTTAAGAGCAGCACAACTTATACATGGCAATTGGAATAGAACAGTGTTAGCTTTGCGGGGGGTGAGGACTGACTAGGAAAGAGTATAAGGGAGCCTTTGGGGTGGTGGAAATACTCTATTCTTGATTTGGAAGTAGTTATACAGGTATATACATATGTAAAAATTACTCAAGGTGTACACAGAAGATGTATATACTTTATTCTATGTATACCACAACTTTTTAAAAAGTTAAAGTTATTGAGGAGTTGGATAGCAGAACAGATTAGGTATATTCAGAGTAATTCCAGCTGGCAGAACCCAGAAGCACTTTCATGCAGTATCAGTAAAAGCTCTATGTAAGATGTCCTGTTGGCAGAGGTCACTATCCCAACTCATCTGTTTAGAAGTATTCAGAGCCAACCCTGGGTGACTCAGTCGCCTGCAAGGATGGTGCCAAGAAGTTCTAACTATGTGGTCTTGGACCAGCAGCATCAGTGTCACCTGGGAACTTGCTGGAAACACAAATTCTTGGGCCCACCTAGAAATTCTGAATCCGAAACTCTGGAGGTGGGACCCCGAAAGAAGTATTTTAGCAGCTGATTCTGGTTCCTGCACAGAAACATGGTCACGTGCTTTTGATGTACGTAATTGTGTGGCACTGACATTGTACATGTCTGCAATTAGATTTGACTCTTTATACTGTCAGCATGTACCTACTTTTTCTTGTTTCAAACCTCTCTCATTGGTATGCTCTTTACAACCACACTGAATTAATACCATTCATGGTTGAATAAAAGCATTGAGTATTAAAAAATATAATTTCTCTCTTCATAATTCATTTGACTAGGCTCTTTGATATAAGCCATGAAAAAAGAGGGTGTATTATTATTTTGGCTTCCTATTGACCTCTGATGTTTGCTAGTTCATGATGAAAATTCATGAGATTCCTCTAAATGGGCTCATTTTATAGCCCAAATTGTGGGTTGATTCACAGTTTGGTCACTGACCGAGAGGTTTAGCCCCTGAGGCTGAGTTCCACGTATTAAGTACCAGTCAAAGTGACCCAGTGAATTTTCCACTCCCTATCCCCCTCCAACAGAAGTTACCTGGAAAATAGTCCAGAGTAATCTCTCTAGAAAAAAAGAATCCTCTTCTTATTAGAGGAGGAAATAAATCTTTTAACCAATGAGGTTAATGACCCAAATCTCAAAGCAGAATAAGACTATTCAGCTTTTCCTTACTGTGAATTGGACTCATGCTGTTGCCCCCCACAAAATAGTTCATAGGCACAGTGAGTCTTATTAGCAGGGCCCTCAGCAGTCACGGGATATGTTCTGAAGATAATGAAGGGTGCGAGGTTGGGAACAGATCAAAAGAGTGAGAATCTGGCTACTTCGCTAATAACAACCCACATCTTTTCTTCCTGTTGGTTTTCTCTCCTTCACGCCCCTTGGTTAGGGTCAGGAGTGTGGCAAGTGCTCTGAATTGAAGGAGGCTCTCTTCTAATGTCATCTTCCTATTTTAATCCAGGCATCGGTCTTGTGCAAGACGACCTCCAGTGGCATGCAACTGCCTCTGGTGTGTCCTCAGTGAGATTCACTAACGGCTTTTTCTCCATACATTCTTCCCTGCTTCTCAGGCCATCAGCATCCCCATGATGCTCCCTTCCTGTCTGAAGCCCCATATTTTTGAATAAGAAATAGGTCTTATTTTAAAGGCACATAATACTGAAGAAAGTACACTCTAGAGTGTGACAGACTCAAAATGACTGACTTAATATCTCTAAGCCTCAGTTCCACAACTGTTAAATTGGAGTAAACCATGTCATAGAATCACTGTCAGAATCATGAGATCACATATAGAAGGAACTGAGCTTAGCACATGGCGCACGGTAGGTGCTGACCACATACTAGCCTCCAGACTCTTCCCCCTCAGAAGCAGCTTCTTGTTTTCTCTGTCTAGGTTGAAAGGCAATGAATGAGTTTAAAATATTCTTTGATTACATACAACTTACATTTTGCCATAACAAGCTTCGCTACACCCCAAGAGCTTAGTAAAAACAAATAATCATTATTTGGAGGGGAAAAAAGTCACATCATAATAAACATTCATAACAGGCATTTAAGAATGTTTATGTAGAGAACAATCCTTATAAAATATAATGCAGTTAGAAGCCTTCTGAAATTAAATGCAGAACTTTGCATGAACAAGCATACATGTTTATTTTTCCTGGAGAGAGAATCCATAGCTTTCACCAGATTCTCTAAGAAGTCAACACAAGGTTAAGAAGCTTGTGTACAACTGTTATTAAACATTCCTCCTGTCTATTCTATCTTTTAATGACAAAGCACTTCATACATTTTGTGTAAATGAAGAGAACAAAAATGCATGTCCTTAGCTTTGTCTTGGAACATGGATTTTATTCACAAGTAAACATTCTCTTCCTAGACAACCACATGGGGATAAAAGGAAGCCAACTGCTGTGTAACATGTCTAAAGGTGACAGTATTTAGGAGCAAAGAACCACACACAAGGACGTCAGCTGGAAGCTACGCCCCTTTGGGTCAACTGACAGAGGGATTTCCTGGCCTCTGTTTCCTGTGGGCCGTGAGGTTGCCTACAGTTGGAGAAAAGCAGCCAACACCTGGATATTTTACAAAAGGATTTCCAAACAAACACTGCCTGCTCATTTCCCCTTGGAAAAGAGACTAAATTATCTATGGGCTCCAGGGAGTCATATTTATTATATTTATTTCTTAAATATAAGGCTGTCAAAAATACTGTGAATAATTGGGCAACTACCCTTTGATAGTAGCAATAAAGACACGATTCAAGCAAATCAACAAAGTATTTTAAAAAAGTAATGGGCATGGTGATTATAGTTAACAATACTGCATTGCATATTTGAAAGTTGCTAAGAAAGTAATATTAAAAGATCTCATCATCCTTAGCTGGTTTTGCTCAGTGGATAGAGTGTCAGCCTGCAGACTGAAGGGTCCCAGGTTCAATTCTGGTCAAGGGCACATGCCTGGGTTGTGGGCTCAATCCCCAGTAGGGGGTGTGCAGGAGGCAGCCAATCAATGATTCTCTCTCATCGATATTTCTAACTCTCTATCCCTTCCTCTCTGTAAAAAATCAATGAAATATATATATTTTTTAAATCAATGGAAAAATATCCTCAGGTGAGGATTAAAAAAACACACACGTGAAAATAAAAAGTGGTTGGTGAGGATATGGAAAAATTAGAAACCTTGTGCACTGTTGCAAATGTAAAATGTTATAGCAATATGGAAAACAATATAGCAATTCCTCAAAAAAGTAAAAATATAATTATCATGTGACCCACCAATTCCACTTTTTGGTCATATACCAAATAAAATTAAAATTTCAAAAATCCTGTGAACACCCTGTTCATAGTAGCACTATTTACAATAGTCAAGAAGTGGAAGCAACCCAGACATCCTTCAACAGAGAAGTGCATGAACAAAATTAGGTCCGTACATACCATAGAATGTTATTCAGCCATGAAAAGGAAGAATATTCTGTCATAAACCTTGAAGAAATTATGCTAAGTGAAATAAGCCATTCACAAAAAGACAAACACTATGTAACTCTACTTATATGAAGTACAGCATAGGGAAATATAGTCAATAATATTGTAATAACTATGTATGGTGCCCATTGGGTACTGGAAATACCAAGAGGAACACTTTGTAAAGTATATGGTTGATTACCACTATGCTGTACACCTGAAACTAATACAAAATAATATTGAATATAAACTGCAATTTAATTTTTTAAATAAAAATATTTTTAAAAGAAATTTAATGTTATGTGTTTTATACCACAATTTAAAACTTTTTTAATTTTTAAAATTGCCAACTCTAAGTTTTTCAAGTACAGTGAGAACATCTTTGATATTTTTAGGTTTCAAGCATCTAGCACAGCGCCATGAACATGGTGAGAACTCAAGGCAAGCTTGTTGAACATTTAACATGGAGATGACTTAACACATTGGCATGTAGTTGGGCGAGTGAATAGAAGAGCTCTTGAAGGGATCATCTTGAAATTGTTTTGGTGAATGTGGTAGATGCTCTAGGTAACTCATGTCACATGCCCTGGACCCACCTCTGGTTCCAGCCACAGCTATGGTGGACAGTGCCATATGCCCAGACAACATCCCACCTCACACATCAAACTAAGACAGCAACAAAAAGAGGTCTTCCATAGAAGAGTAGGTTGCACACCAATGTCAAGTTAATGGGGGATGGACAACCTCCTGGGTCTCTCTGAGCCATTCTGCTCATAGCTGGTCCTGCCTGAACTACAGCCAATGTCAGAACAAAGAAGATAAAATGTGTTCTCATGTCAGTATTAAAAACCAAACAAAACAAAGCCATCTATGGAGCCAAATGATTCATACCTGAATAATTTCTGCACCGAACAATGCTGGAAACCCTCACATAACAACCAGATTGTTTTCTGGCAAAGGTACAGAGGCCAAATAGGGCCATGCCCTTTCAGCTGCAGGGTGGACACTGGATCCGGGGGAGAACACAGAGCAACAGGGAATTGGAACTGGGGTGACAATTAGTCATAATTCAGCCCTTTAATAGGGCAAAGATGCCAGATTTAGCAAATAAAAAGACAGGATGCCCAGTTAAATTTGAATTTCAGATAAACAGTGACTGACTTTTTTTTTTAAGTATAAATATGTCACAGATACTTGCATGGGACATACTGTTTATGTGAACTTCAACTTTAACTGAGCAACTCAGGATTGAGTTTATCCAGCAATCCTGACAAAGAAGATGAGCTCTAGATTTTTGTGATCAGTCTTCTGGAACCAAATTCTGTCTTCTAATCCCTCCACAACAAATTATGATCTACACCAAGATCTGGCAACATTAACCAACTTAAACTAGGAAAGAGTACAAAACCTACCAGCCTTTCCTTTGCCAACATCTATTATTCCTAAGTTCATTTTGTAGATACTTAGTGAGCACCCATTATATGGCATGCACCATTCTAGGTGCCTAGAATACAATCCTAAAAGACCTTCACAACAAAAGAAAGAGTCATGAGATTAACCAACCAAACAAAGAAAACGTAAGATTTTAAAACATATTCAATTTGACCCCTTCTTGGCCATCTGCTGAAATACAAGACATTGTGTTAGTCTCCAATCAGAGGTGACTTGATCTTGCAGGACCTGTGGCTGGTCATCAAACTATTCCCAAGGACAGCTGCAGTGTCACCAACCTCATCTTAAAATAAGAGGTAATGAAACTGTATTTCAAGTGGTTCTCTTCCAATTAAGCTTCCTCAGACTTTAGGATCATCTTGAAGTCCACATTTTATAGGAAGCTTACATAGGAATGAGATAACTAAAAAGCAAGCCCTAGGTTGAATTCCACATAGTCCTATTATTTGCCCTCCTAGGCATGTAAAGGAACACATAACTAACTGCTGAAGAGCAAAGCAAACAGTACTTCCAGGGCACTTGAAGAAGTGGGAGTCTAACAACCTAAATATATGTTTACTCATTGTATGTTTTTGAGGTACAATTCACATCACATAAACTTAGAAAGTGTACAATTCAGTGCCATTTAGTTCATTCATGATGTCGTGCAATCACCACCTCTATCCAGTTCTAGAACATATTCATCACCCTCAAAGAACACTCTGTAACCATTAAGCAGTCATTCCCCATTGCTTTCTCCCCAGGTCCAGGCCATCACCAATCTGCTCTTCATCTCTATGGATTCATCCATTGTGGACTTTTCATTGCTTTGTATGGATGACTAATATTCCATTGTATGAATATACTACAATTTGTTTATCCACTCATCCACTGAAGGACATTTGGACTCTTGTCCCTTTTGGCTTTTGTAAATAGTGTTACTATGACCATTCATATTTGAGTACCTGTTTTTAATTCTTTTGCGTATATACTAAAAAAAATTGCTAGGTCATATGCTAAATCTATGTTTAACTTTTTGAAGAACCATCAAACTGTTTTCCATTGTGGCTACACCATTTCACATTTCCACCAGTAATGTACAAGAGTCCCAGTTTCTCCACATTTTTGTTAAAACTTAATTTCCTGGAGAAACTAAGATGGCGGCATAGGGGAACACCGAGATTGCTGCCTCCTACAACAACTTCAGAAACGCAATAAAAGGACAGGACGGTCAACACCCAGAACTACAGGAAGGCTGGTGGAGTGGAAATTCTACAACTAGAAAAAAAGAGAAAACCACATTGAGGGTCAGGAGCTGCGGAAGTAAAGTGCAAAGGTACGGAGGCTCTAGCGTGTGGAAGGGGGCTGGGGAGGGAGTCACAAGCTCCCAACTGCTCTGAACTCCGGTTCCGGGAAGTCTCTGGGGACCCAGGACTCATATGGGGAGAAACTGGACTGTCTGGCAGCGGGCAGAACTCGGAACTTGAGGGCGGCTTTCCCTCAGAGGTGCTTCT
>NW_006297018.1:1039328-1042300 GCF_000327345.1 Myotis davidii | reverse complement strand
TCCGCTTGCCGCAGCCTCTCGTTCTCTCCGTTGTTCTCCGCGGCGGCGGCGGCAAGGGCCTTGGCCTCCTGCTCCTGCCTCAGGGCCTCCTGGACTTGGGGCAGCTGCTTCTCCTGCTCCCCCGGCTCCTCCAGCTCCCTCTCCTCGGCCCCCTGCTGGTTCTGGGGGCCCAGGCTGGAAGGTTCCTCCTGCCCAGAGGGAAAAGGTGAGGATGCCTCACTGGCTGCAGGCCCCGGGGAGCAACAGACCCCATATTCCTGCACCCCCACACGCAGTGAGGGGCCAAGAGCAGGGCAAGTGCAGACCCCAAAAGAGCAGGGACCCTCGGGGCAGGCAGCACCAGCACTGAAGGAACTGCGCCGGCCGGGCCCATGGCATGAACGGACCAGCACATGGTGCTCCGGGAGCCCTGCGCCCTCTCCACACACGGGACCTTTAGGGGCACAGGATGCCCGCTCTCTGGATCAGCTCCTTGGCTGCCCTCTGTGACCACATGTAAAAGCCTATTTTTTTAAAAGGGGGGAAAGAGCAACCAAAGGACTTTTATGCAAGCATATAGGCCTAACCAATGGACACGGACAACGGGGGGGTGAGGGCATGAGAGGGCGGGTAGGGGGTAACGTGGGGATAAGGACACATATGTAATATCTTAATCAATAAAAAAATATATAAAATAGGAAAAAATAAAAATAATTAAAAAAAAACTTAATTTCCCTTTGTTTCTTTTTTTACTACTTAAGCCATCCTAGTGAGTGTGAAGTGGTATTTCATTGTGCTTTTGATTTGCATTTCCCTAATGACTAATGGTCTTGAATATCTTTTCATATGCTTGTTAGCCTTTGTATATCTATTTTGGAGAAATGTCTATTCACTTCCTTTGCCCATATTTTAATTGGGTTGTTTATATTTTTTGTGTTTGAGTTGCAAAGATTTTTTATATATCCTGGACACTAGACTTTTATCAGATATACAATTTGCAAATTTTTCTACATTCTATACGTTGTCTTTTTAGAATATTTTTAAATTAAAAGCCAAGTTGATACTCTTTGTCTTCCTTGTTCTTGAGTGTAGAGCACCCCTCAATGATTAACCAGACAATGATGAAACAAGAAGATAGTTGAAAGTTTCCTCATTCCTGAAACTAAAATGTCCTTTTAATGTCAAATTAGGGTAACATCATATGGGTCTGCCAGTTTTGATAGAGATGAGGAGTTGAGATTTCTTAGGAATTCAGCTGGGAGGCTTGGAAACAAAGTCAGTACCAAGAAAAGTCTCAGGAAACAAAGGGGTAGGAACTAACACCAAATAACTCCTGAAAACAAGAATTCAGACTGTGTGGAAAAGCCAGGATGAACGCAAACACTAAGCTAGGCTTTGGGAGATAAGAGCATCTTCACCACAGGTGGTGGGGGGAAGAATGAGAAGAGCAGAAGAACAATTCCCACAGGTTCAGGAAGCTGTGGTGGAAACTGTGGAAAGTAGAGAAGCTCTGACATGAAAATACACCAAATAATCATGTTTGTCTTTTCCAAGAGAGGATGGGATACTTAGTTTAATAAGCTTGAGACTGTGTTAGAAAGATTGCACTAGCCCCATTGGGATAGCTTTTTGGAACATTTCCATCTCAAGTTTCTATGTTGATGAGCAGAAGTTGCATATGGAACAAAATTACTTCCCAGCAACTGTCTGAGTAATTCTATGTTGGTCAGTATCCAATAGTAAAAACCTATTGGTAGAAAAGAGGAGTGATACACATTTTAAGAAGGATCAAAAGTCAAAGTGTTCTGATGACTCCTGAAACTAAAGAAATAACCTTCTTTAACTTAAAAGCTGCTTCTGTAGGTCAAGATCCTGACATAGTTTATGTCCCTGAATTCTGCTGGGAAGTCCAAGTTAAGGTTTCCAACATTTACTGAGCATTAGAATATCTGGGGGCTTTTAAAAATAGAGCTACCTGAAATCTTTAGAGTTAGAAAGTAGATTAACCCCTTCCCCAACAATTTTTTTGTTAAAAACGTTTCTTTTTCAGACTAATTTTTTTATTTTGGTTCTATATAGTATTTTTGATGCTGGTTATGAAAACAGTTTGTAACTCGTCTTCCTATAAACCATATTTTTTTAACCATATTTTCTTAGTATACTCGTCGACGACTGAAAAAGAACATTTTGTGAAAACGAGTATACACGTTTCTGCCGGGGAAGGGGTTAATGGTTGCCTGGGGCTGGGTGGGAACAGGGAGTGACTGAGAATAGATGACAAGGATCTTTGTGGGTGATAGAAATGTTCTAAAGTTGAATTGGTTGTTCTAAAGTGGTGATGGTTGCACAACTCTACAAATGAACTAAAAATCAATAAATTGGACACCTAAAATGAGTACATCTTAAGCCATGTAAAACTGAACCTCAATAAAACTGCTTTAAAAAAGCAAAAAATATGAAGAATATATTTATATTCTTTATTCTGGTTAGTGGTAGAAAAAAATATTCAGCATTACTTTAGCTTTACAAGTAAATTAACATGTTAAAATCACTCATATAGTTTTTTTAAAGCAATTTAAAATATATATATATTTAAAATATTTAAAAAATATTTTTATTGATTTCAGAGAGGGAGAGAGAAATAGAAACATCAATGATGAGAGAGAATCATTGATCGGCTGCCTCCTGCAGGCCCCTACTGGGGATCGCGCCTGCAACCCAGGCATGTGCCCTAACCAGCAATCTCCAACTGTGACCCCCTGTTTCATAGGTCGACGCTCACCCACTGAGCCATGCTGGCTGGGCTAATAAGCATCTTTACTATCATCTGGACCTGATTCTAGAAGTGAAGAAAGTGAATACAGTAAAATATAATACATTAGAGTATGATGGATCTAATGGTGAAGGCAAGGCCTCAGCACAATAGGGCGAATCCACGTCACAAGATGGTTACAAGGATTTAACATGAATTGAATATAAACCATTAGTATTTA
>NW_006297018.1:1026122-1038492 GCF_000327345.1 Myotis davidii | reverse complement strand
GAAAACAATGTTCTTAAAAATAAACAGGTCCCAAGAGATCAATGGTCTGGAAAAATTCCTCTGAGATTCTCTCAGGCCCTGAGAGTAAACAGTAAGCAACTTTTCAGGCCAACAATTGTGATTCATACCCTCCAAACATAACGCACACACCACACTTGCACACATCTCTGATGAGTCACAGTGGTTCTGAAAAGTAGACAAAACACACATACTTCTCATCACTGTAGCAGAACCCTCAGAATCCCCTACTGGGGGCCTGGACACAGAGCTATTGAGTCCTGGGCACTCACCCCAGACACACAGCTCAGTTGCTCTGCCCTCTCGGAGCCTACAAACTCTCAAAGGACTGAAACATATCTCCTTCACACAGTTGTACATTAAAAAAATCCCTATAAATTATGATTAGGACGCAATGAAACTTAAGAACATTCTTTGTTATTAGGAGATAGATAGATAGATAGATAGATAGATAGATAGATAGATTTGCTTTTATTCTCTAATTTGTAGGTACTTACTTAGCTGTCTACTCTCTAAAAGGTATTTTAAGGACATAAAATCTAACCAGACAAAGACCTGCCTTCAAAATCACACTTATGAGCTAATAAAAACGGTAAGATTTGCAAAGAAAATAAGTAAATATAAAATAATGGTAATGACAATTATTAAGCTCTTACTCTGGGCCAGGCACTTCATACACACTAACAATTCCAATGACCCCATGAGAGAGTTATCACCCCTGATCTGCAGATGTGCAAGCTGAGTCTTACAGGGCCCAGGTAATTTTTTTCAAGGTTATCGTTAATAACAACTAGAATCCATTAACAGTACACATGGCCGCCTATATGACATAAGAATAGTGTATTGTACCTGATGCCATTTCTGAATGTCAGACACCTTGATAATATTTCATCTAGATCTGAATTGAGAGAGTCAAACTCAATGTTTGGAGTCAACATATAACAAAAGACCTGAGTCCCCTACAGACCAGAACACATTCCAGTGTTTGAGAGTAAACTACTTCTCATGTGGAGAAGTAGTTTCCAGATTATTTTGCATTATGTTAAATTTATTCCACTTAACAATCATTTGCCCAGCCTCCTTCCAATTTCATCCCTAAATATTCTTACACAGGAAGACTTCTTGAGCCACTTTCCTTGCAATCAAAGGGATTGAATTAAGATTCTGCATATTCACTTATCATTTAGCATTTCTCTGATCTCAATGTCACAATGATCTTGTCATTCTGACTCTGGTGCAATTTTTAAGAAAGATTTTTTATTGAGCCCTAGCAGGTTTGGCTCGGTGGACAGAGCGTTGTCCTGTGGACTGAAGGGTCCCAGGTCCGATTCCGGTGAAGGCTATGTACTTTGGTTGTAGGCTCAATCCCCAGTAGGGGGAGGGCAGGAGGCAGATGATCAATGATTCTTTCTCATCATTGACATTTCTTTTTTCTTTTCTTTTTTGTTAATACTCATCTGAGGATTTTTTTTGCATTAATTTTTAAGGAGAGTGGAAGAGAGAGGGGAAGACAGAGAGAAACATCGATGTGAAAGAAACACATTGATTGGTTGCCTCCTGAACATGCCCTGACCAGGGCCCGGGCTGGGGAGGAGACTGCAACCAAGGTACCCTTGACTGGAATCAAACCCTGGACCCTTTGGTCCACAGGCCAAAGCTCTATTCACTGTGCTAAACCAACTAGTGCCTCATCATTTATGTTTCTATCTCTCTCTCCCTCTCTTTTCCTCTCTGAAATCAATAAAAATATATTTTTTAAAAATATTTTGTATTAAATTTGAGAGAGAGAGAAAGAGAAGAGAGAGAAAGATTGATGTGAGAGCAAAACATTAATCAGCTGCACACCCCCTATTGGAGATTGAGCCCAAAACCAGGGCATGTGCACGGACTGGGAATCAAACCAGCAACCTTTTCAGTGCATGGGACAACACCCAACCAATGAGCCACTCTGTCCAGGGCTCTGGTGCAATTTTTGGACCCACCTGTCCAAGCCCTACTAGTATCCTATCTAACAATAGACAAACATGGTAATTGACCATACCTCTGCTACCCCTCCCATTAGCTAATCAGTGTGATATGCAAATTAACCACCAACAAATATGGTGGTTAATTTGCATATGTAGGCTCCAAGCAGTGGAGCTACGCCTGACCGCCCGGGGCCGGCAGAGCAGCAAGGCCTGACATCTCCGGGCCGGCGGAGCAGCGAGGCCTGACGTCTCTGGGGCTTGTGGAGCAGGGAGGCCTCACGGACCCAGAGCCAGTGGAGCAGCAAAGCCGGATGTTTCCGGGGCTGGCTTCGGCCAGAACCCAGCCAGAGTGAAGGTTTGGGCCCCGGGTGCTGGAGGCAAACAGGTGCCAGCAGCCAGGGGAAAGGAAGGCCTATTGCACAAATCTCTTTGTGCAACAGGCCTCTAGTTATAGAATAAAACACAAGTGATTATTTAATATAAATTATTAGTTTTAAAACAAATTTCTAGAAAATGACCCTATAATCCCTCACCCCTAGTATAAAATGATTTTTTATATAACTTCTTAGTCTTTTGTCATATTTGTATTTAACAAAGTTATCATATTTAACATTATAGTGTATCTACAATTGTGTCTTTTCTTCCCTGTAACATGCTGAATCATGTTTATAACCATATTTTACTTATTATGCCTGTATGGTTGAATATTCAGGATGATAGAATGTTTTTGCTACTACAAATTATCAAACAGGCTCATGCATTTAACATTACCAATATTTTAGATATTTCACCTAGGTTAAGTTCCCAGAAGTGAGATTACTGTGTCAAATAATTTAAACATTTTTAAATCTCTTAATAAAAGCTGGCTTAAAAAATAAATTGTGCAGGACATTGTCTTTGTTTTGTTGCACTTGTTTAGATTCTCCAAAACACTCAAAGCCTTTGTTGAAGGGATGCCATCTGGTTTACAGATTTCTCTAAAGCCAACGCCCAGCTCTGCGTTACTCCAGAAGATCTGCGCGTGTCTAGCAAGCACCACTCACCTTCCGCCCTTCCGCTGCCCTTCTGCCTACTGTTGTGTAGAGGCAGCACCTCCAGGGACGCGATGCCCGAACTCTCCAGAATATTCACTTCCACTGTCAGCCTCCCCACCAGTTGCTGGGGTCGCACACTGATGACGTGCTCATACTTCCCAAGCCGCCTCTGCAAGAGCTCTTCATAACTCAGGAGGAAGACAGCTTTGTCCTTGCTGGGAATGACTACAGAGGCTCTGAACATTTCAGTCCCCTTCTCCCTGTACGCAAGGGAAAAGGGATAGAGGGTCGGAGAAAGCCAGATTCCTTCAAGTCACCTTGGGGCACAGGCCAAACTGTAACAGTCCTTACAAATCCAAAGTCAATATTATCACAGGGGGGTGAGGAAGGAGTAAAGGTTTGTACTAGAAGTTTGCAAAGGTCCAAAGGATACTAAAGAGTAGAGAATTCATATGCTACTGAACTCTCCTCCCTCTTCCTGAGCCTTTTTCCAAGGGGCCAAAAGGGAAAGGGGATGCTAATTTAGCCTGGCCAGCATGCTCACTGGTTGAGCGTTGTCCCGTGAACCAGGAGGTCATGGTTTGATTCCCAGTCAGGGTATATGCCTGGGGTTTTGGGTTTGAGCCCCAATAGCGGGCATGCAAGAGGCAGAGCATCAATGATTCTCATCGATGTTTCTATCTCTTCCTGTCCCTCTCCTTTCCTCTCTCTGAAATCAATTTAAAAAACATATTTTTTAAAAAGTTATCTGTGTACGTGTCTTCAAAAAAATAGCTAACTTATAAGGTTTTCACATTTTGGTAAGGTGTGATGGATATGCTTAAGGGAAGGGTAAAAAGTAAAGTATTGCAAACCATATAAAAATACAAATCATTTTAAATGCTTTCATTACATGGAGTGAGAGTTCTCTGATTCAAGATGGCAGACTGACCGTAACAGGAAGAGTAAGGATCAAACCAAAGAAATAAGGGTGGTAGGGTCAACCATCAGTGGGTATTTCAAATCATTTCTGGAAGACCTGGGGAATTCCGTAGACCAAGAACTCTACAGCTCAGACACTGCAGAAAGGGACTGCAGCAAAGTAGAGAAACACACCATCTGCAGAATCTCAGAGACTCCAGGCTCTGGTTCAACAGGACACCACAAGATGAGAGTGAGAAGGGGGGCCAAGTACAGGGAGGAGAACTCCAAGTTTACATATAAATGAATGAATGACTAAGATGATGGGCTTCCTACACTCCTCTTTCCCAGAGCTGAAAAGAGACAAAAATGGAAAACTTCTGTTGAAAGCTAATCAGAAAGAGAAAAAACAAAACAAGACTGATACTTAAATCCATTATTGTAAAATACCAGAATATCAGATAGAGAAACAAATAAAAGGAATGGTATTCAACCACATTAAATGCATCATCAGTAATACTGGATGTTGTGAGGCACTGGAGCAATGTCTTCAAAGTTCATTGGTAAATTATTCTGAATCTTAAATTCCATACACAGTCAACACTTTAATCAAGGTCTCAGAAAGTATGCCTTTCACACACTCATTTCGAATAAGTAACTAAAGAATACACTTCAGCAAAGTGGAGGTGAAAATCAAGATATTATGGAATACAAGAAGTAATGAAACCAACCCAGGTAAATATAAAAAGGTGTCCCAAGGTCAATGTTATGTGACAAGGAAAATATTATGTGACAGTCTTCCATGGTCTGGAGACACCTATTCTGTCATGTTTAACAGCTGAGAAATCAAGATGTGTCTCCCAATTAGTGATGCCTTCCAGTTGCTGTTGACAATGACATGGGTTCACTGTTTGTAGAAACTTGGTCACAACTGTTCACTTACCATTTCAAATGAGTGATGTGTCTTGCTAGATGTTAATTGTGACAAAATTAAATGTTATCTCATCAGAAAATCAATTAGAAACTCCAGGGGAAAAAACAGAAACAACTAAACTGTGGCATGATTCTGAACAATTTGTGAGTTATAAGAAAAGGTAATCCTGTCCTGACTGGTTTGGCTCAGTGGATAGAGTGTCGGCCTGCGGACTGAAGGGTCCCAGGTTCGATTCCGGTCAAGGGCATGCACCTCGGTTGTGGGCACATCCCCAGTAGGGGGTGTGCAGGAGGCAGCTGATTGATGTTTCTCCCTCATCAATGTTTCGAGCTCTCTATCCCTCTCCCTTCCTCTCTATAAAACAAATCAATAAAATATATATTTTTTAAAAAAGAAAAGGTAATCCTGATAAAGACCACTTGGTGTGGTGAACACACAATGCGGTGTACAGATGATGTGGTATAGAATTGTGCACCTGAAACCTGTACAATTCTGTGAACCCGTATCACCCCAATAAATTCAATAAAAGTGTTGCTTTTTAAGTTAAGTTTTAATAAACTGCTATGGCAAGGGAGGTTACATACCAGCAGCATCATGGAATATTTTTCGAAACAAAGGAAGACACAGGGTTATTATAGGATTGGGGGAAGGGTGGAATGTGGGTAAATGAAGCAGTGTTTGGAAGCTCAAAGAAAAGCAGGGCTGTGTGTAAGACATTTAATATCTGCCTGAACTGAGAAGCAAACTCAAGGTTCTTTGTCCTGAGGAGCTACAAAATTAAGATGAATATGGACTTATCTGAAACTGTGGACCTTGGTTGCTTCTCATTATCAAAGTGAACCCATGACTCACATGTTCCATTCTCACTAGGAGGATTTCCAACAGCAAAGTTTCTGACAGTCTATGAATTTAGAGAACAAGCTTTCTCAAAGCTGAATCCTTTTATTAATGAACAAAATGCAAGCTTACATGTTCACAATGTTTTATCTAGATACTAAGATCACTTTTCTCCAAACAGGCTGGTAGAGAGGAAACAGAATCTTAGTATACTAGATGGCTCGACAGTTAATGTTATTTATGTATTATTAAAAGTAAATGCTATTTCTGGGTTTTCGATGTTCAGATTCAGTTTATAGATAAAAAAAAATACAAATATTGTGACAGATTAGAATTTAAATGTTAGTAACTCTGACAACGAAAAAGTAAATTATTAGATAAGAAAAGATGGGTGTTGGGAATGAAAACAGAAAGGTAGAGTAAAATGCAGGAGTGGGAATATTATCAGAGATTGTAGGGCTAGTCTAAGATGGTGTAACTGCTAAAACGGATGTAAGAAGAAGGAATAATAATGTAAAAATTTGAAACACAGAAGGAGAATGGAAGCATTGTCATTGAAATCCTATGATTTCACAGTATAGATTCAACAAATAATATCTGATATTTATCAAGAAATTTTTAAAAACCAAGACTATCATAATATTTAGAGTTATGGAGACAAAAAAAACTGCAGAACCAGTATAAATGGATGTTTCTAGGAAGGGGGAGTGCTAAACCATTCTTTTATTTTACTATAAATCCTTATTTATTATGCTGTTAACCAGGTGTATTATTATTATTATTATTATAAATAAAAAAATAAATACTTGAAGGAAGAAAGAGATCAAGATGGCTAAGCAAAAAGGTAGAAAATTTGAAATTTGCTAAAATGAATTTGTAATTCGTTAATTAACGGCACTTACCCATTATCTTCTGTGGTTTTATTCCTGTCCTCTTTTACCTTATCACCATTTTTCTTTTCTCTCTCTGTAATTTCCCCCTGATACACTGTGTCTCCAATTAGCCTGAAAGGGATAGCTGTGTTAGTAGTTTGCAGTTCCAAGACAAATGCATGGATCTCATAACCATGACAACAGTAGAAAATATTTTTATTTGCCTCTTGGATATGCAAAATTGCATTCCAAACCAGGGCACTACCCTTGAATCATTCATTTCATCCTAGGGCAATTTTCAACAGGTGCAAATGTTAAGACACAACTCAAGGTGCCTCTATTATTCTTCAGGAAGAAATCAGAAGATCTGCTCAGACAAACTTCCATGATAATCCATCAACGTGAATCTATAAATCTGAAATTTAGGCCCAGACCTAAAATTCAAACCCAACACCTCCCCTCTTCTGCATATCTTTACCATCCACTGGGAAAAGAAGAACTATATCTAACATAGTCAAGGTTTCATGCTACCTTGTCATTCAGATCTCAACTTAAACATTGCCTCTTCTGAGCCATCTCCCTGATTTCCCTACCTAAACAAGCCCCTCTCAATTTTGTTTGCCTTCTTTATAGAATTTGCTACTGTCTGAAATGACCTCATGTATTGATTTGTTTACTTATTATTATTATAAAATTTCTAGTGCAGAGCAGCACTATCTCTTTCATAGATGTGGACAATCACTTTGAAGAGGGCCTGGCCCAGAGTGGGTACTCATTTGTTGGAGGGAAGGAGAGAAAGAAAGAGGAAAAGAAGAGGTCATGGGAAGGAGGAAGAAAGGAAGAGAGAGAGGGAGAAAGGGAGAAGGAAGAGAAGGAAGGGGGAGAGAAAGAAGAAGGGAATCAACCTTCTGGCCCATGTATCATCCACCGAGAAATAAATTCTCACAGCTCAAAGGCTGTGGGGCACACATCAGCTCAGGCCCACCCTGTCCACCCTACACAGAAATCTTCATTCCGGGCTCTCTGACTATGTCACCTACATAGTGAAGTTGGTGATGAAAGCTGCGGCTGGAATCTGCATCAGAAACTCAATTTCTTGGTCCTCAGAAGCTCTGTTCAGCATTCTGCAGGAAACCGCAGTGAAGGCGTAGCGAGAAATAATGGTAGACTTCACCGAGAATTCTGTCATCAAAGGTTTGGTTTTCTGTTGGAATTAAAACACACAGTATTTTCAATGATGTGTGAAACCATGAGTCAGCCATTTGGGAAAGAAGTGGCTCTTTTTTTCCATAAGAGAAATAATCTTCGATTTGGGAGAGTTTGGCATGTAATTCTTTACTTCTGTCTTTGTCTTTCCTGACTTTACCACTTTTTACTCCCTTCACTTGTAAGACAACCATGGTTAAATAACCAGTTTATGACATAGGAACAAATCCTCTGGCCTAGCTTTAACAAGTGCACACAGTTAATATTTCCAATTTAACTGACACTATGCAATACTTAAGTTCTTTAAAGAGTTATTGGAATTTTAGAAGTGAAGTATATAATATTTTTCTGTTATAAATATTTATGTCACATTTATAGAATCACCAAATTGATCAAAAATCAAAGCATGCCTAAAGAAGTTCTCATTTTTCAAATTAATTTCAATACCCACTTAGAGACACTATAATCCTGGCTTTCCCATTTGGAGTATAATCACATTATTGTAAAATGGGAGTCAATACTGAGATCCAGAAAGTACTGGGGGATTTAGAACCCCCAAAAGGGAAAGTTTATGCTAATTAAATTTAATCCTAAAAGACTCTGATAAGGGCTGTCCCTACTCCTTTAAGAAGAAGTTTGTCGATCCCTAGTCTATACTATTTGAACAGATAAGGCCCAGATATCCATCATTATACATTGGTGTGTTTTAGGAAGAGATCTCAAATTATATAGTTCATAGACTTTTTTATTTGACTTGCACAGTCTTTAAAAGTCTTGGCGACAACATTTAAAAATTAGGAAAGGTCACACAGAAATCTATAATGCCCATTTTTCTTAAAACACAAAGTGAGACCACTCTAGCTATGCATCCTGCATGATCAGAAGCTGCTGGCTCTACTGCTGGCTGCTTCTTTGGATCAGACCCATACATATCCCATACTCCCAGCTACTCCGGCCCTTCCAATCCCAATAGTCTCCATGACACTGAGGCTGACACCAAGTAGCCATTTTCGCTGTGTTTTTACTAGATTTTTCCTTATTCCCAGCCCATTTCCCCCATTGATGTCCTCTGTTCTACTAGATAAAAAGTGCCCACAATTGCACACTGTATTTAAAGCAGCACTTTTCACAACAGCTAAAATGTGGAAACAACCCAAGTGTCCACTGATGGATGAATAGACAAACAAGATGTAGCATATGCAGACAATGAGATGCTATTCAGCCTTTAGAAGGAAAAAAGAATTCTGACACATGTTACAACACAAATGAACCATGAGAACATTAGGCTAAGTGAAATAAATCAGATGTAAAAGGACAAATGCTTTATGGGTTTTTGCACGATGAAAAGAGTTATGAAGATTGAAGGTGGTGATGGTTGCATGACAGTGTGAATGTACTTAACACCACTGAACTGTACACTTTAAAGTGTTAAGGTACATTTTGTGTTATGAGTATTTTACTATAATTTTTTAAAAAGAAAGAAAAAATCATCTTTTTAAAAGGACACAGATTCTTTGTTTTTTGTGCCATTGAGAACTGGAGTTTTATTCACTTCCTGTGAATCCTGGCCTTAGTGACTTGCCTCACCTGGAGAACCCACTGGAAGTGATGCCCTGGGACTAAGAGGCCAGACCACAGGAACCTTCACCAACTCCATCCGGGTCTCTCAGAACACGCTCTTTGGAGGCTCTGAGTTACCACATTAGACTGAGACTGTCATGCCGTCAGGCCCTGTGCAGGCTCTGCAGTCGCTGTGGCAGCGGAGCCCAGCTACAGCCATTCCTGCCCAGAGCCCAGCACATGAGCCAAGCTGTAATGAAGCCTCCAGATCAGCCCATCTGCCAGCTGAGTAGCACTGGGCGAGTTCCATTCACATCATGTGGCCAGAAGACTCGCTCAGCGGAGCCCTGCCCAAACCCTGCCCCATAAATGGTGTAATAATGATTCTGGCTTTAAAGCCACTGAGTTTGGGGAAGATTTCTATACAGCATAAAACTGGAATTCCTGCCTCGTCTCTTTAGACATTTTAGGGTTTGCAACACTACTGTAGGGTGGCTTGTGCTTGACTGAGAGTTAGTCATTTTGCCACTTATTCTTAACTTTATGCTATTTTTGATCTCTGCGTGTTTTATTTGTTTGGTTTTGTAGACTAGACTTCTGCATATTAGAAATATCCTTGAAATCTTACCAGAAGAAGTTACAGTATAAATTATAAAGACAAATATAAAGAATAAAATTCTCAAGTTCAATCCCCTTACTTTACCAATGTGACCACAGGCCACTCAGGTAGGAGGTGATAAACCTAGCTCAGAAACCTTGAGTCTCTGACTACCAAGCCTGCCTCTTCCATCAAGCGTTCATACAGGAGCCTGACCATTCTAAGCTTTCCACAGAGATCACTGTTAGATGGCCAGTTAAATACAGACCTCCAGAAGCACGCCAAGTATAATTCAGTCTTTGTTGCCAATTCAAAACCTACCTGTGAACCTCAGTAATTGTCCATTAAATTTTCCACATTCAAGACATAGACATTAAGCTGAACCTGTTCTGCACTGTGGTCATATACTGACATTTTCCAAAAATTCTTGTCAACCTATCACTTAACTCTTTTACATAAAAGTATAGTACTATTGGGGAAAATCCTTTTAAGTTCATAGCTTAGATAAAAGTACATATTCTAGCTGCATAGCATTCCAACTAATTTAGCCTTCAGTAGATAGTGTTGCCCATACTCTTTTTAAAATAATTCAAAACCATCTTCATAACCAAATGGACACAGACACCATGGGGGTGAGGGCATGTGCTGGGGGTGGGAGTGGCCAGAGAGAGGTCAATGGGGGAAAAGGGAGACATATGTAATACTATATATAATACTTTAAACAATAAAGAATTTTTAAACATCGTCTTCGCTTGGTACATCTGTGACTATTTTGATGTCATGTTGATTTGTTATTATTTATAAGATAATTATCAATTATAATTTCATTGAACTTTAAATGTGAAAATTAGAAACACCTGACAAAAGACTAAGTTTACCTATACTATGGCATCTTCTTTTGCCTTAAATTAAGATTATGAATAAAGCAGAATTTTCCACAATATTACATCAAAAATATGAGTCATATTTATGGATCCAAAAGACAGGCTGAGGGAAGTTTTAAGAAACTATTTTAGTTTTACTGCTTCTGCCCAGTTACTGTTTTCCCATAGGAGCCTCTGCTGTTACTTTTGAGTCATAGCCCTTGCCTTTCTGCTATAGCACTCTCAGTCTACAATCTATTGAAATTAGATTGATCCCCACTTTCCTCAAGCTACCCATCCCTTATTCTTATCCCCACTAGATTGTAAAAATGTAGAAAACAGGGACCAAGACTTACTCTTTTCTTTTTCACTCACAGCTCTCAGTATAGAGTAAAAATAAAAAATATTTATGGAATTTAATTGGATTTTCTGAATCTTGAACAATTAAAGAAAAATACATACCCCAAGAAAAGGAAATGCTAATAAACTAATATTTATTAAACAGTACAATAGACTAAATTCTATGAATGTTGGGGAAGAAATGTTACAGATGGTCCCTTCTCTCAAGGCACTATAATCACATTGGGAAGAAAGTGCAACATAGAAAGGTATAGGGATATGTATTTTTTTAATTTATTGGCTATAAGTTTTTACAGTTTTCACAAGAAAGAGAAATCAGTGAGGTATGTAGATGTAAGAAAGGGTTTTAAAACAGAATTTATATGTGGTGAACGAAAGCAAAAAGAACATTCTAGAAACACAAAATTCATGGAAGTAGAAATGAATCACATTACACTTTGTTTCTGGAACAAAGAAGAGAACAGTTTAATTAGAACAAAGAGTACATTATGAGAAGAGTATTGGACAGGTATATCAAATCATAAGGAATGGACAACCCCAAAAGCTAAGTACAAAACTTGGAATGGCTGAGGTTCATGAAAGTGTGTCATAAAAAGAAAGCTATAAAACTAGTGCTTCAATTTTTCCCAGTACACAGTTCTTAAAAATACAACATGCTTTCCATTTTTATATTTGACTCATTTTGCTTGGAGATGTCAACTGGAAAATAGGGGGTAAAAATCAAGTCTTCCTGTGACATAATAATTTCTTCATTATTTTTCTACTAAAGCTAAACAGATGGAAAAGCAGTTTGAGGCAGGGAGTGTCTTAATTAGCTTCTCAAGGGAGCAAACATTTCTGTGTGACTCATGTGAGTCACTTTAAATCAAGCCACCCAGAGGATGTCCTGAATTACCCAAGATGCCATCTGAAAATGTAACTGAGGAGTGTTTGTGAAGGTATTTGCCAGAAGTCAGGCCTCTTCCCAGAAGATTAACCTCTTGTTATTTTATTCTGGTCTCACAGTTCTTTAGTGATCATTAGGAGAATTAATTTTGGAGGTGGTAGAGAACCTTAGAAATCATCTAACTGGGCTCCCCCTCACTGTATCAAGGAGAAGTCTGAGGCTTGGCAGGTGCCTAAGAAAAACAACAGAGCCCATGTTATTACATGAAGCAGAAGACCTCCAGACGAGGCGCCTCCCTAACAAGGCACCTGCATGTATCATCTTGGAGAAATAGT
>NW_006297018.1:1015936-1025696 GCF_000327345.1 Myotis davidii | reverse complement strand
ACTAAAGAGAAACAGATGGAAAAGCAGTGTGAGGCAGGGAGTGTCTTAATTAGCTTCTCAAGGGAGCAAACATTTCTGTGTGACTCATGTGAGTCACTTAAAATCAAGCCACCCAGAGGATGTCCTGAATTACCCAAGATGCCATCTGAAAATGTCACTGATGTGTGTTTGTGAAGGTATTTGCCAGAAGTCAGGCCTCTTCCCAGAAGATTAACCTCTTGTTATTTTATTCTGGTCTCACAGTTCTTTAGTGATCATTAGGAGAATTAATTTTGGAGGTGGTAGAGAACCTTAGAAATCATCTAACTGGGCTCCCCCTCACTGTATCAAGGAGAAGTCTGAGGCTTGGCAGGTGCCTAAGAAAAACAACAGAGCCCATGTTATTACATGAAGCAGACCTCCAGACGAGGCACCTCCCTAACAAGGCACCTGCATGTATCATCTTGGAGAAATAGTTTACCCTCCTGTAGACAGAAGGTAACATCAGCCCTGGATTGCCTATCTGTGGTAATAATTCTACATAGCAATATTCTGATTGTTTGTAGTTAAAGTGATTAACTACCCGTCTGGCACTTAGTTAAGGAGTTTTATCCCCTCCCTGACTTCAGGGAAAAATCCCTACGTGGGGAAACAACCTTTCTCGGAGAGGTGACCTTGGTTAAAACACATAGTGCCAAGAAGGTGAGCAAACATATTAAGAACAGTATGCCATATATGCCAGGTCCCTTGAAACAGCAAGGGTGGACTGGCTCCCGGCAGGAGGGTGTGCAGGAGATAGCTGATCAATGTTTCTCTCTCATCGATGTTTCTAACTCTCCCTCTCCCTTTCTCTCTGTAAAAAAATCAATAAAATATATTTAAAAAAACACAAATCAATAAAGGCTCAGAGCCATGCTCTCCCTCTGCCCCTTCTGCCTCCTGACTGATCCTGGTTTCCCCGTGTGGCCCTGCATGGTGTTCTATGCTCCTGTTCCTACAGATCTGTGAGTATAAACTTCCTTCATGATGATCATTTCTGGGTCTACCTTTCTCACCACAACTGCTTAAAACAAATTCAGTCTACAAATTTTAGAATACCCACTATGATGGAGATGCCAGACATGGCCCTTCCCATTGGTAGGTTAAATGATGACAGTGAATTGTTTTAGGGAAACCAGGCCAGTATCTGTTAAGCACCATGGAGACTTAGGCACAAAAACACCTCTGCTTTTTAAACTATAAACTTTTGTTGTGTTTGTGAGGTCAAAGAGCTTCACAAAAAGGGTATCTAATTAATTCAGGATAAATCATGCAAATCCCTGTGGTCCATGAGCTGGCACTGATAATGAGTACCAGGTGTTGCCACCCACATGTTATTCATTCATTAGAGTAGAGGAAATTCAGATTAGTGTGGTATGGCTGAGTACAAAATATAAGGAGAGTCACAGGATACACAGGATACAGAGTCAAGCAGGAGCCAGATCACACAGGGCTTCACCTGTTCTTAGAGTTAATCCTACAAGTGATGAGGAATCATTGAAGACATTTGTAAAAGAAAGTCTGCTGGAAAGATCACTCTGGTACCAATTGAATGGGCAAATAAGGTTCATGTTAAAAATTTGTAAAAGATGGAAAAGAAAAACTTTAAAAATTCCTAGAGATTTCAAGTCCTCGCTGGTTTGGCTCAGTAGATTGAGCATCGGCCTGTGGACTGAAGGGTTCTGGGTTCAATTCCAATCCTGGTCAAGGGCACGTACCTCAGTTGCAGGCTTGATCCCTAGCCCTGGTCAGGGTGCATGCAGGAAGCAACCAACTGATGAGTCTCTCTCACATTGATGTTTCTGTCAGTCTCTCCCTCTCTCTCCCACTCTCTCTAAAAATCAATGGGAAAAATATCCTTGGGTAAGGATTAACAGCAACAAGAAAAAAATTCCTAGATATTTCTAAAAAAATCAGGGCAATTACATAAAGTCTCAGTCATGGGGTTAAGAAAATTTTTATGACCAAGGATGAAAACTAAAAGGCTATAAGGAAAAGATAAAGTTATTTGCTACTTAGAAACTTAAAATTTTCAAATGACCAATATGCCATAAACATAGTTAATAGACAAATGACAAATTTAGGAGAGAATTATTCCAACTTAGAAGACAGAGTATATATAACAAACAAAGATATCTGAAATACTGACAATGAGGGGATAAAAATATACAAGAGAAAAATGAGTAAAGGACCTGAAAATAATCAATTTACAGAAGAACTACTCTGAATGGACAAGAATGTACAGGAAAAACATCATAAGTAGTTAGGAAAATGCAAGGTAAAAGAACAATGAAAGAGACCAGCAAATAAAAAAAGGGTAATTCTATCTATTGTTGGTGGAAATGCACATATTCATTATTGGTGACAGAAATGAAGTTAATACAGATAGTATGAAGAGTAATAACATTCAAAAAGTAGTCTGAAACATATATCATAATTTAAAATGTATATGCACTTTGATCCAGCAATACTTCTACTGAAAATCTAGGCCATTATATTAAAATCAACCACATAACAGAATAAAAAGAAAGTTTTTTGCAGCAGTATTTACAGAAGGGGGAAAAGTCTGGAAACAAATGGAAAATTTATCAATAGAGTGCTTAATAAATTATGGTGTGCCCACAACAAGAAGTATGTCCCACCATCTAAAAGAATGGCTAGAGGTAGTCCAGGTGAGGTACTGTTGACTGAAAGTAATAGTTAATAGAAAAATACATATAATTGAGAAGGCAGTTTGGTATATTAGTTAAGAGCATGGACTCAGAAACCAGACTGTTAGGACTCAAATTCTGGTTCTTCCCTGTTTTACTAATTGTGGAGTTTAGAGCAAGTTACCCAAACTCTCTTTTTCTCATCGGTAAAATGCCTCAAAAAATTGTAGCAAGAGTGTTTGAACTATGACACATGAAGCACTTGAAACAATGCCTGGCACATATTAAGTACTCAGTACTCATTAACTGTCATTATAGGAACTCACTTGAAAGTAGTCATCAGAAATCTCATGGATGCAAATGAGTGTAAGGATCTCCCCATCTTCCTCTGTTCTGGTCTTTGTCATCTTCCCCATTACTAGTACACTTAAAATTTACTTGATTATTTTATCTCTGTCCCCCTTTAGAATTCAAGTTCTATGACAGACAGGGTCTTTGGTCTGTCTTGTTCACTGCTGTATACCCAAAGCCTACAACAGTGTGGGGCAAATAGGAAGCATTCAAAAATTATTTGTTGAGTGAATGCCTGAGTTCAAATCTGTTAGCTTCCAACATGCATTGAGAGCCTTGCCCAACTCATATCACATGAAGCTTTACTCTACAAATGTGAATTCTTCATTTGATTTAGCTGTTTATCTCACAAGAAAGCCTTTATTTTTGTGTAAAAATGTCATAAAAAAGTAAAGGTGAATTTAGGTGTGTGTGTTTTTCAGGGAGGCCTTTAAAACATCATACTATTTTTGTTCATCAGTTTATGTTGTTCATTATATTTGATAAATGAGTGAGATCATGTGGTATTTATCATTCTGTGACAGATCCAGAGACAGAGAAACATCGATCAGACCATCAAACCTCAGAGGGAAGGTAGGGGAGGGTGGGGGTAAGGGGGAGAGATCAACCAAAGAACTTATATGCATGCATATAGGCCTAACCAAAGGACACAGACAACAGGGGGGTGAGGGCATGAGTGGGGGGGATGGGAGGGTAATGTGGGGATAAGGACACATATGTAATAACTTAATCAATAAAGAATTAAAAAAAATAAAAACAAAACAAAAAAAGTCATACCTTGTCCTTATAATTCTACTGAAATAATCAGGTGTCGTACCAGAAAGAAAACTCCACTTAAATAAAATCTTATAAAAGCTGAACTGTTTCATGTTAGAATCCTTCTACAAGCAACTTTATAAGCTTTGGAGAAGCTATAAGCAAAGTTAGTGCCTGGTTCAAAATAACGCAATTAGTGAGGGGACAGATGTAAGATGCACCATGAATATACATACCAGCCTTTGCAACAGCCGGAGTTGCCTCGGGACCCTGAGTCCAACCTATAAAGAGAAGAGTCATGAAATGTAATTGTGAGGTCATTCTTAAAGAAGTTAGTTACATGAGGAGGTTAAAATCAATTGAACTTCACAAATAGGGCTATCTATCCTGAAAAGAGGTTTTGATCTTTAATCAGAAAGCTTCTAGTCCAGAACTCGAATTCATCCCTCCCAGGCCTGGTTGACTGCAGAACCCATGATGGCATATTACCTCATTTTCTGAGTGGCCTTAATCCGTTAGAGGAGTTTGGATGGAATGACAAGAGCAGAAAGTTCATCTGTATTGCTTCACTTAATTTGGGCTTGAAAATAAGCTCATTGTTATTGTATCCATTCAGTAAGTAAGTACATTCGGCCTTTCTCACATATTCAACTCAAAACTCTAGGAAACTCCGGAAGCAAAACTAAACTGGATTTGAATTTTCTTATTTTGTTTTTTCCTGATGATTTGCTATACTTTCCCACATGAAGAGGAGGAGCATGAGAAGATGATAAGATCCTCATTTTCAAAAATCATACTAATGAACCAGCCACTCTGGACTAATTTAAAAAATCCTAGCTGGTTGTGGAACTTTACTAATGGCAAATCACTGTTTAAATAACTGGAGTGTAAACTATTATTGCTGTGAGTATGAATCGTCCTTTCTGGAGGCAAGTTGCCAATGTAGATAAAAACTTGAAAAATATACCTCAGTCTTATGTGTATCTTTTTTTAACAGCTTTATGAGGTATAATTTAAAGTACACAATTCAATATTTTTGGTATATTTGTAGAGTTGGGCAATGATCAATTTAGAAGATTTTTGTCATCCCAAAAGAAACCCTATACCCCTCAGCTGTCAACTCCCAGCCCCTGCACTTCTGCCTGGTCCTAGGCAACCACCAATCTACTTTGTCCCTGTGGATGGGCTCTTCTGCACACTTCATATAAGTGGAATCATACACTATGCGGTCTGTTATGACTAGCTTTTTTCATTTAGCATAATCTTTTCAAGATTGTTCCATGTTGTAGCATGTATTAGTGCTTCATTCTTCTCTGTGTCTGAATATATCCAGGCAATGAATATGCCACATTTTGTTTATCCACTTATCAGCTGATAGACTTTAGATTATTTCCACTTTGGGTCTATTATATGGAACTTGCATGAAAGTTCACATGCAAATTTTGACATTGGATATATGTTTTTATTTCCCTCAGATAGTTACCTGGGAAGGGAATTCTTAGGTAGTGTAGTAAATTTAACTTTTAAGAAATTGCCAAACTGTTTTCACAGTGGCTATAACATTTTACATTCCCACCATACGAATGTACAAGAAAATTCTTTGGAACTTTTCAAACAATCCTATATGATAAAAAGAGAAACATACAAATTAGCCATCACTCCGTCACTCTGCTACACCCACCAACCAATCAGAAAGACTATGCAAATTAACTCAACAAAGATGGTGGTTAATTTGCATACGCAGGCACAAAGCGAAGACTGAAGACTGAAGATGGCTTTAGCTGATAGACTTTAGATTATTTCCACTTTGGGGCTAGTATATGGGACTGGCATGAAAATTCACATGCAAATTTTGACGTTGGGTATATATTTTTATTTCCCTCAGATAGTTTACTTGGGAATGGAATTCTTGGGTAGTGTAGTCAATTTAACTTGTAAGAAATTGCCAAACTGTTTTCGCTGTAACATTTTACATTCCCACCATATGAGGAAGCCAAGCTTCCCGCCGGCCCTGGACTCCTCTCAAGCAGTGGCTGGGGGCCTGGGTTGCCAGGAGCGAACTAGGCTTCCAGCCAGCCATGGCCTCTGCTCGAGGAGATGGGAGAAAAAAAAAAAAGGAGGGGCTGGAAGCAGACGGAGCAGAGAAGCCAAGCCTTGCTGCAGAGTCCAGACCAAAGGCCTGGGTCCCAGGTGCCAGAAGAAAACCGGTGCCAGCAGCCAGGGGAAGGAAGGCCTATTGGGCAAATCTTCGTGCAACAGGCCACTAGTTGTTAATAATTGGAAATAGCCTAAACTACCTTTAGAAAGTGGTTTGGTTAAATATTTTGTGATACACAGATTAGTTAGAATACAGCTATTAAAAATAATGATGGGGATCTATATTTATTGACATCAATAAATATTCCTTTTACTGGACTTCAGTGCTGTTCAACAAATAACCTCCCCTGCCAACCCAAGTTGGACAAGTTATATAAGCGAGAAATAAACATTTGAGACACTGAGATTTGGGTGTTGTTACCACAAGTATAGCCAAGCCGGTTCTGATGGATATATTAGTGATACATGTTTATGTGATTAAATCAAGTGACAAAACACAGTATCTAACATGACCCATTGTTGTAAGTATAAGTGCTTGTATGTGTAGAATGTGAACCAAAATGCTAATGGCGTTACCTTTGGGTGGTTGAGTTCCTTTCCTTTAAACTTTTCTGTGTTACTTCAGTTTTTGACAAATTAGCCATTACCACAAAAAGATATTATTAATTAGCCAAATCACAAAAAGATATTTCCATTTGTAAACTAAAAGTTTATCAGAAACTGTTTTAATCCCCATCCTCTCCCTAATCCCCCAACCCAAAAAAATACTATTGTAAATTACCATTATAATTGGAATTCAAAGAAATAATATAGGACTTAGATTGACATCTGCCCTGACTCCAAATGAGAACCAAACACTCCAAGTTGGACAAGTTATATAAGCGAGAAATAAACATTTGAGACACTGAGATTTGGGTGTTGTTACCACAAGTATAGCCAAGCCGGTTCTGATGGATATATTAGTGAAACATGTTTATGTGATTAAATCAAGTGACAAAACACAGTATCTAACATGACCTCATTGTTGTAAGTATAAGTGCTTGTATGTGTAGAATGTGAACCAAAATGCTAATGGTGTTACCTTTGGGTGGTTGAGTTCCTTTCCTTTAAATTTTTCTGTGTTACTTCAGTTTTTGACAGATTAGCCATTATTACTTCCAATAAAAGAAATCACAAAAAGATATTTCCATTTGTAAACTAAAAGTTTATCAGAAACTGTTTTAATCCCCATCCTCTCCCTAATCCCCCAACCCAAAAAAATACTATTGTAAATTACCATTATAATTGGAATTCAAAGAAATAATATAGGACTTAGATTGACATCTGCCCTGACTCCAAATGAGAACCAAACACTTACTAGGAGGATACTGGTTTCTATTTCTGAGATGAGGTGGGCTATGTGAGACTGTTTAAGGCAAGCCACAGTGAGCATCCTGGGCAAGGTCTTTTTCAGTTCTGCAGATTCATCTCTGGCCTTCCCATCCTAAAATAGTGGAATTGTCGGGGGACCACTTAACAGAACTGTGATCTGAAGGAAAGCCCGGCCTCTCTCAGGTATTATGTTCTCTGATTGATCTAAAGTATTTTCTTTGAAGTTCACTCCTTGGTAAAATAAGTTTTTTAAGAAAATAAACAAGCTTTAAGGAGAACAAGAGAAGTTGGTTTTTCATTTTTGAGATGACTATCTGACGTCTCAGGGGGTCATTATGGCTTCACTTCAGTCCAACTTTAAACTCAGATTGAACCAGAATCAAAGCTTCCCGGCATACGCAGTTTCCTGGTGCCAGCCAGGACTGAAGTGGAAATAACACCAACGTAGTCATCATTGTTTTCAGTTAAGCATTCCTGATCCCTTTTATTGCATTAGACGAATCTTGGAGTGGGGCTTAAGGACAGATAAATGACTCCAGCTTAATGTCAAGGACTACTATGCATAGTAATCCTAGAGCTTCCACCAACCTGCCTGAGACCCCAAATCATAGACTTAATAGTTGGCCCAAATAACATTTTTTGGTCTTCCTAAGCAGAACTTATCTGTCCAGCATTAGAATAGAAAATGTCCAGGCCACAACGTTTATTAAGAAATATAAGCTGTGCCCAGCCAGTGTGGTTCAGTTGGTTTTACATTGTCTCTTGCACCAAGAAGTTGCCCATTCGATTCCTGGTCAGGCCACAAGCTTGGGTTGCAGGCTTGATCCCCAGTAGGGGGTGTGCAGGAAGCAGCTGATCGAGCATGGATATTTCTATCATTCTTTCCCTCTCCCTCCCTCTCTTAAAAAAAAAAAGGAAATGAAAAGAGAATGTACTATGTTCTTGAGTGACCATGAGAGACTTTGTGATGAAGGTGTGGCTACAACTAGTTGTGTAGGATGTCTGTTGATGTGGGATGAAAGGGAAGGAAGAATTTAAGAGAATCAGGCTCAATACAGGAACTATGTGAAAAATGGTCAGTTTCAGAGATCTGCCACTGCCTCTTCAACTCATAGGAACCAAGTAGCATTCACTACCAGGAGGTAGAAGGGGGGTTGAAGATTTCCTTTACACAAGGAATGTAAATATAGAGTTTACAATCTCCCCCATCTAGCCCATCATTAGTTAGGCCAACCATAGGTCAAAAATAGCAGGCACTGCTTAAATGTTTATGAGTTGGTTAACAGAGATTTATTTTTTCCCCAGGATCCATCACAGTGTTGGATCACGAATGGAAGAGAAGAGAAATATCCTGAAAAGCCCATAAATGGGAAAAAGCAGGGGAAGAGAGGAGAGCAGTGAAGCCTAATTCTACCTATGGTGAAAGAAACTCTGAAAACACAGCATGTACATTGCCTTTCAGTGTGGATGCTCTAAAGACCCGGATTGATGGAGACATCAAGGCAGGATTCTCACCCTCTACCTTCGTGTCACTGGGTCTGTGACACTAGGTCCCATACAGAGCCAAGAGACGCGCACTTGGCTCAGCCACACACCATCAAGTGACTGGTCATGCGTTCCTACAAGATTCTGTACTAAAAATTCATCTACCAGTCAGCCCCAACTTCTGAGGGCATTCAAAAGTCCTGAAACCAAGACCCAGGAACCCAGGAGTTGGTTGCCTCAGAGATGTGTTACAGGATCTGTCACAAAACCAAAGGCTTCAGGTTGGGAAGGCACTGGAGGTGCCATCTACCACCTGGGCTGAGGAGAGTTAGCCTGAGAAGACCCCCAGGTGGGTAATTCTGTATCACTTACACAAAAGTTTTCTTCCTTTGGAGTAATGTTGCTGCAGGTTGTTTAGCTATCAAGCATTTGCAATTTGGGGTGCCTAAAATCTCAATAATGGAAGAACAAACTTCATTTTGGGGCTAAAATTCCAACAATTTCCAGGCAACTTAAAAAAATCAATTAGCCTTAGGCAAGTTGCTGTTTTGTTTTGTTTTTTGACTGTGAAAAACAAGGGACATGGACCTTGCTTGTAGGAAAATGAGAGGTTCAGGACTCCCTGTCCTTCCTCAGAGAGCTCAAGTCTCCATTCCTTGGTCCCATCTTCTTAAATAGACTCTGCTGTTCCTTAGATACAAAAGTTTGCTGGACGCGGCTGGCGTGGCTCAGTGGTTGAGTGTCAACCTATGAACCGGGAGGTCATGGTTCAATTCCCAGTCAGGGCACATGCCCAAGTTGCAGGCTCAATCCCAAGAGGCAGCTGATAAATGATTCTCTCTCATCATTCATGTTTCCATCTCTCTCTCCCTCTCCTTTCCTCTCTGAAATCAATACAAATATATATATATATATATATATATTAAAGGTTTGCTGGGTCCTCCCACTGTAAGCAAGACTGCTTAGTGGTTTTAGTGGTTGAGATCTAGGCTCTGGGAAGAGGGCTAGTCAGGAACAAGAAGTCACTACAA
>NW_006297018.1:1011605-1015880 GCF_000327345.1 Myotis davidii | reverse complement strand
CCGCCCCCACACACACACATTTCCACCCTTTTCAGAGAAACAAGATATGCTGGTTTGGTAGTGAGCAGATCTCTGGAGTCTGTCCCACAATATCCTCCTTCCCCATTCAACTCTACACCTTATTTCAACAATCCCACCCATGCACATAAAGAAGACATTACCGAGTGGTCTGGAGTTCACACAATCTTCTACTGACTTAATTTTCAAAGAGTTTTAAAAAACAAAAAGAAAAAAAAAACAGTTGTCTGGTTTTCTGTGTTTTCCCAAATGCAAAGAGGTTTGGTCCTGAGTGAGAGATTATGAAAAATTAAAACTCCAGAAATTCTTAATTCAGGGAATTAGAAATGTTTCACCCTAATCAATATGGTCCCACAAGCATATAATAAACACTATCTATTTGCCAACAACTGACTACAAATAAAAATTGCATTGAAACAAGTTACAGTAGGTTGTAAATATGAAGTGGCTTGCTCTTTGGGGGAGTCACTAAGAGCTGCCTTTGGTATCAGCACACCTATGTTCTGCTCCTGGCTGTGCACACAGGAACTTAGGATGTCACTCCTCTGGCTGGATTTCCATGCTTCCCCTGGTTAAGTAACACACTGACACTCTCCTTGGGAGAGACAGGGGCCTTAACCAGGCTGTAGATAAATACTAAAAACAGTGACTATGACTAAAGGCAAGTGCTTTGTCTGAATTCATTCATTTAATCCTCACAACAATCATAAGAGCAGAAGTAAATTTACTATTTATATTTAATATTTTATTTAGAAGCTAATAAAATGTAATAAGTTTCAGGACCCCTCACTGGCACAGTCTCTCATCAGTAGGTGATACTTGTGGTGTTTGTCAGCTTGTCAGCTGTATCATTTGCTGTGATTTACTTATCTTCCTAAATAAATGTTCACTTTAGCACCTAATTTGTAGTCATACATTGATATTCTTTAAGAGGGCCCAGCAAATTGTGTAAACTTTACTCCTCTCTCAAAACCTATATCTACTCTTATCTACGGGTAAAAACTATTAACAACTCTGGCTTACAGATGATGAAACTGAGACTCAGAGAGGTTAAGTTTCTTGCCCAAGAACACACAGCCAGTTAGTGGTGGAATACAGATTTGAACACAGGCAGTCTGGCTCCACTTGGAATGCTCTTTAATCATATATTTAATTGCTTTTTATTACTTTTACGTAGAGCTCCTAGCAAACTTTTTGGGACAGTATAGACTTTTAATAATTAATGCTTATTATTTTATAAATTAAAAACTGCTTTTGTAAAACAGGAATGTAGCGTTATCCTTATTTAAAGAAGCTATATCAATTTGAAACTTACAAAACAGGTAAATTTGTAGCAGTTTGA
This sequence comes from Myotis davidii, assembly GCF_000327345.1. Lineage (NCBI taxonomy): Eukaryota > Metazoa > Chordata > Mammalia > Chiroptera > Vespertilionidae > Myotis > Myotis davidii. The sequence continues at coordinate 1,014,520 of NW_006297018.1, read as the reverse complement.
TTTTACACAAGAGACTTCTATTTTAATATTAATTTCTGAAGGAGGCTGAAAGCAGCATTATTCTAAGTGTGGTCCACAGATCACCAGCATCAGGATCACCTGGGCCCCATGCAAACCTAAGGGGTCTAAACTGATGGGAGTAGCGGTCTCAGAAATGTGAATAGAGTGTCGTTTTGCACACCAAAGTTTGAAAAACACTGCTCACAGTAGTTCTACTATGGGTAATATTCTTCACAGATGAGGTGGAGGGAAAGTGAGAACGGAATCTGAATCCAAAGTGTTACTAGTAATACCTCCAAGTAAAAGTAAATGACAAATAATAGAACTTCTTGGAGTGGGGTTTAAGGATAGATAAGTGACTCCCGCTTAATGTAAAGGACTGCTACGGTAGCCTGCTTCTAGGATGTGGCTGGCCTGGCTCATTGGTTGAGCGTCACCAATTTGTAGCAGGCTGATTTTATATAAGGGACTTCTTTTCTAATACTAATTTCTGAAGGAGCTAAAAGTAAATGACAAATAATAGAACTTCTTGGAGTGGGGTTTAAGGATAGATAAGTGACTCCCGCTTAATGTAAAGGACTGCTACGGTAGCCTGCTTCTAGGATGTGGCTGGCCTGGCTCATTGGTGGAGCGTCACCAATTTGTAGCAGGCTGATTTTATACAAGGGACTTCTTTTCTAATACTAATTTCTGAAAGAGCCTGAAGGCAGCATATTCTAAGTGTGGTCCACAGATCACCAGCATTCAGTTATATAAGACAAATTAAATTTACATACAATTTTGAAGACTATAATTCTGAGACTAGAGCACAAACTACATTTTTAGGTACTGTTCTCAGTTTTAAGTATACTATTAGTTCTATCAACTTTCAAAATCCTTTTTATTAAGTCATTTCATCATCCACATTCTAGAGATGGGGAAATCAAAGCTCAGATGTTAACACTCAGAGTCTAATTCCGGAGCCTGTGCTCTTAAATCCTATATAACAATAAATAAATAACAAATAAACATTTTAGAAGAGTAGTGATAGAGAGGTAAAATTGCTAATTTTCACAGGACCCTATATCTTGGTATGTGTTTTCTGAGTCATTATCAAGATGAATGAATAGGACCATGGCTTGAAGACAGCATGAAATCACTAAAACGGGCCAAACCCATGTTATTTTACGAGGGAGAGTTTAGAGTGGTAAAAGCCTACTTGGACTTGCAGATGTTAGAGCTTTAATCCCTCCTCCTAGTTCATAAACAGAAGCTTTGTTTCAGTTCTTCCCACACTCTCCTTCCTCCATCCTCCCAGAAAACATTTTAAGATCTTTACCCCAAATTCCTTTCCTCGGCACTTCAGCTGCCCAAGCCTACCAGCCAGCGCCAACATTAAGTTCTGACATTGTTCCAAGCACTTTAAGTCTGTCAGCTATTCAATCCTTACCACCCTATTCTTCCCTACATTTTACAGAATTGGAAATTGAGGCCCCAAGTAAGATGCCTAGTGTCCCAGGGCTGGTAAGTGACAGACTCAGGAATCAAATCCAAGCAGCCTGGAACCAAGCCCACTCCCTTAACCACTTACTAAAACATTACCATTCATTAAGTGCCCACTGTATACCTTTACACAGATCAGCAGCTGGATACTTTGGAGTATTCTCAAAAGGAGATCTGCCCCCTGCTGTGGTCAACAGGAAAGAAAGGGGCAGAGGGGTTCAACCACTTGTCCAGGCCACACAACTATAAATGGCCACGACCAGCCTCTCTCTCTGGAACCCAGCCTGCACTTTCCCCGCTCCATGCCCAGCGTCCAGGAAATTTTATGGGATATTTCTCCTGACAACCCTACAAGAGAATGACCACTGCTCCCACTTTTCAGGAAGCACATCCATGAGGCAGAGTCCACGTGAACGTAATCATCTGATGCTTAGGCAGATTCCATCTGGATCTGCTCTGCAAACCAAGGTGCTAGAAAAGGGGGAGGAGGAATATGCCTACCTGTCTCTTTCTCCCAGCATGGGAAAACATGCTCCACACGAAACAACTTAAAACTTTAAGTGATATATGTGTAAACAGCGCCAGGAGGTGTAGATAGATCTGCAGTCTGCCTGAGACGGAGCCATGTCTCCTTAGAAGGTCTTTACCCTGATACTCATGTGAACTTGTTTTATATTTTTTCAAAAAGCTTTCCTGGTCATCAGTCACTATATTGAGGTTTCATGCTTGCAAGTTGTATCCACCTGTGAGGTTAGGCCATTTAAACGCGAACCCTGGCAGATGCACAGAATATTAACCAGAGACCTGAGGCCCTTTGGTTCCCGGTCCCCCGCCACGTGCTGGGATGTGTGTTCTCCCGGTTTTCACATTGGAAAGCAGGGGCTTCCGGGCGTTTGAACTTTCCCTAGATTGGGCTTTCTTTCCCAACAGCTACGAGCAACAGTAACAGCACACTACCCGACAGAGCCTCTTAAAGAAGATCCTTGTCATCCATTAACTTAGGATTCTGGCTCAGAAATGGCAACAAAAAAAACTAGTAAAAATCTGCGCAGATAACAGGAGCCAAGAAGATTTGGTTCTGCAGAACCCTGAAGTCCCAGGCACAGTTCTGCAGGAAACTTCGCTGTCCAGGCTCTTGCACAAGTCACCCTTAGATGGGGAAGCTCCCCCGCAGAAGGTTGGGAGCAGAGAAGAAAAGAGGGGATAATGTACCAGGATATGGGATGGTCCCTGCCTTCGTGGCTTCCAGGACTCGTCCAAGGAGCCTGTCCAGTGGCCACGCGCCCAAAGGAGGCAGTGGGAAGGGACAACAGCCAGCGCCCGGGGCCCTCCCTGGGTCCCTCAGATTTCCACTTACTTGCTCCGAAGTGTCACCCCAGCTCCGCGCCTCTCCCAGCGACCCCGCACAGAGCGGCAGCCCCCAGCACAGCGCC
>NW_006297018.1:1011231-1011482 GCF_000327345.1 Myotis davidii | reverse complement strand
GGTCCCTCCAGGCGGCGTCCCCTCTGCTCCAGGGAGGAGACCCTGCCGTCCCGCCAGCAGCGCGCACAGCTTGCCCCAAGGGTCCCCTCCTCGTCCGCCTTCAGCCCGGCCCCCTAACTCTTGGATCTCGGGAGCTCACCCCTACGTCTTCGCTTGACTTCTTCGCAGCCTTCTCCTTCCAGCGCCCGTGACCCCCCATCCCCCCAACTCTTGGTTTCCTGCAAAGTGTGAAATGCTTCTTCATGGACTCG
>NW_006297018.1:971710-1011101 GCF_000327345.1 Myotis davidii | reverse complement strand
GCCCCCCACCCGCTGGACTAAAGACAACAGCAGTCCTTCCCTCTGCCTGGAGAACAGTACATTCCTCTTGGCCTCAGGCACTGATGCTTAGAAGCCAAATTAAGAGATGCTAATTAGTAGCCAATTACAAAAAGTACTAGCAGTGTTGTCCGCATGTATGCAGTTCTGCCATAAGGGGACAGGAAAGAGGAAGCTAGAAGTGGCACCATGTAGTATTTCTAAATTTTTTGGCCATTAATCATGGAAATGAATGTCATTGTTAACTTAGTTACAAACTATTGGTGCTCTGTCCATCCTGTCATAGGAATAATTATTATCTACCAACCATCTACGCATGGCCTTGTGGAGACTGGGCACCATCTTTTTATCTGGTAGACACCGTGTAGCTGAAGCTGCTTGTTTAGTTCATCTTCCAAAACACAATTACTCAGAAGACACGTTTATGTGCAGTGACAATTGCATCTACATCGATGAGCTGAATGACAGTGAGAGGTTGATGATGATCTCAAAGGTAAACAACAGAGAAATGGCTAACTCAAATAATGGAGCGTCCATTGTGTGGAATATTATGCAGCCATTAAATAATCATCATGAGGTCTATGGAAAAGTGAAAAATGTTTGTAATATAAAATAAAGGACAGGGGGTAAGGGCATGAGTGGGGGATATGGGGAGTAATGTGGGGATAAGGCTCATATGTAATAACTTAATCAATAAAAAATAAAATAAATAAAATGAAGGATAAAATCAAATTATATAATACTATCAACAGAATGGTTGTAATTAGACAAAAAAACATATGCATGGACATACAAACTAGGGGAAAACCAGAAAAATGAAAATAGTGGGTGTGCTAGTTTGTGGTGATACCTCTTGTTAAAATATTGTGTTTCCTCTTGTTGTAATGCTTTCTGTTCAACAGAGATATTAGGAGAGGGAAAAACAAATATGTTGCTACTGTTAAATAAATGAAAGGAAAATCCCTGTAATTAGCAGTTAATCATTTAATAGCTTAACCACAGACTAATTTAAAAAACATGCAGCCAACAAGAAGTGACAGTAGCTGTTCCCACAAGATTTCTACAACAAAACCACAGATAAAGGAGAGCTTTGAACTAAGTCAAAGGATTTTTATTTTTAGAATCTGACCATGAGTTTTGAATGTGTCTCATGCCCCAGGCAGGCTGAGGATAGACCCAAATCTTCAGAACTCAAAGTTGGCCTATTCCCTCCCTTCTCAAAAGAAAAACACCTACTTGTGAACCAAAAGTTGAATTTGGGGAAAGCCAGGTTATTTGAAAGGGAACAACAACAGCTGTTGTATGTAAGTCCTCCAACACAACTGGGAGCACATCTTTGTCCTCCCTTCCTACCACCCCTCTCCCACTCATCTCTATTTTTGGCCTTATATCTGCTCCATGTCCAATTTGTCCCAACTGGTTTCTGCAGAGGTCCAACATTAAGAAAAGTGAGTTTTATTTTCATCATCTTGCAGGACTCTCCAATTCTACTCTAGGCTATGGTGCTCCTGCCTTGTTAATGTTTGTTTTAAGGCCAGTTTCTCCAATTGGAACAAAAGTCCCCTGAGGACAGGGATTTCTCACAACTTGTAGCACTGCGCTAAATATAAGGTTATCACTCAATGAAAATTTGATGAACAGCATTAAGCCTTAGAGTGGGAGGATGGAGAAGAGACTGTTCTGTGACTACTGTGTCCCGCATGTTGGACCATGGCCAGAACGGAGGATGCTTTGTGCAAGCCCCCCTTAGAGACCGTCGGATTGTACTTGGTATTCCTTCTGACATAAACCAATACCACTCCCCTGTTTCCTGCTATGTGCTGCTTCTTGGAACAGGTTGTTGACCTGGTCAAGCATTAAAGCAATTTCCTGTACCTGGGAGCATTCATGGATTAGTACTTGTGACCATTCCTTTTGCCCTATATCATTCTTTGGCACCTGCCAAGTGGCAAAGGGATTCATTGTATCTTGCAGCTGCCTCATATGTAAGTTCCCTTTAATAAACTTCATTATTTACCAGGTTGGAGTGGCCAGCCTCTTTTTTGGGTCTTTCCCTGCCCTCTGCTTAGGGAGGTAATTTTCAATCTTGGGCTTTTCCCTGAGTCTGCATGTATGAACAAGGGGGCCTGGGCTCACTGTGCTGGGGAAGAGGAGGATGGGGCTATTGTATGGACTGGACCACGATCTAGCTACATAATTTGAGAGGATTTCTGAGCTTTCTAGGACTTGCAAATTGTAATAGCCTAGTCTTCTATGCGACATCTGAGCATCTGTAGGACCAAACAGAAATGATCTTTAGAAACTGGGTAGATGTAATAAAAATAAGACCCAGTAAGACTTTTCCAAGGCTGTTGACTAACTTGGGCAATAATTTATATGGCCTTGTAAATAAGGATGGAAACGTTAACTGTCCCTCGGGAAAGGGGGCTGAGGTGTCTCCACACACACTGGTCCTTTGATGCCGTGTTTTTCTCATTTCACCTCCAGGGGGAGCTGATTTTCCAATTTGAAACTTCGGAACTACAACTTAAAGATGGGAAAGACCCTAAAGGACTTCTCACCCAATTCTAATTTTTCCAACAAAATACCTCAAGGGGCTTGCCCAGGACCACACATCAGTCGGAGACAAATCACCATCAAGGGCCCAGGGGTTCATTGACAGAATCTAAGCCCAGGGCTCAGCAGCAAGTGCAAGAATGAAGAGGAACTGCTCTGCCTGGGTCAGAGAGGCCCTCTGTGCCAGCTCTTTTAAGGAAACATCTCCTCAAGTAACTGAAGGATGAGCCAACGATCCCAAAATTTTAGAACCAGACTCACTAGAGTTACCAGCTGTATCCTGGTCTCCCACTTGAGACTGCCAACTGATGGGCCCGAAGCCATGGCTACTCCAGCCAAGGCAGAGAATGATGAGGAAAAAGCAGCTGTTCAGCTGTTTTCTTTTTCTCCCCCTTAAACTTAAACCGTGACACCCCCTGGTTTCTATATCCAGATGCTCTGAAATTGAAGCCCTCCCCAAGTCCTCTGGGCCCCCTTCAGTCCCACCCTCACCCCCACTATACCTCCTTTCTGAGTGTCTGTAAGGTCATTGTTCTATTTTGGGCCAGCTCTTTCTCACCTTCTTGGTCTCATCTTTTTATCTACTTACATGACCTTGTGCATCTCTTGCACTCCTGACAACTTTACATAATTGCTCTAGTTTCTTACAACCAGAGTGGGGGGTTTTTCTTCCTTCTAAATCAAAGATATTAGGGAGCAAAGGGAATGCTTTTGGCTTTGACTTTATGATTTCTCAGGAGTCTAGTTATACCCACTTTTCATCTACTTTATCAACCATTGAGTTTTATCCAGAAACTAGAGGCCCAGTGTACAAATTCATGCACAGATGGGATCCCTCGACCTGGCTGGCAATCAGGGCCGATTGTGGGGGGTGGGGGGGAGGCTGGCCTGGAGGAAGGGACCGCAGGAGGTTGGCCAGCATGGGATCCCTCGACCTGGCTGGCAATCAGGGCCGGTTGTGGGGGGTTGGGGGGGAGGAGGCTGGTCTGGAGGAAGGGACCACAGGAGGTTGGCCAGCACAGGAGGCTGGCCAGCTGCAAGAGGTTGGCTGTGGGAGCACACTGACCACCAGGGGACAGCTCCTGCATTGAGTATCTGCCTCCTGGTTGTCAGTGTGCATCAAAGCAACCTGTTGACTAGTCATTCGGTCATTCAGTCATTTGGTCTTTTGGTCATTCAGTCACTTAGGCTTTTATATATATATAGACAAGATCTGTGGAAGAGGAAACCCTATATAATAAAAGGCCAATATGCAAATTGATGGAACAGCAGAACAACCAGTCGCTATGATGTGCACTGACCTCCAGGAGCAGACGCTCAATGCAGGAGTTGCACCCTGGTGATCAGTATGCTCCCACAGGGGGAGCACCACTCAGCCAAAAGCCGGGCTCACAGATGGCAAGTGCAGTGGTAGTGGCAGGAACCTCTCCTGCCTCTGCGGCAGCGCTAAGGAGGTCCAACTGACAGCTTAGGCCTGCTCCCCTAAGGAGAGTGGGACTAAGCCGTCAGTCAGACATCCCCCAAGGGCTCCCAGACAGCAAGAAGGCTCAGGCCAGGCTGAGGGACCCCCCTCCCATGTTCATGAATGTCATGCACGGGCCTCTAGTAGAGAATAAAGTTTTCTAAAATCTTCTGACTGGTGATCTGCTGAGTTTATCAGCTCTTCACAAATGGTAGTGCATCATGTTTTACTTTAATTATCTGCTGACAGATTTGAAACCCAAATTAGATTTTGATTTCCTTATGGGCAAGGATTATCTCAAGCTCATTTTTATATCTCCAGTCTCTGGCACATGACCTGGAATATAGTTGGCATGCAGTATGTCTGATGGATGAATAAGAGAATGTGTGTCTGCCATTATTCTGTCCCATAATTGTATATGATCTAACTCAAGTTGTATACGTGGTCTATGACCTGGAAGAATTTACTATTTATATCTGAAGGTGGAACTAACAAACTTGTAAGAGAAGAGGGTGAGATTGTAATTGTAGACTAGAATAGTTAGGGAAATCTTTCTGAAGGAAGTGGACATTATTCTTTGCATGAGTCAGATTTTGAAAGCTTGATGGAGAAGAAAGAACATTAAGGAGACAAGGGAAAGACAGGGCACAATATCAGAAAAGGCTTTGACATTGGCAAAATGACAACACAAAATACTGGGGAAAGGTTCAAATTTGGGGAGTTACCTATAGAATTATCTTGAGCTAAAAGGTGGGAAAGGAGAGTGTAGAGGCCCCTAAATGCCAAGCTGCCATCCAGTATTGCTTCATGACAGTGTTTTCCCCAACTCCTTGCAAAAGGAGAAAAATGAAGTCATTGTGGTATATTTTTTCATAAAGCTTTCTTATTTTTTTACTTTGAAGAACTCTTCTTTGCTCTAAGGTTTTTATCATTCCCATTAATGACAGTGTCTCACTGTGAGCCTTTGGGTGGAAGAGTGAGAGGGGGTTATGTCCCCAGGGGAAAGTGTATGTTGAGGGTGAGAGGGAGGAAGTCATTGGGAGTGACACATATCATTTGAAAAACCTCCCAGATGATTTAGAAATCCTGCCCACACACCCTACAAACATTGTGCCGTACATCTGGAAATGATAGAAAGTATTACTATTTCTGTTACCCATGCTTGTTCCCTTTATCAATACTGTAAAGTGAATAGATGAATGTAAGTGCTTTTTAAAATATATTTTTTTTATTGATTTCAGAGATGAAGGGAGAGAAACATCAATGATGAGAGATAATCATTGATTGGCTGCCTCCTGCACACCCCACAATGGGGATAGAGCCTGCCATCAGGTCATATGGCCCCACCAGGAATTGAACCATGACCTCCTGGTTCATGGGTCTACGCTCAACCACTGAGCCATGCCAGTTGGGCACAAGTACTTTTTAATGACATCAGTGCCATGGACTATGCACCCAGGATTCATCTGGGCTGAGTGACTGTCTATAACTGTATATGTAGGAAGCTCTACAGATTAATGTGATGTTCCGAATAAGCAACGTAAACCTCTGGCAGCAATCTTTATCAAATCTGCACATACATCTGCCCTTTGGCCCATCAAATCCATTTTGGGAAATTTATCATACAAATAAACCTGCTCACATACAAAATGATGTAGGTAACACTTATTCATCACAACATTGTTTCTAGTGCCCAGAGATTTAAAACAATCCAAAAGTTCATTAACAAGAGTCTGATCAAATATAATGTGACATCATGATACTGGGAGAAATAACGAGGAAACTGTCTATGGATTGGTAGAATTTTTAATGTAGTATTTTGGATGCTTTCTACCAATCCATAGACAGTTTCCTCGTTATTTCTCCCAGTATCATGATGTCACATTATATTTGATCAGACTCTTGTTAATGAACTTTTGGATTGTTTTAAATCTCTGGGCACTAGAAACAATGTTGTGATGAATAAGTGTTACCTACATCATTTTGTATGTGAGCAGGTTTATTTGTATGATAAATTTCCCAAAATGGATTTGATGCACCCAAGGGCATATTTTCAAAGAAAAACAAAATATTGACTCCGCAACTGCCAAAGCATTTTAACCCACAATTATCCCTCTTTATTATTTATTCATCTTTGTAAAAGTTATAAAAACTGTGGAAAGACCACTGAATTTTAGACCCTCAATACAGGGTGTCCAAAAAACATGTATACACACTTTAACAGCTGATAGCTCAATTGATGTTTCTTTCTTTTTTAAATTAAATCTTTATTGTTGAAAATATTACATATGCCCCCCTTTTCCCCTCATTGATCCCTTTTATCCCACCCCCATCCCCTGCCCCAGGCCTTCATGATGTTTCTTTCTTTCCAACAAGACTAAGTTTTGAAAGGAAATTCATCCTAAAATGCTACTGGAAGTTGGAAAACGCAGCTGAAATACAAACACTGCCTTTATAATTATTCAAAGTGTGTGTATTAACAGCTTAAATTTCACTCCTTTTCAGATTTAACTGATTTGAAATAATGGGTGAAGCCAGACTAAGCTTTGAACAAAGAACATTTATCTACCAGACTTTTTTATGGGGATTCATAAAAGGTAAAGTTTACCATACAAAACCGGCAACAGTTGAGGAATTGAGGACGCACAAATACTGAATGAAATGACTCTTGATGCTTGTGATTCCATTGCTCTGTATTATCAGCAGTGCCTGGACCAGGACAGTCATCAGTTTGAAAATAGGCATTGACAAAACATATATATGTATATAAATTTCTGTAGATTCTTTTAAATTTTGAAAATGAACTGTATGTTAATAAACTCTGACTTTAATACCATTCAAAGTGTGCATACATTTTTTGGATACCCTATATAATACTCCATCTGGCTCTTAATCTTCTCTTAGAGTATTAAATTTTGATAGACTTGAATTCTACATGGTGAGAGATGCAAGTTCTAATCCACCAATTTCCCCACTCCTACCTCTGTTTATCTATTGCCTCTTTAAGGTGCTCCACTCTTACTCCCCCCACTCCCGCCCCCAAATATCTGCACACAGAAACTGCTACTATCATTCTCCAAACACACACCAAGAGCATTGCTCACTCTGAAACATGTTTAAAGTTTATAATATGTAATACTATAATGTTCATATTTCTGTGGTCATCAGAAGGTACAATGAGCTTTAATTTCGCCTGATTTCCTAAAGGTGCACACACACAAAATCACAGCCAGTCCTTCGCTCTCTCCCGGCATAAGCTGTGGATAGCTGTCTTTACTCATCTGCATCTGCATTGATGTGTAATGCAAAGCCAGGTAAATAGTGCTGAAGACATATTTGCCAGTGAATGATGGTTTGTCCCTACAGAAATGCTCATTAAACACCGAACCGTCTCAGTGCAAAATTAAGAATCATTTTTCTTTTCTCTTTTTTTTAACTTTTGTAAATTGATTTTTATTTTTATTTTTAGTCATCTTTATTTTCTTTTGGAAGGATGCCTGGACCAACAAGTGGCGTCCTGGTTTTCTGGGTGTTAACCTGGGACCACAGGAAACCTGGCAGAGCACAGAGGCTTCGCTGATGCTCTGATAGCGAGGGAGGTTCCGTGCAACCTGCTTCATGCCCACATCACTGCCCCACCCTGCTACCTTCTTTGACTCCCAGGCATGAAGGCAGAAGCCAGAAAAGCCTGGAGTTGATCCACAGGGTGTGTTTTGTCCCCGAAGACTTGCCAAATCTTTTCCAGATGTTGAGAGATGGCCAGAGAGCTTCTGCAAAAAGCCACAGGTGTGTCTTTGGAAGGGTTTGACTGAGGCAAAGGTGTTGGTTTTGTGGTTGATGCCAAGAGCTATATTGCAGTCCATGAAATCAAGACCTAGCAACAGAGCTGTCATCAGGTTGTTTTATGGTGCTCAGGGGCTTGTTGCCTGGCTGGCAGGGAGAGAGCCTCTTGCCTGTGTAACAAATAGCAGGCTTGGATAGCACAGGTGCAGACTTGCTGAACAAAAATATGTAATCCTTTTTTTCAGCATCTCAAGGTTATCTCCATACTGAATCCCCGTGTAGAATGAACTTTACTCTTGCCAATTCATGATAAACCACCCATATACTTTTTAACCCAAAGATATGTTCTTATTGATTTTTAGAGAGGGAGGCAGAGGAAAAGAGAGAGAGAGAGAGAGAGAGAGAGAGAGAGAGAGAGGAGAAACATTGATCAGTTGCTTTCCTTCCATACTCTAACCATGGTTTGAGCCCAAAACCCTAAAGGATGATGCTCCAACCCAGAGAGAGAGAGAGAGAGAGAGGAGAAACATTGATCAGTTGCTTTCCTTCCATACCCTAACCATGGTTTGAGCCCAAAACCCTACAGGATGATGCTCCAACCAACTGAGCCACATGGCCAGGACAACCACCCATATATTTTTTTAATGAAATAATTGTTTTAAATTTAAGTTCTTTGTCTTTCCATATATTTATCAATTGGTTCTAAGTTCCATAAGCCATGTGGAATGAGTAAGGAGCCACTGGTCCTTGGACATCACCTGCATTATGGACTAAATGTTTGTGTGACCCCAAAATCTGTATATTGAAGTTCCTAACTCCCAATGTGAAAGTATTTGGGGTCTTTGATATAAAAAAAATCTCTCCAAACCCATCTGGAAATAAACAATCTGATTAGAAAACGAGCAAAAGCCACAGAAAGACATTTCATCAACAGGTTATATGGATGGCAAACAGATGTGAAAAGACAGTCGACCTTGTTAGTTATCAGTGAAATGTAAATTAAACTGCAACGAAAGATCACTACACACCTATTAAAACCACTTAAATTTTTAAAATGCTGGCAAAAATGCAAAAGAATAGTTCTCTCAGAATTGAGAGTGGACATGTAAAAATGGTACAGCCACTTTGGGAAACAGTTTGGCAATTGAAAAAAAAACCACTAAACATACACTTACCATGTGATCCAAGAATCCCACTCCTGGGCATTGATCCCAGAGAAATAAAAACTTATGTCTACAAAAAAGTCTGCATGAATATTCATAGCTGCTTTATTTATAAAAACCCAAATTGGAAGCACCTCAACTATTCTTTAAGGGGTAAATTATGAAACATACTATGGTACATTCAGCCTATGGAATATTACTTGGCAATAAACAGGAAGAAAGTGGTGATACGTGAAGCAACTTGGATGGATGCCAGGACATTATGCTGAGTGAAAGGAAAAAAGCCAGTCCCCAGAGGTCACAAACTGTTCATTCGCAAAAGAAAAAAATTATAAAAATAGAGAAGAGACTAGTGTTTGCTAGAGTTTGGGGACACGGTGAGAGGCTGAAGGAGGGAGGGACTGGATGTAAAGTACAAAGGACTCATAGCTGGAGGGACATCTTTATGGTGATGGAACAACGACAATTTCCCTGGTTTTGATATTGTGCGATATTTACATCAGATGTGACCAGTAGGGAAATTGAATGAAGAGTACATGGAACCTGGTGTATTATTGTTACAATTTTTGTGAATCTGTAATCATTTCCAAGTTAAAAATAAAGTTTACTATATCTTACATCCTTGTGGGAAATAGGACTCCAGGTGGAGGAGGGGGCAAGGAGAGGAGGGAAGGGTGTTTTCCTGAAGTTTTCCAGACATTGTATGTGTCACCTTCTACCTTCTCTATTCCATAGTCATCACCTTTACTTATTATCTGCCAAAAAAAGTAGGGAATAAAGAAAGTCATTCTATCTTGGCTCTTTTTATCAATTAGGCATGACAAAACCCCTAGCAGAAACTGTTGGCCAATGAAAATCTGCTATATGGGGCCATGTCTCAGTTCTGCCACAGATTACATAACTTGACTTTCTAATGACATATCTTTTTTTAAAAATAATTTTATTGATTTTTTACAGAGAGGAAGGGAGAGGGATAGAGAGTTAGAAACATCAATGAGAGAGAAACATTGATCAGCTGCCTCCTGCACACCCCCTACTGGGGATGTGCCTGCAACCAAGATACATGCCCTTGACTGGAATCGAACCTGGTACCCTTCAGTCCCCAGGCCAACACTCTATCCAGTGAGCCAAACCAGCTAGGGCAACGTATCTTTTCAAAAAAACATTGGTTTCACTACCATTTAAAGAGAAATGCCAGTATATGCCTCCTTCTATCGAGAGTCTTGCTAAGACAATTTTATAAATATAAGAGAGTCAGATGACTTGTCTATCTTAATTCAACCCTGTGCCAACATCACGCTAAGTGTTTTACATGCCATATCTTATTTTCTCCTCAGGCAATCTCCATCACACATATAAAAATACGACTTCAGAATGATGAAGTAACTACTCCAGGTTTTGAAATGGTGCAGCTGGGATTTATAAATCCATAGGTGAACCTCAAAACAGCGAAAAAGTTTATATTTTCTCATAAGGTTGCTGTGCTTTTATTGAATATTTGGTTTGTGTTATTCTTCATTCTAATTTTTTTAGTCATTAAATGTGTCACTGATACCTGGACAGCATGGCTCAGTGGTTGAATGTCGACTTATGAATCAGGAGGTCACGGTTCAATTCCTGTTCAGGACTTAGGCCCTGGTTGCAAGCTCCATCCCCAGTACGGGGTGTGCAGGAGGCAGCCGATCAATGATTCCCTCTCATCATTGATGATTCCATCTCTTTCTCCCTCTCCCTTCCTCTCTTAAATCAATAAAAATATTTTTTAAAAAAAGAAGAAGAAAATGTCAACAAAACAAAACAAACAAACAAAAAAAGAAAATGTCACTGACTATGTAATTGAACCTTGTAATGGAGTATCATTTTTATTTTTACATTGCTGTGGTTAAATAGGAATACCAATAAGGTCCTCCCTTACATCAAGATAATTTTATGCTCACAACAGGGAAATATTCTCTTCTACACTTATGTCATGCATGCATGATATATTTTTAGTGGCAGATGTCCTGAGAGAACATCTGTATTAGTCTCCTGTGGCTGCTGTAACAAATGACCACAAATGTAGTGGTTTATAACAACCCACCTGTATTCGCTCACAGCTCCTTCCTCCTGAAGGCTGAAGATGGGTTCACGGGGCCGTGTTGCTTCTGGAGGCTCTAGGAAGGAATCATTTACTTGTCTTTTCCAGTTTCTGGAGGCCAACTATGTTGGCTCATGACCCGCATCATTCCAACCTCTGCTTCCATCATCACATCTCCTCTCTGACTCTGACCTTCCTGTCACCCTCTTTCTTTTACAGGGATCCTCCTGATTACATGGGGCCCACCCACATAATCCAGAATAGTTTCTTCACCTTAAAAATCCTTAATCACATGTACAAAATCCCCTTGCCCTGTAAAGTAGCATATTCACAGGTTATGGGGACCAGGGCGTAGGAATCTTGTGGGGCTGTTATTCAGCCTACCACACCCTCTGAATATTTACTTGGTTCCCCTCTCTAAAGCCTTGCACATCTGAGGAGAGAGGAAAGAGAAATACATTATACAGGGACTCTTTCAAAGATCATGCCACATTGTAAAATGAGTGCTATCCTTACTCTCCATGCAGGTCTTGAACAGATGTATCCTCAAGCCAGTTTTGTGCCCCTTCACCCATCACCTTCCTCAAAAGCTGATGCTGGAACGACTGAGGTAAGGGACCCCTTTGGAAAAGGCTGTCTGGCGCACTCTGGTGTCTCCCCTTCCTACGAGGCTGGCTGAGCCATCTGTGAGGGGGAAAGGCAATCTGAGGAGTGAACTGCACATTGCCCGCGGTGTGTGGTGAGACGCAATTGGGTCACCTGGTTTCCGCGCATGAGGACTTCAAGGAGACACTCAACATGACACCAGCAGAGGGGAGTAGATAACAAGAAGCCAGTGGCTGAGGGAGACACTCTGAGCAACTGCAGAACAGACATGGCCACTGCTGAGGGATTTGCAGTTGGAGATTCCTCCACCAGAGAACATGTCCCAGCAGTCTGTTCAGGAGAGAGAAAAAATCAGCCCCACTCACAGGACACCTGTCTTAGTCAGGGTTCTCCAGAGAAAGAGGAGTTGTACACGTAAGAGAGAGACTTATTTTAAGGAATTGGCTCACGTGCTTGTGGAGACTTCGTGAGTCCAAAATCTGCAAGGTGAGACTCAGGGAACAGTTGCAGTTTGAGTCCAGAACTCTCTCTCAGTTGGAAGGAGGGTGAGTCTTTTGTTTTATTCAGGCCTCAATTGATTGGATGAGGCCCACCCACGTTAGGGAGGGCAATTTGCTTTACTCAAAGTCTGCGAATTTACCAGTACATGTTGATCTCATCCAAAACAGCCTCACAGAATAATGATTTTACTGAATAGAATGTGTCCGTCTGCATACAACAAAATACCCAATGAACAGTGGCCAGCTTCTATATTTATTTTTCATTTAGTGAGAATTCCAAAGAGGTTGAGTAGCTTTTCAAGGTCATAGCTGATAAGTGGTAGAAACTAAAGTACAAACTCAGAGCACTGCTAATTCCTGAGGAAAATCATTTAATGCACAATAATAAGGCTTCTTATTATAGAAGTTCATACCCCCAATTGTGTGATCAATATTTTGCTTTGAAGTTCTTCATCCCCTACTTTGCACGGGTCCTTGAGATCAGTTCAAAATTGGTGAGCACCTTTCGCCATCTAGTGGGGACACGTTTTGAAAAACATCTCAAGTGAATTTTATATTCATCTCATGCAAATGCCACTTCGAATAGACTAATACAAAATAAAAGCAGAAACGTGGAATAAAACTGGGCTCTCTCTCCCCCATAAACTGTGGCTCTAAAAACCTTCTTTCAGCTTCTCCCAGATTGTTTTATTCACACAGCTTCTCCCAGATTGTTTTATTCACACAGCTTCTCCCAGATTGTTTTATTCACACAGCTTCTCCCGGATTGTTGTCCCCTTTTCCTGATTTCACACAGCAGCTTCCGACTGAAAACACTCCCAGTGTTTCCGCGAAGAGATCAGTCTCCTAATCAGTTGATCCCAAAGGTCTATTTCTTTCACAATATGTTGAAGGGGCTCCTGGCTAAGTCAGTATTGCTCAGGAAGAGGGAGTGCAAGGTCTTATAGAAAGTGAAAATTTGTGATTGCAGCCACCCTTTGTCAGTTATTCACCGTTGCTGTTTAGGTAAAGGTTGTTTGAATGTGCTATTCTCTGCTTAGTGGGAAGTTCAAGGGCCTCCCTGATATTTTCAAAAATTCTAGCCCGGTTGGTGTTGCTCCATGGTTGAGCATCCACCCATGAACCAGGAGGTCATGGTTCAATTCCAGGTAAGGGCACATGCCTGGGTTATGACCTCAATTCCCAGTAGGGGGTGTGCAGGAGGCAGCCGATCAATGATTTTCTCTCATTGATGTTTTCATCTCTTTCTCCCTTTCCCTTCCTCTCTGAAATCAATAAATATATATATTCTGAAATAAATAAATATATATAATTCTGGAGCTAATTCTTGTTAACATTCATTTCTCAGTTCCAGCTTTCCATCAGTGGTAGACATTACTCTATACCAAAATCCAAATTCTCTATCCTATCCAGCATAGGAAAAGATTGCAATTTCTTTTCCCCCACCTCCTGCCCTTGAAATTAAGCATAGCCATGTGCCTTAGTCTGACCGTAGACCTATGAATGGAAATGACACGTGTCACTTCCAGGTAGAAGCAATGTATTCCTCTCCATTTTTTCTCTTGCTTCTCTGAGCCTGGACCTCTGAGTGAGGACAATAAGTAGTATGTCCAAGAATCAGGCAAAATGTCTGTTGTTTTAAACCCACACTTTCTAACTTTGTATTTTTGACTTGTAATACATCCATCCAATTTTTAACATTTTTCTTTTGAAATTTCTTTATGTCTGGCCCCAAATTACATTAACCCCCACCTGTGCCTAAGAGGGAAGAAAAAGGATTTAGCAGAATAATAGAATATCCTCTTGAAAAATTAAAACAAATAATCCTTTAAAAATCTAAAGCAAAATGTCTTAACTTCACTATGAGAGGAAGCTATCAGAATTCAAATATGTATTGAAAACTGACATTCTCCAGATTATGTCTCATCTGAACTAATGAACAAGAAGCAGAGGATCAGATACAGCTATTTGTACATTAGTTCACCTTTGACATTGGACTTTTAAAACTATACTTGCACAATGATTGAACTAGAACTGAATTTTATAAGTCTCTGATGGCTATTGCCACACTGTTAGCTAAGCCACAGTGACATACTGAGTCATGAACCTCAAGTTTATTGATATTCCTTAGAATTCTCATTGAGTACTAAATGAGTTACTGTTTTGCTTAAACATTATGAAATATAGTAAAAAAAATTATCTTAAATTTCTTATCAATTTTCTAACACATGAAAGTGGATATTATTATGGCATTTGCAGTAGTGATTGCCATCCTATAAATAAGGAGAGTTTAAGTAACAGTGGATACTTTTAATTCATTGGATTACAGTTGCCCAGGCCGAGATGGGGTGGGAGAGTCCCACATTGAGGACCCAGTGACCTGAATACACACCTACACTGGTAGGGAGCCATGAAGTTTCTAAACCAGCGGTTCTCAACCTGTGGGCCGCGACCCCTTTGGAGGTCAAAAGACCCTTTCACAGGGGTCACCTAAGACCATCAGAAAACACATATATAATTACATATTGTTTCTGTGATTAATCACTATGCTTTAATTATGTTCAATTTATAACAATGAAAATCTATCCTGCATATCAGATATTTACATTATGATTTATAACAGTAGCAAAATTACAGTTATGAAGTAGCAACGAAAATAATTTTATGGTTGGGGGTCATCACAACATGAGGAACTGTATTAAAGGGTCGTGGCATTAGGAAGGTTGAGAACCACTGTTCTAAACATTAAGAGATCAAACATGGCATTCTGTCCAAGACCTTGGAATTTGGAGATAGGCTATCGGCATGAAAAGAGAAGACTGATCCAGGCTGCCCTCAGTTTGGTTGTTCTGAGGTCATTCAAAATATCCTATATAATAAAAGGCTAATATGCAAATAGACCAAATGGCAGAAAAACTGGTCACTATGACACACACTGACCACCAGGGGGCAGACGCTCAATGCAGGAGCTGCCCCCTGGTGGTCAGTGCTCTCCCACAGGGGGAGTGCTGCTCAGCCAGAAGCTGGGCTCACAGCTGGTGAATGCAGCGGCAGTGGCGGGAGCCTCTCCCAACTCGGGTGCACAGCACGGGCCTTGTTGAAGCAGATGTCTGCAGGAGAGGCTCAAGAAACGGGCTCATCAAGGAGACTATGTTGGGGACTACAGGTAAATTCTAGTCTAAATTCATACCTGGGACATTGGATCCCAATGATGGGCGGCAGGTTGCTTCCCTTGGACTCAGTCCTGAAGAGCAAAGGCTTTGGGGTCAGGCCGACCTTGATCCTTGTCTCTACTTACCAACTGTGAGATGTGGAATAAATTATTTAACCTTCTTTTCCTCAATTGTAAATGAGGATAAATACAGCACACACGTCACATGACTCTTTCATAGATTAAAAAAAAATTTAAAGATCATGAAAGTAAAAGTGCCTGGCACCAGGCAGGGCTCAGTAGACCCTACTTGACTTTATTATTCTATCCAGACTGTGAATGGGAAGGAATACTACACTCTGCTTCCAGGCTGGGCTTCCCCGGATTCTGGGACTGCGGAGGACTGACTTGCCACGGACTTGAGCAAAAGCTGAGCAGGGCAGTGGGAAGGGCCCCGCTCTCTTCATCACACTCCCATGAAGCGTCCTCACTGAAGAGCAGCCTTTGTATCCGGCACCGCTGCCCGCCCAGTTCTCCGCGTGTGATAGGTACTCAGTTACCAAAGAGAGAGAAAACACTGACCAGGAATGCGTTGCTCAGAAAAGCATTCAGTTTTGTCTCCCATTTTTACTAAATTCCTCCTTCTTTCATTTAAATCAAAGGATTTTGTTTCCAGAAACTTCACTTAGCTTTTTTTTTTCTCTCTCTGCCTCTGTTTCTCACTACAGTTCCTCTCTTGGTCCTTCAAGGAGGATGGCACTCATCTTTAGGCCTCTCTGATTTTAAGAGGAGCAAACATCCGCAGAGGCGAAAAAAGAAGAAGCAGAAGTGGAGGCAGCACGTCATGGAGCCTGAAGGGTTCTCACAGCCCAGGGACTGCCTCTGGCCTTGCTGTTTGAATAACCTCTGGGTGTCCAACCCACCCCCTCAGCTCGAGTTTGAACTCCAGAACAAATATTTGTCCCATGTTTGAACAAAGTTTGAGAGCTTTCTTCCTCTTTTTTCTACTTTTTAAAATTGAACTGTCCTGTGCTGTTCCTTTGAACTCGGTTGGGTGAGAGGGGAATTCTCCCCAGACCCTGCACTGGAGCCCTTGGCCAAGCTGCCCAGCAAGATGCAATGGTTCACGAGCTTTCTCGTCTGGTTCTTTCTTTCCGAGGCACAAGCCTTCGAAATCCCCAACAATGGACTCCCAGAAGTAAGTACTTGCAGAAGCCTCCTTGCTCTTGTCTATACAGATCCTCAGGAAATAGCCTGTTCTGTTGCTCTTCAAGGACTGTCTTCGGGGTGGGAAGGAAATTTATGATAAACTCATCTGAGTAGAAGTATTCACTGTTATAATTACTGGACTATGTACTTACTTTTTAAACCATTAACAGTTTCAAATGAGATGAATGAAGTCAAGTTCAATGTGCTGGCCCCATCATGTAACATTTATGGAGTACAGCTGCCCGCTTCTTATCTAAAAAAAAATGGAATAATAATTGACCCACCTCAAAAGATGTTTGAGAATTAAATGGCATGTAAATTATCTAGCCCAGGGCAAACACCAGAAAGCACCTAATAATTATTAGCTATGATGATGATGTTGATGATGACATGTCATTATCACTCATACAGAGAATAATAAAAGTCATTATCAAAGCATTATTGTTTTTCATACCTAAGTGGACAATGATTTCTGTGATAAGAGCATGTCAAATATTCCTGTTAAAGGGGAAGGTGGCAAGTGGGCTGGTGGAGTGCAGGAATTATTCCCAGAGCTCAAGGTCTTTCACTTTGGTCCTTTGGCCATCCCTACACAAGAAAAACCTTGGACTGAGTCATTTTGAAAGTCATACAAAAGCTATTTTGATGTCAGAAAGCAGCATGTATTATGGGAATATCCTGGGAGATGCCGCAGACTGTAATACTTGCAGAGTGGATTGTCTACAAAAAATGCCAAAAAACAGGATAGCCTATTTTCGGGGAGAGGAGGGATCACTCTGTCTGCTTAGAAACTTCCATATTTCCCAACACTTTAAAAAACACTGGAGTGTACTGAAAACCACCAGAATTAAAGCCAACACATCCACATTTGTTTGTGTTTTTTCTATCACATCTTACTGGTATTACTTTTATATCAACATTCTTAATCCAGTGGATAATGGTTCACATCTATCCAGGCAGACACTGTTGATGCCAAGATCTACCCACTACTTCCCCCAGACACGCACCTGAACTGTGGGTTACTTTTACTCCTACCTTATGTCACATCATCTTTAGGCAAACTCATAAATTAATTTCTTCCACTTAATAACTAGCAAACATAAATATATTAAAGAAATATTCATGTAAAAATGTGAGACTGCCCAGAGGTATAGGAATTAAGATAAAATAATATAATGAATACTTTTATGTCTGTCACCACCTGCTTATTTTGCTCTATTAATAAAAAATTAATAATTGTTTTCATTAATATAAATAAACATCTTAAACTTTTTTTTAAGTTTGCAGAATATGAAGATCTTGTGGAACTAGCTCCAGGCAGATTTCAATTTGTGCCCGAGAACCGGAGGCATCAGGTACAGTAAGCCTTAAGTTCCAAAAGGGGAAAATAAGTAAAAGAGACCATGATTGAAGAAGTAGGAGAAGGATTAAGATACTTTTTGCTAGATGTTCTCGAGAGCTCATGGGATTTTTAAGCAGAAAGGAGCCCGGTGGTTTTATAGGCAAGTGGAAGCATTTTCAAGGTAAAAATCAACAGAGACTTCTATGCAGCTGTCCCTGAGCCCCCAAGGGACTAATGGCCACCTTAGTCCCTTGAAAGATATACATCTATGTGTTTTCTTTAAACTTGAAGATTATGGGATGATTTTACTGCCTGATAAGGAAGAACTTCTTCATAGGGGGGTATTTCCCATCCCAGTGGTGGCAGGCCACACATTCTCTTTCCTCTGGTCACTGGTCTCTTGGGGTGTAGCTCAGGGAGCATGGGAGTGGCTCAGAGAACTGGCCACACTGCGGCCTGCACTCTAGAGGCAGCTTAAACAAGATGTTCTCATTCGTGGGGGTGAGTTCTCCAGGAGCCAGGAAGGGTTTGGCTTTTTCCCCAAAGAGCCTACATGCTGAGAAAAGTATTTATGGAAACAATGCTAAGCTGACTGGTGACTTATTTTGTTTGGGTATGAATTTTTTTTTTAATATATTTTATTGAGTTTTTTACAGAGAGGAAAGGAGAGAGATAGAGAGTTAGAAACATCGATGAGAGAGAAACATCGACCAGCTGCCTCCTGCACACTCCCCACTGGGGATGTGCCCGCAACCAAGGTACATGCCCTTGACCGGAATCGAACCTGGGACCTTGCAGTCCGCAAGCCGACGCTCTATCCACTGAGCCAAACCGGTTTCGGCATGGGTATGAATTTTTGACTTTCCAGAAGTCCAGGTTTTTTGTAGACCAATAATATTAAAACCCAATAGGCAAGCCCTCATGTCAGGGTCTTCATCTACCCACAAGAGAGAAAACGTAGTCATTGAAAATTTCACTTGAAAAGTCTAAAAGGAGGCAACTGTTGACTCATTATGTCATGTAATACCTCTTAAAACCTCAGTTCACCCCAAATCAGGCAACAAGCTAAACTTATATCCAACACCTGGATTATTATTTTAAACTTCACCAGACATGAAATATTCATCCATCACTCTAAAGGCACTCAGCTTTCCATGCCCACAGGACAATCTTTCCTGTGGATAATTCCCTAGCAGAGCAGTTAGGGTACAGAGATTCCACACGCCAGTCACCAGGCTTAGCTCCACCAAGGAGGAAACACATCAAAATCCCAACTCCCATGGAGCTTAGTCTAATGGAGGAGACAGACACATATTCCCACTATCTTCCTTTGAAGAAGGGCTATGCTGCTATGAAATGCTTAGTAAAGGAAGCTTACCTGGTCTGGGGATGAGAGAGGGTCAGAGAGAACTTCACTGAGAAAATTCTGCCTGAGCTGAGATCTGAAGGAGGAATAGGGGTGGTGACATTGAGGGAAGGGACAGAGGTGACCAGGAAGGGGGAGCATTGCAGACAATGGGATGGCATGTCCAGAGCCCCATGGTAGAAAAAAAAGCACCCAACAA
Source organism: Myotis davidii (assembly GCF_000327345.1). Classification (NCBI taxonomy): domain Eukaryota; kingdom Metazoa; phylum Chordata; class Mammalia; order Chiroptera; family Vespertilionidae; genus Myotis; species Myotis davidii. The sequence continues at coordinate 991,669 of NW_006297018.1, read as the reverse complement.
CCATCCAATTGAATAAAAAATCAATCATGCAAAAGGTTGAAGGTGAAATATGCTACTCAGCATGAGTTTGGTTGGATATTTTCATTTAGAAACATTCGTTTTAGCATTATATAAACAGTGATGGGCATGCAACCCAAAGGGGGCTGAGAAATTTGTTCAGAGAAACACACCAGTGTGAAATAGTATCCCAGAACGTTTGATATTTATGTCTTGGCTCCAATGAATAGATTATAGCTCAGGATTGCAGGGGCCGGGGGCGGGGGGAAACACTTTTTTTTTTAACTGAGAGAAAGCAGTTTTTGCCCTCAAGGTAATAAGTAACACACTTTTGAAGAATGATTATCTAACTTCCTTCCACAGAGAAGTGTTTCTGGAGAATCTGGAGAAGCCATGGTAAGTTTACTTTGATTTTGTTAAATATTGATACCTGAATGATTTTTCTGTTACCTATTATCTAGAAATCAGCATGGTTACCTCCTTTGTCTCCATCACCGAGAGCATTTACCTGACTTTCGAAATACCCTCTTGCCCAATTCTGTTTGGAAGTGTGTCTAAAACTCAGCATGAAAGAGAACCATGTACAAGCAACCAGAGGAGGTGTTACCAAGAGTTGAAAATGCCCTTTCTCTTTATTTTCTTAAGTTTTGCCAACATAGATTTCATCCAAGCATATATATTTATTCCAGCTTAACAGTTTTGATTTCAAATATGACATCTCACAGCTCTGGAGGTAAAAGAATGTGGGAAAGGAACTCTTAAAAATGAAACTACTCGATTCCCTGAGATGTTCAAGGTCGTGTTTCCCATGGCAAGAAAGTATCAAAAGGAAGTGGTTTGTGTTGGCTTCCTGCTCTGAACTGACAGAAATTGTGAAAAGCACAGGTTTAAGGAGTAGCAAGGACAAATAACAGCCTGGGTTTTATCTTAGCTGGATGTTGAGTTGAAAGGTTTCATCTTGAATGAGAAAGCTTGAGGGATGACACCTAGTATTGAAATAAATAAATCCTTTTGAAGAAAAAAAGCAATATCTAATGGGGCTACATTGCCATAGTCCTGAAGCAGCTTGCAATTCTCAGGCACCTCCAAAAAACGATGTGTTTGTAATCCCTTGCCTTGAGCATGCTCATAAACTCTAGCCTTTAGCCTGGGGCTGCCTTAATTGAGTAGAGAAAGACTGGCAAAGGGGATCCAGAGTGCTTACCAGTGTTCTCACCTATCAGTGTCTTTCTTTGGGGAAGGAGAAGAAGACTGGGAGGAGATTAAATTGTAATACATAAAATCAAAGACGATAGACAGCAGTATGGAGACCATGTGTGTCTTCCACTTCACCATAACCCTGGCTGCACCCCACTCTGGAGGTGCAGCCAGGTTCCCCTTCCAACCCTGCAATGCTGTATCCTTTCTCTCACTATGGCCCTGCATTTGAAGTTATTTCTAGGGCTTTTCCAATCCAATCTTGCTTCCCACAACCATTTTCTACTTGTGTTCTACCTTTAAAAATCATTATTAATAGACATTTAAACCTGAAAGGCATGTCAAGATATCTCAAAATAAAGGCAAACTTCTGCCTGGGGTGGGGAGGGGGGTGGGTATTTCAAGTTAGGAGAGTGCTTGATAATACCCACCTGAGATATACACTTAATAATGCCTTAGACTTGTTCATAATAAGATGTACTACTCTTAGCATCAAATACATAGTGAGGTTCTGTGTAATCATTTTCTGAGTATAGCTATGCTTTCTTGTCAACAGGAAGATGTTGATCAAGTAACTCTTTATAGCTACAAAGTCCAGTCCACTATTACTTCTCGTATGGCCAACACCATGATTCAGACCAAAGTGGTGAACAACTCCCCACAGCCTCAGGATGTTGTGTTTGATGTTCAGATTCCCAAAGGAGCCTTCATTTCCAACTTCTCCATGTGAGTAACTCCTATGTGAGCAGAAATTGGATATGCTCTACTCACAGAATCATAGTTAGAATGGGCCTTAACGGTCAGCTGCTCCAGTGGTTCTCACTCTCAGAGCTTTGGACCCACTGGATGTCAAGGGTCATTGTGGAGTGGGTCCTAATAATTTGTTTCTGTTAAAAATATCAGAATTTGTGAAGGATTTGATTTTCATTTCTAATAAATTAAAACAAATTTAAGCTGTCTCTATAGTAACAACCTCTCACTTTACTTGCATTTTAATGTACTCTCTTGGTGGCAGGGTCGGGGAGATAAATATAAGAAATTGCTCTGGCTTCCAGGAAACCATATATGAGTGTGTGCAGAGCAGTTCAGTGTCATCTGTCTTATGTTTCTCTATGGAAAAAAAATATGAGAACCATGGATTAAGTTAAATCATCAGTCCAGTGATTGAATTCCACTATTATACCCCTGAAAAGTAGATTATCCAGGCTTGACTTAAATATCTATATTATAAAAGGCCAGTGGCTGTAACGCCATAAAGCGTAATGACCAAACGACCGGTCACCAGGAGGTCCATGGAGCACCTCTCGGTCCCTCCCCTCAGCCCACAAGCTACTCGTGGCAGTGGGGTGGGGCTCACAGCTCACGCAGCACAGCAGGGTGGGGCTCATGGCTCATGCAGTGAGGTGGGGCTGACAACGTGCGGGGTGCAGAGGGGCTCGCAGCTTGCACGGCGAGGCGGAGCTCGGGCGGTGAGCTACTCACACATGGTGGGTCTGGGGTCCCACAACCCACCAGTTCAGCGGGTCTGGGACTCTTACAATTTCATGCACTGGGCCTCGAGTCTCTTTAATAATAATCTTTCCAGAAACACCAATCAGAAAGGATATATGCATCCCTATGTTCATAGCAGCACAATTTATTATAGCAAAGATCTGGAAACAGCCTAAGTGCCCATCATCAGATGAATGGATTAGAAAACTGTAGTATATCTACACAATGGAATACTACGCTGCTGTAAAAAAGGAATCTTTATCATTTGCCAGAGCATGGATGGAACTGGAGAGCAGTATGCTAAGTGAAATAAGCCAATCAATGAAAGAAAAATACAACATGATCTCACTCATTTATGGATAATTAACACCATTATAAACTGATGAACAAAAATAGATACAGAGCAGAGCAGCATGGAACAGACTATCAAACTACAGCGGGAAGGCTGGAGAGGATTGGGGGGAGTAAGAGATCAACCGAAGGATTTGTATGCATGCATATAAACATAACCAATGGATATAAGACACTGGGGGATAGGGGAAGCGGGGGGAATGTCAAGAAAGGGGGAAAAAGGAGACATATATAATATTCTTTGTAATATTTTAAGCAATAAAACAAAATTTTAAAAAAAACTTGCTACTTCCCAGGGCAATCCACTCTATAGTTGATATGTCTGTTAGAATTATTTCTTATACTTAATTGAAATCTGTTCTATTTTCTACCCAGTAACTAGAGTTCTACTACAATTTTTTATAAATTCTCTACAAAATACATAATGAAGAGTTCTAGAAGGAAATGACATACTGTCTGAGATTGGCTTCAGAATAATCAAGATGAAGAGAGTGGGGGTTCAGAAAATTGAAATTAGCTGAAATATTGCTAATAGTGTACTTCAGTGATGGATCTGTGGAGTTGCTTATATTATTCTTTTTATTCTTTGTATGTTTGAAGATTTCTACAACAACAACAAAAATGTTCAACCACTGCAATACCTTTCAAACAGTGAAGGCCAGTTACTTTGTCCCACTTGGCAGCTTCATTTATCGAGGCTAAATGTTCCTTGTTCCTTCAAGTGACTGGGTGGCTTTCTATCCTTTGACCATTTGGGTGGCCATCCCCAGTGTGTGCTCCACTTGGCCAATCTCCTTTTCCAGTTGCCTAGAAGAGAGATAATGCTCCGCATACATTCTGGCTGGTTTTTTATTAAGACATTAGATTGAGTTACTTCTCGTCTGCTTTTGTCTTCTTTATATCAATATAATCAATATAACTGTGAATATAAAGGATTCAAACACCATGCATGTTAACTTCTAAAAACTGTAGAGCCAATTAACTATATTTTCTAAACAAAACAAAGTATGTAGAAAAATGCATTATATGACTTTGAATAGGTATCCTTTGAATTGGCTTAGAAAATTATTTTTAACACATTTTTAGTAAGCTTTTTCTAGAAAGCAAATGTAGAATGAAAAGCTTTTATGTGGGGATAGTATGTAATATTGTGTCTGAAAATTTATATTTAAAACTATTTTAATATATTTTTATTTTTAAACCACAAAACCAGAACTCATTCTAAGTATATCTTCTTTCTATTTTTCTCTCCACTTTTCATATTTCATTTCATAGAAGATTTGAGGTGTTGAAAGCCAGAGTTATGTATATACATTTATTTGGTCTCCTTCTACACGGGGCTGAATGTATAAGCCCAGAGGAAATAGTTGCTTATATCACTACACTTTAATAGGAGTTGTGCAGACCGCCATATGCAAAATATTTCTTCTGCCTTTTCTATCAAGGTTCCAAATATCCTACCAATAGAAATGATTTACTTTTGTCTAACACTTTTTGGTCTTTGAACCTTAGAATGATTGATAGAAATAGTGTTAACCTGGCATGTGGGGTGCAGTTCTAGCTCAGTCTGACCCACTGTGTGACCTTGAACAAGTCACTTGTCTCCTTGGCTCTGATTTCTCTCATCTAAAGAGGCAAACACAGAGGTGTGCCTCAACAAGTATGCTATTGGTGCTTGGGGCAGGACAATTTTTAGCAAAACTACCCTTCACATTACAGAATATCTAGCATTCTTGGTGTCCTCTTATCATGCCCTCTTTCAGTGATCAGAACAACCAAAAACATTTTCACACATTTCTAAGTTACTTCTTGAGGAGAGATACTACCCATATGAGTACCATAGGTTCCCTTTCATTTCTAAAATTCTATAATTCAACTGCTGTAACCTATCATTTCTTGGTATGCATTATATAACAGCCAGCTAAAATTCAGGTAGACAGAGATGGAGATGTAAAGAGAGAATAGAGGTCCCCAAGGGAGATGTTAGAGGGGTAAACACAAACTTTGCAAAAGGGTTCATTCACCAGCACCTTTCTCCAGCTTTCTTTATTCTCTGTCACCCTTGCAGAAGAGCAAAATGCTTGCAAGCTATGGCAGACCCTGAACTCATAGAAGATTGATCTTATGAACCAAATATAAGCCAGATTAACTCATGACTTATCAGTTACCTCTTCTAAGCATGTTTGTGATTCAGACAGGACACCCAAAGCAACCTAAGTGCGAATCAATAGATGAGTGAATAAAGAAAATGTAGTACATGTAAATGATAGAATATTACTCAGCCATAAAAAAGAATGAAATCTTACATTTTGCAACAACATAGATGAACCTAGAGAGTATTATGCTAAGTGAAATAAGACAGAGAAAAACAAATATGATTTTACTTACATGTGGAATCTAAAGAGCAAAATAAATGAACAAACAAAATTGTAACACACTTATAGATGTAGAGAGCAGACTGATGATTGCCAGAGGGGAGGGGATTTAGGAGGCTAGGCAAAAAGGTGAAGGAATTGAGAAATACAAATTGGTAGTTATAAAAGAGTCATGGAATGTAAAGTACAGCATAGGGAATATAGTCAATGATATAGTAATATCTATATATGGTGCCAGGTGGGTACTAGACTTATAGGAGGATCACTTCATAAATTATCTAAATGTTCCATCACTAAAAATTATATAAATGATATAAATGTATACCTGAAAGAAACTATTATAAAATAATATTGAATGTCAACTATTTAAAAAAGTTTTAAATTTTTTAAAAGGTTACCCAATAAGAACAATACCTTATCTGCAGGGTAAATTTTGAAAATAAGGAACATTTTTAACATAAGCAACAGTAGTAAGGGAAAGCTTTTAGGATGATGGGAGACTACATGTCCCTCTTAAATCGCACTGTCAGATGAAGAGACTCCTGTGTATGAAATATGTAAATGTCTCTCTTCTTTTTTTCCAGGTACAAAATGATCATTGCCCCCATTCAATAAATCCACCTTGTTGGCACGTTTGCTTGTTTTGTTGTTGTTGTTGTTGTTAGTTTTGCTATTTTTGTTTGCTTTATATTCAGACCAACTGGTGGCTTTCTGTCATTTTCTAGGAGTGTAGACGGCACTACATTCACTAGTTCCATTAAGGAGAAAACTGTGGGTAGAGCCCTCTACTCACAGGCAAGAGCAAAAGACAAAAGCACCGGATTGGTGAGGTAAGGCCCGCGCCCCCATCCCACTACTGTCCCCCCAGTCCCTTCTTCAAGAGCACACAGCCTTGTAGTCAGATGGAAGAGTTAGGTGCTCCAGTTTCTATTCCCTAAGGCCTCTCTTCAGCAAATGAGCTATCCTTACATAAGTTGCAGTTGGATGTTCTGTAGCTAATGTTGATTTGCTAAAAGAGTCTATAGAGGAAGCATGTCAAACTCAAAGGCTAACATGGGCCAAATAAACAAGGTTTAAGTTTATGTGGGCCACAAAAAAAAAACCAAAAGTTTCAATTTTCATAGAAATGTAGGTTTATTTCAATAGAGACATGCTGAATACAAAGAGCTGAAATAAATGAGTAATCATTAACACAAAATAGACCATTTTATTAAAAATTAATATATTTTTTGAACATTAACTTACCAGACACCGAATAACTGCACTAATTAGTAAGTGGAACACAAGTAAACCTAATTTTCTTGTTCTCCAAAAGCAAAGTGTTTCCTGTTGCAACACCAAACAAGTCAGTCCAAGACTAATGACGTGGCAATTTTCTGCTAACATATTTGCTGATAGTATTAGTGGAGAGAAATGGTGTGCCTGCGCATAAGGCATGTAAGGCGCATAAGGAAAATGAATGCAACAAGATTATAATAATCAGTCATTAGCAAACATTGTAGTTTGTTATTAATAATTATGTATAACAGGATATTGTAAAAATTAAGATACGAAATTTCAGGAAACCATAAAAATTCTCGAAGAATCCAAAGGCAACAAAATCTCAGACATATGCCGAAGCAATTTCTTCACTGATACAGCTCCTAAGGCACTTGAAACTAAAGAGAAAATGAACAAATGGGACTACATCAAAACGTTTCTTACATACCGTTATATTGGTTGGGCCGCAAAAATATTTGTTGTGGACCTCATGCGGCCCACAGGCCGTGAGTTTGACATGCTTGGTGTAGAGAAACTACAGAAGTACTGGTGATCTGGTGACAACACTTACCATGTAGAATTGACCCTTGAACAACACAATTTAAACTGCTTGGGTGCACTTACACCAGGATTTAAAAAAAAAAAAATAGATACAGCCTGCCCTTTGCATTCATGTATTCAACCAACCTAGAGTAGAAACAATATTTTTGCATTCCCAACTGAGGATTCCCAAATATACTGTTTTCCATGCACAGTTGGTTGAATCTGTGGTTGCAAAACCCATGAATAGGAAGGGCTGACTATAGAGTCAAAAGTCACATGCTGATTTTCTACTTCTAACCCCCTGCATTGTTCAAGGGTCAATTGTATTCAGAAATAAAGGTTTGGAATGTGTTTTAATTATTTATTCTGCCTTATTTTTATGGAGTAAGGCTTTCACCCTCAAAAAGGGAGCCTCTCAAGCCAGAAACTTCAAAGGACTTTTCAACCAGTCACTTCTCACACTGCCTATCTAATCTGCCAGATCCTGCCATCCACTTTTCCTTCATCTCCTCCATCTCTTCTACATCCTCAAATTTACCTTTATTTAAAATTATTTTCATTTCATTCATTCCTTTATTCATTCAATGAAAGTTCATTGAGCTCTGTACCCAGTTCTGTCAAAAGGCGACAACTCCACAGCAAACACTGCAGCTAGCGGAGGAGACAGCCAAGGAACCTATAGTATAGAGGTGGCTCTCATATATATAATATATATCATTTTAAGGGGCTATTACATATCCTATATAATAAAAGGCTAATATGCAAATTGTCACCTTAACTGGGAGTTCTACCAGGAGTTTGACCAGGGGGCGGGGCCATCTGGCAAACCACCATGACCCCTCCCCCAAGCCCTGATTGGGGTGGACCGCTGGACCCCACCTGTGCACAAATTCGTGTACTGGGCTTCTAGTAGAATATAATGGCATTGTTCCATACTGAATTTAGGTCATTCTTATGAGTAATTAATATTGTGACATTGAAGCTAAAACATATGATTGAGTGAGGCAAGTACTGACATATACTCTGAAGTTATTTTTCTGAAAATCTCTAGTATCAACTTGATCTGAGCCCTTTTTTTTTTCATTCCTTTAGTTATTGAGCAGGTACATTGTACCAGTTACAGGTCTGGGTTCCAGAAATGAATGTCCAAGGGGCTGGGCAGGAAGAGAGGAAAGAAATGAAAGTGTATTTGGGGACAGACACACTGAACCTGAATCTCTTAGGGTTCATGCAGGATCCACAGGGTAATTCTAACATAAACACCAGTTTTTTGGATCCAGGAGAAATGGGGCTATGAGAAGACCAAAAGTATTAGGAAAGCTCAACTTCCCTGGGGAGAGGAGATTCACAGGAGAGGTGATTCTTTAGATAAGTCTGAAAGATGAAAAAGAAGTTGGCAGCTAGGCATGGAGTGTGGAGTGTCAGATATTTTGAATATATGTTACTAAAAAGATAGTGGTGTCTTCAACAGAGAGTAAAAAGAGATAGAAATTCAGTTGTTGGGATCTGTTTTAATGAAAAAGATGAGTTTAGGGACTGACAAATTGATATGATTGTATGATCAATTCTCTTGCTTAATGTATTATTGACAAGACAGCAATAAGTGAAGTCAGATGCCACTTCTGTCTTCTCTTTTACTCATCTTACAAAAAAAATGGGGAAGAAAATCTAACAGAGGATCCCAGACTGCCTGACTTCAACTCTTTTCTCCCCACTCACCAGTTGAGTAACTCTGAGCAACTTGCCCTTTGGCGGTCAAATGACCCTTTCACAGGGGTCGCCTAAGACCATCCTGCATATCAGATATTTGCATTACGATTCATAACAGTAGCAACATTACAGTGATGAAGTAGCAACGAAAATAATTGTATGGTTGGGCCACAACATGAGGAACTGTATTTAAAGGGCCAGAAGGTTGAGAACCACTGCTCTAGAAGAAAAGATCAGGTAAGAGAGGAGACTGAAAGTGTTAATGGAAATGAATTTGTATGGAGGTTTTAATATACTATTAGTTTTCATGAACAGTTGAGCCATTCGACTACCCTCTGCCTAGATTCTGGGTCTTGCGCTTGGTCATGCATGTGATAACTTACATCAGGGGCTCACATCTTCAGGAGCAGGGTTCTTGATATGGAGAACTTTAAAACCGAAGTGAACATCCGACCTGGAGCAAAGGTGCAGTTTGAACTTCATTACCAGGAAGTGAAGTGGAGGAAGCTGGGGTCCTATGAACACAGACTTCATCTGAATCCAGGACGACTGGCCAAACACTTGGAGGTAAGTGTGGATTTGCAGTGTGTGCAGTGGCGTCATCCTCCTATGGTTCTATTGTTCGCCACCCTTTATGGTGTTTGATGCCACTCAACTCTGCAAGACAGTTTGGTGTACTGAAAAGGTTATGAGTTTGGAGTTCACCAGGCCACTTCCTTACTGATTTCAATGTCAGCTTGATTTCTTATTTGCTATGTCAGTTTCCTAGCGCTACTGTAACAAATTACCACAACCTGGGGGTTTAAAACCACAAAAATTTATTCTCTCACAGTTCTGGAGAACAGAAGTCTGAAATCAAGTTGTTGGCAGGGCAGCACTCCCACAGACTCTAGGAGAAAGTCTATTCTTTGCTTTTCCCCCCATGTCTGGCAGCTGCTGGCATTGTTTGACATCTGGCCTTGTGGCCACATCACTCCAATCATTACCTCCTCTGCATGTCCCAAATCTCACTCTGCCTTTTCTCTTATAAGAACAGTTGTCATTGGATTTAGGAAACACTGCATAGTACAGGATGATTTCATCTCAAGATTCTTGCTCCAGCTGGGTGCTCAGTGGTTAGAGTATCAGCTTGTGACTGAAGGATGACAGGTTCACTTCCAGTCAAGAGCACATACCTCAGTTTCAGGCTCAATCCTTGGCCCCAGAGACAACCAGTTGATGGATCTTTGATGTTTCCCTTTCTGTGTCTCTTCCACTCCTTTCCATCCTCTCAAAAAAAAAAAAATCAATGGAAAAAATATCCTTGGGGAAGGATTAACAACAATAACAATAACAACAAAAGATTTTTAGCTGCATCTATTACCTTTTTCCAAATGAGATAACACCCAAAAGTTCCAGGGACTTGATGTAAACATACCTTTTGGGGGACTGTCATTCAACCCGCTATACTGGCCTTCTGACATGGGACAAGTTATCCTGAGTGCCCATGTTTTCACATGTGAAAAGGGTACTATCACATATTTTGTCATCAGGCTAATGAACAGTATGACAATATCAACTGAAAAGCTGTGAACAAAGCCTGAGGAACTCGGCCCTGGGTTTGAAGTGTGGCTCAGCCACTTACTAGCTAGGTCACTCTGAATCTCTTTTTCTTCATTTGTAAAATGAGAAATAAAAAGTAAGAACAATAACAGATAATAATAACATTGGTGAGAGTTAAATGAGCTTATACGTGTGAATTGCTCAGCAAAGCACTTAAAGTATACATAGAGAAATGGCAGCTATGACTATGGTTTTGCCAAGGATCACCAAGGGGGATTCTTCCCTACTATTATCTCTGCTCAAAACAAGAAGATAGAAAAGGAATAAAAAAGCCCAGGATGTGGGGAAAATTATCTATTACTGACAGATCTATAGAGGAAATGCAGAATCATTTAACAATGGCTTCCCTTTCATTTTTTTCTTGTCCTAACAACATGAATTCTCTTATAAATAGAATAGAATAGAATAGAATAGAATAGAATAGAATAGAATGAATTAATCCCAGAGAAATGAAGCAATAGAAGGTGAGCACTCCGTTGCCTGAAGGGACTTCAGCCTCTATGGTAAAATGCATTATCTCCCAGAGAATTTAAAGAACATGGCAGAAGTGATGATGGGACTATGCCAGGTCATCTTGGGAAAACTTGAAGAAGAGAAAACCAGCAGAGGACTTAGCAATTGCACTTCTAGCACAAAAAACCTTGAAAGATGTTTTCATGCATTGAGTAATTTTCTTTGCTATCTCTAGGTAGATGTGTGGATTATTGAACCTCAGGGGTTGAAATTTCTTCATGTTCCTGACACATCCGATGGCCATTTCGATGGTGTGCCAGTCATCTCTAAAAGAGACCAGAAGGTAATCACAAGCACTGCATGTTGCAGAGTCCAAGTGGCCTCCAGACATGAGGTCTGCCCTCCTCATGTGCCCTGGGGAATAGAAAAGTAGTCAGGTATTGAGCTGAGGTGTTGAGCAGTGATCCAGAGCAAAGTCTAGGGTCTTCCACGGGTGTTAAAAACAACTTCCAATGGTTTCATTGCATTTTGACCAGTGACTGTCTTTTTGGAGTCTCATTTCCCCTAAGACAGCTTTCACATAACATTTGGTGGATTTACATTAATCCCAGCAAGAGATATTCAGCTCAATGGCCAATAATAACCAACTATGGAGGAGTTAAATTCCCCTAAGAACCTTTCAGAACTAGAGCTGGTAGCTATTTCTTTCATGGGGGAATGGATGGATTCTTCGAATCTCTTCAAGAAGGCCAGAGGGGAAGGGGGCTGGGGTGGGGTGGAGCAGGAAGAGATTAGGCAAAGAACAAATGAAGACAATAGTGTGGTGAAGGACTGGGGTGAAGTAGGGGCTGAGTGGAGGATGGGGAGAGGAGGAGAATGGGGGACATCTGCAATACTGTCAACAATTTTAAAAATTAATTACATTTTTCAAAAGGCCTGAAAATCAAGGATTACCATTACATTACAGGTATGCTGACCCTTGTCATTTTCCCAAATGTGGGAAACCTGGCTGCATAATTTGTGGTAAAGGGGGACTGCGTTCACACTCTCCCTAACCTAAAAAAAAAAAGGCCTGAAAACCTGGTCAACAGGCTGCCAGAGACTCCCCTCACATGCCTTGGCACTGTCTCTTCCATCAGTAACAGTACTACTTCCATTAGTAACAGTACTACTTCCATCAGTAACAGTAGTACTTCCATCAGTAACAGTAGTACTGATGCTGCTGGGGTACAGAACGTCCATTGGGCCTCTTTACTTGTGGGCACAAGAAGATGCAGCTGTCAACCTCTGGCCTGCAGAGGGATGGGGACTGAGACCTGGCTCTGACATTACTGTTCTTTCTAGGCCCATGTGTCCTTCAAGCCCACAGTAGCACAACAAAGGAAATGCTCTAACTGCTCCGAGACTGCGGTGGATGGAGAGCTGGTGGTGGTATATGACGTGAAGAGAGAGGAGAGTGCCGGGGAACTTGAGGTGGGTGAACACAGGCTCTAAGAGAGCCACCTCACTGAGGCCAAAGAGGAACCTCTCGCTGAGCAAACCCCCTGGCCTCTGGGTAGCTGCTAGCTGCCAAGGCAATGTCAGAGCTGCAGAGAAGGGACTAAAATCATATCTAAGCATTATCTCTTCACATCAAGAAACCTGACTAAAGGGTCACTGGGTCTCATGTCCTTGTCCCAGAAAGGTACTTTTAGGCCTCATAAGAAGGATAATAGAAAATAACGAAATGGGAATTTTGCATAAACTTTCAAGGCTCTTTTCAACTAGACTATCAAAGAAAGCACAGAGTTCAGGGGCTGGAAGGAAGGCACAACCAAAGCCTAGCGAAATATCAGGGCCAGTGGTGAAGTCCAGGATCAATGAAAATTTTCCTTTTCCTTTTGTCATGTCTTAGATGTGTGTTTGTACTTCCCTTGTGCTAAAGTATAGCCCTTGGACAGTATCCAAAACTTGTGCTTCTCCAGGAACAGGGAGGTAGGAATATCCACAGCTACACACCCTGCAGGGGAACCTGTAAGATTCTGGTAGAAGCAACCAGAGGGCAGTAGAAAGAGAATGAGGGGAACCAATCTTTATGACCTGCAGCCGAAGACTAAGAGGTAATCAGGCATCCAGCCAGAGTGGCCTCCCATTCACCTCAAGAACAATCCAAACTCCTTAGAGCGCCCATAAAGGTCCTTTCAGATCTGCCCTGCTGACTATCCATCCTAACTCCCTAGATCAGTGGTCGGCAAATCGCGGCTCGCGAGCCACATGCGGCTCTTTGGCCTCTTGAGTGTGGCTCTTCCACAAAATGCCACGTGCGGGCACACATGTACAGTGCGAAGCTGACTTAAAACTTTAAGTAAAGTTTATTAAGTTCATTTTAGGGAACGTTGTAGAGTGAAAGAAGATGTAGTGTCGAAGACTGAGAAAGGTATGTTGAGATGGTTTGGACATATAGAGAGGATGAATGAAAGGAGATAGGATAAACAAGTATACAAGATGAGTGTGGATGGGAGACTTGGAAGGCATCGACCCCAGAGAACTTACCTCAATCAGATTGAGGACGTTTTTAGCAAAGGCCAGTTTAGGAGTACCCTAATTAAGTTAATAACAATGTACCTACCTATATAGTTTAAGTTTAAAAAATTTGGCTCTCAAAAGAAATTTCAATCAGTGTACTGTTGATATTTGGCTCTGTTGACTAATGAGTTTTCCAATCACTGCCCTAGATGCTTGAATTCTGTGGTCTCATTTTGCTGAACCATTTACAGAGCCCAAAGGTGCCTATTCACTCAGAGTCACTGCACTGTCTGGAACTCTCCACTACACCCCTACCCACCCCTATGCTGGCAGGCTAACTCCCAAACTCACACCCAAGTCCAGTGTAGACACCATGTCTTTGGGAAAGACCCCCCTTTCTGAATTAGATGCTTCTCCACTGGGCATTCTTGGAACCTTCATTTTCCTGATGGTAGCACTTAACACCCTGAGCTGCTAACTGCCTCTTCACTTGTCTGGTTCCTCCACTGGCCTGTGAGCTCAGGAGGAGGGTAGCTCTGTCATTCCCTGTTGGCTAGCAGGGTGCCTGGAGAGGCTATCAACAAAGACTGGGTGGAGTAGAGAGAGAAGTGAAACACCCTGCGGAGGTAACCTGCTAAGAGGGCTTGGGCCTTCACAGGAAAGGAAGGAGGGAACAAGAAGAAGGGAGAGACGGATGGACACCAAGCTGCCACCTCTGTTCTCTTCTTTACAACTGTCATGCATCCTGCTCACCATGACTCACCTCTCCTCTCGTCCCCAGATCCCCATCCTCCTATATTCCAAACATTGGTAATGGTTTAGTAATGTTCTGTCTTTCAGGTATTTAATGGATATTTTGTCCACTTTTTTGCTCCTGAAAACATGGACCCAATTCCCAAAAACATCCTCTTTGTCATTGATGTCAGCGGCTCAATGTGGGGAGTAAAAATGAAACAAGTAAGTACCCCTTGTTGGCTTGGTACCTGGGATTCTCTACCTTCTTTGAACCCCCCACCCCCTCCCTCAACAACACAATCATCCAATGCACCTTACCCCCAGGGTTTGTCTTAGATGGCTTGGGCTGCCCTAACAAAGTGCCACAGACTGGATGGCTTGTGAAGAACAGAAATTTATCTCGGAACTCACCTTTTTGAAATATTTTATCTCAGTATAACCTCTTCTCCTTGATAACACTTCTGCTTCATAGTCTTCTGGTTCTCTGCATAACATTTTACTTTAATATCTTGCCATTGTTCATGAATTACTTTGAAATCATTCTGTACTTATCTTCTCTAATTACATTGTCATGCTTTGAGGGAAGCCACCTGTCTCGTGCCTTCCTGCTTAGAGCTCAACATAGACTAATTTAGCATTAAATGGGTAGATGTAATTCTAAAGAACAAACAAGGAAGTTTCTTATTTTACTCATCAATCCATTCATCTAACCAAGTTGAACAACTTACCGTCTATTCATTAATTAATTCATTCATTCAATAACCATTTCTGACCATCCAAGTGTTCACTACTCTTCTGGCATCCAAAAGAAGGGAAATTCATGCCCCGCCCCACCTCCCTTGCTCATACTCCAACACCAGGTTTCTCATCAATGGCATTATTGACCCTTTGGATTGGATAATTCTTTGCTGGTGTGGCCACCCTGTACATTGCAGGATGTTTAGCATCCAGGGCCTCTGCCCACTAATTGCCAGTAGCACCAACCCTTCAGCTATGACAATCAACGTGTCTTCAGACATTGCCAAGTGTCCCCTGGTGGGGAAATTCCCCTCAGTTGAGAGCTACTGCCCTAACATAGCAGTTTATTCATTGCTTCCTTCCTTCCTCCATTCATTTAACAAATATTAATTAAGTATCCAATACATGACAGGCACTTAGTTCACCAGTAACAGAATCAACCAAAAACATTTTTAAGAAATCATCCTTACTCTCCTGGAGCTTACAGAACTTATGTTCTGGAGGAAGGGGGTAGAGAATAAGCAATAAACATAATAAGTACATTTAAAAATATTTTCAATGGTGTTGTTGTGGGGGGAAAAGTTTCTTTTAAAAAAAAGAGTGTTTTAGGAATCAGAAGTGTCATTTGCAGGGAGGTTTTGATGGTTTGAAGAGAAAGATGAGAAGCAGTAGTTTAAGAGAGTGGGTGAGTCGGTGGACTTGTGAAATACATTTGATTTTCAGGCACCACTAAGGCGGAACCTGAAGTTTGTGATCCTTCGAAACAAAATAAGTCAGTAAAAGTTTAAGTCTCAAAATGCAGATGACCCATGCTCAGCGTAAGTGTTGAGGTGGCTGTAAGAGGCTTCCTATAAGAATTATAGCTTGCGTCAGTACTTGAAAGATGACTAGGATGGATTCTTGGTCTTCCCTCTCTTCTCAGGCTCAGAGCTTATTTAATGTGACCCTTCTCTTCTCTCTCTTGAAATAGACAGTGGAAGCAATGAAAACCATATTGGATGACCTGAGAACTGATGACCAATTCTCTGTGGTTGATTTCAACCACAATGTGCGAACCTGGAGAAATGATTTAGTCTCAGCTACTACGACACAAGTTGCAGATGCCAAGAAGTATATTGAGAAAATCCAGCCTAATGGAGGTAAGTGGGTTTAACCTGAAGCCCAGTGAGAAACACCTATAGGATTTGAATCTTGACTCACTGAAGAAATATTATTTCCTACTAGTGTTCTTTGCCCCATCTGCAATGGTCTGTCTTAAATAATACATTTATTACTAAATGATGAATACTAAGTTCGTTGCAAAAGTACAATACATAACCCATCCCACACAAGTTTTTAATTATTCTAACCTTCCTCAGAAAAGAGTGTCAGTAAATGACACTTGCCTTCTCATTGCTTGCAAAGCCTAAAATGTAACTGCCTTCGGAGGAGTGTTCAAGTCTACCAACAAGGCTGGGTTAGGTACCTTCAATTTTATGTTTAACAAAATGACAGAATGCTTTGAAAGGGCCAACTCATCTCTAAGGAAGTAGTTTACACTACAAAGGGAATAATTTACTCCACAGGGGGGCCTTTACCAGCCTGGGCAAAATTGGTGTCACTTGGAAAGCAATCAAATGATTTGGGTACCGAATAAATTATTCTTGAGTAGTTACCAGACAAATGAACCTGAACCCAAAATGTGATGGCTTCTGTGCAAAGAAAGAGTATATAACAGAACATTGTTATATTACTTTATATTACTTTATCAGGCACAAATATCAACGAGGCACTCCTGCGGGCCATCTTTATTTTGAATGAAGCCAATAACATGGGAATGCTGGACCCCAACTCAGTCTCTCTGATCATTTTGGTTTCTGACGGCGATCCAACAGTAGGCAAGTAGTACTTCAATTTTCTAGTACCAATATTTCTGCTGCCATTTCTTGGGAATGTGATTCATTTACGGTGGGAAATCTAATTGCATTTAGATATTAAACTGACTTTTTAAATGATTTTAAACCCGTGCTTCTATGAAAAAAGACTTCTTTTGACCCTGAAACACTCATCCTGTTTAGACCAGTGCCTGGACATTTTTCAGTGATGTCCTTGAATGCCTCGGTGTCACCTCTGTAATGTGGGGAAACTTTAATTTTTATTGTAATTGTGTGCTATGATGATTGCTAATACAGTACATACTAGTGAAATGCATTTATTTCCTCAACTTAAGGTATGGGAGATGGTGAATGGGCATATGTGTGGTGAGGATTGATCCAGGTCTCCAATTGTACCTCTGGAGTCCTCAGTGATGTATTTTTATTGTTCTCCACACTTCCCCCAGCCCCTCACTGCAACCAGAGAAATTACTTCTGTCCAATACATCCTGTATGTTGACCATTTTTCGTATTCACAAAATAGCTCAACATCTCTCTGCTTCTATCATGTATTATTATTTGTTTTGTCTCTTTACACTGACAAATATAAGGAAGGGTGAATGCTTAATTGTGTTTCTGTCTGTTATGTGGACAAGGACTGTGTCTAACCTGTTCCTGACAGCTCAGTGGGAGGAAAACTGGTGACATGATCATGATGATGGCATCCTGAGCTTTAGAAAGACAAAGAGCAGCCGTTTTATTAATGGTGAAA
Organism: Myotis davidii; assembly: GCF_000327345.1. Classification (NCBI taxonomy): domain Eukaryota; kingdom Metazoa; phylum Chordata; class Mammalia; order Chiroptera; family Vespertilionidae; genus Myotis; species Myotis davidii. The sequence goes on along the minus strand of NW_006297018.1, from coordinate 974,087 downwards.
CTAGAATGGCAGTTGTTATGTATTTGTTGCAGATTCATTGTTTTTTTCTCCACCTTGGATCAGATTACTTGAAAATTGAACTTTAGAATAAAATCATAAGGAAGAAAAAGCAGTAAAGTAAAAAATTAAGTTGGTTTCTTACTCCTGTCCCTCATCTTTCCAGTTCCTGTCCCTAGAGGCAGCCACTCATTACCAATTTCTTGTGTATCCTTCCAGAGATATCCTATGCATGTCTGCATACTACATATACATACATATACACATATATTTGAATACATGCACACATATACATACACACGTGCATGCATATATATAAATACATCCTACATATATCAATTATTATTGTTTTTCCCTTTAAAATGTGTCTTTAAGATTATTCCAAGTAAATATATAGTTGCCTGGTTCTTTTTAATAACTATACAGTATTTCACAATTTGAATATACCATCATTTTTTAAAAGTATATTTGTATTGATTATGAAAGAGAAGAAGAGAGAAGAACAGGGAGATAGAAACATTGATTGGCTGCCTCCTGCATGCCTCCTACTGGAGATAAGCCCACAACCTGGGCTTGGTTCATGGGTTGACACGCAACCACTTAGCCACACAGGCCAGGCGAATGTACTATAATTTAACTAATCTCCCTTTTGGTGTACATTTGTTTCTAATGTGTGGCTATTCCCAATTACGTTACCACTAGACGCCTGGTGCATGAAATTAGTGCACTGGGGGTAGGGGGGTCCCTCAGGCTGGCTTGCACCCTCTCTCAGTCTGGGAGCCCTCAGGGGATGTCCGAGTGGGCCTAAGCTGGCAGTCAGACATCCTTAGCACTGCCTTAAGGTGGAAGAGGCTCCTGCCACCACCACTGTTCTCGCCAGCCATGAACCTGGCTCAGGGCTTCTGGCTGAGCGGCACTCCCACTGTGGGAGTGCACTGACTACCAGGGGGCAGCTCCTGCATTGAGTGTCTGCCCCCTGGTGGTCAGTGCACATCATAGCGACTGGTCATTCTGCCATTCAGTCAATTTGCATATTAGCCTTTTATTATAGAGGATGTACTATTGCCCATAACTTCATTTCAACATGTATGAACACATCTGTAAGAAAAATTTCTAGTAATTGAGTCACTGGATCAAAGAGTGAGTTTTTAATTTTGACAAATTTTGTTAAACTGTTCTCCATGGATTTTTCAAAAACTGTATAACATTGCCTCCTCGTTTCTTTTATCATCAACTTTAGGTGAACTAAAGTTGTCAAAAATTCAGAAAAATGTAAAGCAGAACATACGAGACAACATATCCTTGTTCAGTTTGGGGATAGGGTTTGATGTTGATTATGATTTTCTGAAGAGACTATCCATTGACAACCGAGGAATTGCTCAAAGGATTTATGGAAACCAGGACACATCTTTACAGCTCAAGGTAACATTTTTTTCTGTTCCTTTCTTTTCTCTTCACTCAAAAATCATTCAGTTAGTAATATCGGATACCTAAAAAAAAATGGCCAAACTAAAGTGAAAATTGTCATTTCAGCTATCCTTAGTTGGAAGAATAAAGTGTTCATGCCTTTCTCAGGCACTCCATTCTACTATACACCTGCATTAACAGCGAGATGAGAGGCAGTAATGTGATGGTCACTTCCCTACTTTCTGAACAAGTTTTCCAAGGCACCAACAGAGCTTCTTATGGCTTTACAGTCCCACCAAGCAGTTCGTCCTTTTTATCAGCTTGACCATGTCTTTCATTTAAAGTACCTTGGCATCTTAGATATCAACTTTTTATAATGCAACACAGATCAAGCTGTAGCCTATAAATTTCCTTAAATATAAAGAATATGATTTACATGTTTACTTTGACTAAATGGACAAGAAAAAGATATGGAGAACATATTTTACCCCTCTCTCTGTCAGTACCAGTTATCATCTATCAATGGTGGGCACCGTATTTACACTTGGGAACAGATAGGGATAAGTTCTAATTTGGGGAATATCAATCTAGCTGGCTTTTCTGATTCTGAGTGTTCATTAGCTATTCATGCTGGTCATGATAAAAAAAAATTCTGGGTTCTTATTAAGTCAATTATAATATTCTTAACAGTCTTTATCTTCTCTATGTCTCAGTTCGTCTGATAATTATGAGAATTTTTCTTGTCCCATAGCTTTCCACAGAGATCCTGTGAAAATAAGAGATATCTGTTAAGCATTTGAAGAATCTCAGAGGAAAATGCTTTAGACCTATAAAGTGGCATGAAAAGAATAATTTCTCTCTCTTTTTTTATGAATTATAGAAATTCTACAACCAGGTCTCTACTCCAATGCTCCGGAATGTTCAGTTCAACTATCCCCATACGTCAATTAAGGATGGTCACTCAAAACAGTTT
>NW_006297018.1:962442-971142 GCF_000327345.1 Myotis davidii | reverse complement strand
CTGAAGTTTCCCTTATTCATCTTCCAACTCAACCACCACCACCACCTCTGCAGAAATCACTGTTAGCCCTGGCCAGGTGATTCAGTTAGTTGGAGTGTCATCCTGTGCACCAAAAGTTGCAGCTTCATTTCCCAGTCAGGGAACATACCTAGGTTGTGGGTTCAATCCCCAGTTGGGGCATATAGGAGCCACTAATCAATGTTTCTCTCTCACATTTCTATCTACCTATCATCTATCTATCATCTATCATCTCTTCTCTCTCTCTCTAAAATCAATAAGCATATCCTTGGGTGAGGATTTAAAGAAAAAAAGAAATTACTGTCCAGATTGTGTCACCATCAATTACTTTTGTCTGTGACTGAATGGGTTATTTTCCAAAGAGAAATCAACAATTATGTGATTACTAGAGGCCCAGTGTATGAATTCGTGCACAGGTGGGGTCCCTCAGCCTGGCCAGCAATGGGGGATTGGCAGGAGCTCACTAACCACCAGGGGGCAGCTCCTGCATTCAGCGTCTGCCCCCTGGTGGTCAGTGCATGTCATAGCGACCAGTTGGTTGACCAGTCATAATAGTCACTTAGGCTTTTATATATATAGATGATCTCATATAAGGAAGGGCTCGATAATAGTCATCTGTTTTATCCCTGGCTTCTCTGCTGACCTGCACTGAAACTCTCCAATATAGAAACTATATTTCTATGGGTGGTTCTTTGACCACCTGCTTCAGAGTTACATACAGGTGTTGGCTAAAATTATCATTCTTGAGACCACTCCACCTGCTCTATCAGATTCTCAGGGAAATGGAACAGATCATCTGAACTGGGTTGGAGAAAATGAATATAACTAACTACTCACAGAGAAAATCCATGATGTCAATAAGATTATAAAACAGACACATGGCTGTAAGCTGTGGCTTTGAAGTGAGTAAGAAATATTTCTGTCCCTTTACAGAAGCACACTGGATACATTTAAAGGTAGCTAGTAAATTGCTGCAAAAGTTAAATATTGATTTTCAAAAAACAATCCCTGTAAAACAGACCAGTGCTTTCTGGAGGGTGGGTGGGAATGAATAGGCAAAGCACAGAGATTTTTAGGGCAGTGAAGCTACTCTGTATGATCCTATCATGTTGGATACATGTCATGCATTGTCCAAACCCATAGAAGGTGCAACTCAAGAATAAACCCTAATGTCAACTGTGGACCTGCGTGATAATGATGTGTCAATGCAGGTTTATTGATTATAACACATGTGCTTATGTTGGGGATGTTAAAAATGGTGGTAAATCTCTGTAATTTCCACTCAGTTTTGCTGTGAACCTAAAATTGCTCTTTAAAAAATCATCCTTAAAAAAAAAAATCCTCTTAAAAAAAAATCCTTAGGACTGCATAACTAGATAAAACACTAAGTTCTCTTTTTCCTTGTGGTCCCCAGGGTCCTGGTTGGACACTGGCAGTGATGAAGTTGTGGGAGTTTACCTCAGCCTTAAATAAAGTGACGCTCTATAATATCTCTATTTCTTGAATACAGAAGCCTGGCTCCTACTGCTGATGTCAAAAGGAAAATTACAAAAACAATCCTGCAGATGTCACTGGAACATCACATAGTGACCCCACTCACTGCCATGGTGATTGAGAATGAAGATGGGAATGAGCGCATGCTGGCCGACGCCCCTCCACAAGACCATTCTTGCTGCTCAGGTCAGTGTTTCAGTCTGGTGGGGAAACACTAAGGGTCAGCTTCCATAGGCTTAATGAAGGTCCTCGGACCTCTGCCCCTCTCCCACTCCCAGTCCACCGCTAGCTCCCAGGCCTATGTGTGTATCTCCTCCCTCCTCCCCCTGCTGAGCTCCTCCTGCCAATTTACTTTAAGGATAATTTATTGCCTTGATCTTCAAACATTTTTGCTCACATGTTTTCCAAAGGAATTTTAAAAACTTATGTACCCCTTCATAAGTTTTAAAAATCAACATTAAAATTTATTTCACCTTATTTAAGTACCTGCAATGAATTCAATGCCTGGCATATTGTAAAGGTTGAACTTTTAAAATGAAACTGTGGTATAACTCTTTTAAGTGTAGCCAATGAAATTGAATACCTGGTTTGAGACTTACCATCATCCACAAAAAAATATGTGAACAAATTCTATTCTCATTATTATAAATTTTATAGTGTTCTTTTTTTCTAGTCAAACATATTTCCATTCCACTTCTCTGGCAGAATCATATCCTAATGTATTTTTATGCTTGAAAGTCTTTTGTTGATAATCCTTTTCCTCTGCAAGGGAAATATGTATACGAATTTAAATCTTTTCAATTTCTTGTGACCATAAGATTCTGAGTGTTCAAAGATTTCTTCTGGATTGAATTTTATGAAAATTACTATGAGTAGACAATTTGTCAAAATAATATACTTTAAATTTTTATATACATAGAATGTCCTATTTTCTTGAAAATCACCTTTTAATGTGGCTGACTGTATTTTTCATGTATATATGGTAAATGTTATTCATTAGTAAATTGAAAAGAGACAAGATTCAGCATCAACTCTACTTTAAAAAAAATTTATTGGGGTGACATTGGTCAACATGATCATATAGATTTCAGGTGTGAGTTTCTATGTTACAAGATCTGTATATTGCATGTGTGTACCTCTACTTTTTTTAACAAGTGTTTTATGGGTGTAAGTCCTAATAAACATTAGAGATTTTGATAAGTAGATAGGAATAGAAAGCACTTGGCTATGGCAATGTCATTCATTTACCTGAACTTCTTTGAAATTACATGACAAAACTCACATATGGATCTATATTGAAATATTATTTTTTAACTTATTTTTATTTTTCACAGTATTACAGCTGTCCCCCATTTTGTCCCCCTCCCCACAGCCCCTATCCCACCTCAGGCCTTCACTATTCATTACCTGTGTCCATGGGCTATACATATAAATTCTTTGGTTAATCTTTTCACATCTGTTCCATGCATCTATGCCTCTGGACCCATTTTGTTTATCAATTTATTTTGTTCATTAAATTCCACATATAAGTAAGATCATGTGATATTTGTGTTTCTCTGGCTTATTTCACTTAGCATAATAATCTTTAGGTCTATCCATGCTGTTGAAATGATCAGAGATCCTTCTTTTTTACAGCCTAATAGTATTCCATTATGTAAATATACCACAGCTTTTATTTTTAATGATATATCAGATGACAGCTTGGGCCCTACTCCAATTCTGTTGAAAGTAAGAATTGAAACTATCTGACTTTCGAATGAATTTGTTTCCAGGTCATTGGAGTAATTGTTTTTTTGGCACTACACCAATTTTCAACTGGATGCTTTGGTTTCCGGGAGGCTTTTGGTGAGGGAAAGCAGGAGAGAGTATGCCTTCTGCTTATAAACTAGGAGAAAAGGGTGTTCTTAGGAAAAAGTGTATGTGAAAGCTGAGAACCTAGAAATTGCCTGAAAATTATCCCTGATCTCTGTGCTCTGGGGAAAGTCCCAAGGCATATCCAAGGGGGCTGTAGCCAAGTTTAAAAGACTTCGGTTTTTCTCCTGCTTCCTTCCTCTCCTTTTTGAGGACTCCTGAAACATAGTCTTGAAAATGGCCTACATACACTAAAGGGGACATTTTCTGAATTTTTAATTTTGTCCAAGTTAGATGCCAACTACACCAGGGTGGCCTAGGATTCAAAGAACTCTGGCTTCTGGGCTCCTGTTACATTAGTCTGGGGCCTCACAGCTAAATTTCTCTAGAGCAGTGGTTCTCAACCTTCCTAATGCCACGACCCTTTAATACAGTTCCTCATGTTGTGGTGACCCCCAATTTCATTGTTACAAATTGAACATAATTAAAGCATAGTGATTAATCACAAAAACAATATGTAATTATATATGTGTTTTCTGATGGTCTTAGGTGACCCCTGTGAAAGGGTCACTTGACCCCCAAAGGGGTCGCGACCCACAGGTTGAGAACCGCTGCTCTAGATAAACTGGCATATCTAGGTAACATTCTATCACCTAAATAAAATGCCTAGGTGAACTGGTATTTGTTTCTCAAAGACAGGAGACTGACTGGATATCAGAAAGCAAAAGGAAGTTTTGTAACCAGTAGGATAACCTCTTTGGGAAACTACGTTGCTCAGATTGTTTTTTGGTAGGTGAATAGGAATGTATCAGGATGATGTTGACCATAATCCGGGACTTCTCCAGCGACTGGACTGGACATTATCCTTGCAGCCTGTGCTGAAGACATGAGGTCCTTCCACAGCTCCATGGGCAGTTCCTCTGTTGCAACCCCAGCCCAGGTTCCAGACTCTGGGGAAAAACCCCACAGTAGGCCCACAGCATAATGACAGAGGAAGCCCTACGAGAGAGAACTCAGGAATAAAAAGGATGGGAGGAGACTTAACTGAGAAAGACCTTAGCTGAGAACCTCTGGGGTCTGAATGAATAATTGTTGAAATTGTAAGAGACTTACATGGAAAAGTAAGCTTGGAAACTAATGGATACAGGTTTTTCTACCCAGGTGCCCTGTATTATGGCAGCAAAGTTGCTCCAAGTCCACTCCCATCTTGGGTCCATCCGTCACCAACGCCAAGGAGCCCAATGCTTGTGAAAGGACCTTCTGTACTTGAGAGCACTCCTCCTCCACATGTGATGAGAGGTGAGAGAACTTCAACATGGCTTTCACATCCTTGGTCTCAATCAGATCATAATCTGTGGGGCACATCTATCTATCTATATATATAAAAGGCTAATATGTTAAGTGTCCAACCATTCTGCCATTCCACTGTTCAACCAGTAGCTATGACATGCACTGACCACCAGGGGACAGATGCTCAATGCACAGGCATGGAAACATGGAACAGACTGATGAATCTCAGAGGGAAGAGAGGAGGGGGAAGGACGGGAAGAGATTAACCAAAAATCTTACATGCACACTAGAGGCTCAGTGCACGAATTTGTGCATCGGGGGGGTCCCTCAGCCTGGCCTGCAGGAATTGGGCTGAAACCTGCAGTCCAACATCACCCAAGGGGTCCCAGATTGTGAGAGGGTGCAGGCCAGGCTGAGGGACCCACTGATGCATGAATCTGTGCACCAGGCCACTAGTATATTATAAAAGCCTAAGAAACTGTTACAACTGGACAACCAGATGACCGCCCAGTAGCTATGATGCACACTGACCACCAGGGGCAGACACTCAATGAAGGAGCTTCCTCCTGGTGGTCGGTGAGTTACCATAGCCAACCTCCCACAGTCCCTCCCCCTGAACCCCCAAGCCAGCCAGCCCCAATCAGGACTAGGCAAGATGGCCCCAGTCGGCCCCGATGTTTCATTCCTGTTGCCTAGAAGCCTAGAATTGTGACAACTCCATGTGACAGCACTGAAACATTTGCTTAAGAGGTTTGATTGGTGGGCTCTGGGTTAATTAAAATGACAAAAACAATCATTATCTTTAACAAAAACAGTTTCCTTCAAACAAAATGTTTCAAAACTCCATATTTGTATAGAAGAAGGGAGAAGAAAGCATAACTATGTGATTTTTATTTTTTATTTTTAAGGCATTAAGAACCTTTTGTTCTGTTTTTAAATGATGCCCTCTAGTGCCCAGCTCTGACACAAAGTCAATTAAGCCAAGTACTTACTGAACACATAGCATGAGCTTGGTGGTGTCAGGGACACAAAGAAAAACAAGGTTTTGTTTCTGCTCGGATAAGATTATTCTCAATTCTGAGTTTCAAAACACACACTTGAAAATGAAGGAGCATATCAGAGTGGTTGGGAGAATAGGCTTGTAGTCAGACAGCTTGGCTGTGAGTCATAGCTCTGACACTTACTAACTCCATGGCGTGCCCTTGGGCAGGTCACCTGTCCTCTGCAAGGAGAAGGAGTTGAATTAATGTTTGTAAGGAGCTTTGCAATGGTATCTGGAAAACAGCAGCCTGTAAATGGATGGCAGCCAAGTCTTCCAATTTTACCCTGGAAAATACAGCCACTGCAGTGTTCAACTCAAACCTTCTTCTTCAATCCCTTTAATTACCGAGGCTAGAAGTCTGGCAGAGCTAAATTGTTCTTCCCACTGGTTACCAGATATGGTGGATTTTACCAGGTGTCTCCAGAATTTTTGCTCCTTTGCCAATCCCATTCACCATCCTAGTTTCTTGATTTTGACATTTCTTGCCTGGGTTACTGCCATTTTAGCCGCTAAATGATCTTTCTATGTCAACTTAATTTATACTGTAACCACATTTTTCCTAAAGTGAGAGTCAAATCATTTATTCTCAAAAACATTTAATAGTTATCCAACAGAATAAAGGTCCGTTCTTTTGCACGGTGTTCTCTGGTCTCCATCACCCACATTTTTGTCTAATTTTTTTCTATATTCGTCAACAACCCATCCTTAATAAGTCACATTGAGTCACTTTCTAAACAAATCATCAACTTTTCTACCTTCCTGCCATTCTTCATTCTGTCCACTCAATAAAATACCTGTCTTTCCTGTGTCTTAATCTTCCCCTCTTCTCCTCCTATCTTTAAGACTTAGTTCAAAAACCAAGTTCTTCATAAGGCCTTTCTCAGCTTTGTCAGGTTGAGTCAATCATGCTTGCGTCTTCATTCTCAGAGCATTGTGCTTGGGCCATTATTGTATCATTTACCTATCTAGCTTACATTCATGGTTCTATCTGCTTCCTTAGAAGAAAAAAAATAATGTTTTAACTGTTAAAGAACAAAATTAATTCACGACATTTGCTAAGCATGGTGAGGAAGATTTTATGCAATGGGGTTTGGCGGTGGGGGAAAGAGATTTCACTCAACTGCAAATACATCATGGGAAAGTGGGACTTTATAGACAAGGAGTAGGGTGGGGGTCAGTGGATGAAAGATTTCTAAGAGGAAACAAGCATGGGAAGGGGACTTAGGCTAACACCCCCAACAGGATTCTTGCTGAAGGCAGGCTGGTGTGATCAGACATCTCTTGAGGGGCAGGGGAGATCGCGAGGGAGATCAGATATGGAGGATGGGGTTTCTGGTTAAACTGACTTGGCAGGATCCTTGCTAAAATAAACAATGCAGAGATCAACATGGGAGTCCAAAAATTAAGGCCTAGTTGACAAGTTCAGGGGAGCCTGAGTAGAGTTTGGTCAAGGAGAGAATCTTTGTCACTCCTTCATTACATCCTTACTTTCCTGAAGCCCATGACTTAGCTATGGCTGCAGCAAACATGGCCAGATTTAGTGTTTTGCACATAGTACCCCACCCCCACTAAATATTTGTTGAATGAGCAAACAAATAAGATCAGCCAAAATAATGATGTCTAGTAACAAAGGAGTACTTTCTTGGGAGCAGCTTGATCCTTCAATGCTCTGGATTAACACTCATCTGTATGCCAACAAATAACATTGTCTTCTTTATTTTTATGTCCTGTGTATGCCTGATTAATAAAATACATATCTTATTATCTATCTATATACTCACTATATATATATTTACACATATGTAGTATACATGTGTGTAAATATATATATATGCACACACATATATATAGTATGTATGTGTATGTTTTATTCATTTTATCTCTAGCCTAACACATATGTGATAGTTACAGGATAAGTATCCACTATATTCTTAACATAACTTAAACTTCCGATGGAGACTGTATGAGAAAAGGACAGTGGGTATGGACCACTGGGCCCCCAGTGTGCAGAACAGTACCTGGCATATAGTAGAAGCACAATATGTATTTGTTCTTGTTAAAGATGTTTAGGAATAAAATACTTTTCAAAACTCTCTTCCCTTCTATGATTTTTAAAAATATTTTCTTTGTGTATTTTCCAGTTGAAAATGACCCACACTTCATCATTTACCTACCAAAAAGCCAAAAGAATATTTGCTTCAACATTGACTCAGAACCTGGAAAAATCCTCAACCTTGTTTCTGATCCAGAATCAGGTAAAAAAAAAAAAAAAAAGGTATTATGTTTAAATTAGAGAATTTGATCTTTGCCACCCTACACTATCACTGCTTGGAATTTCTTTCTCACCTTAATATAAGTCCTATATTTTCCAAACTTGGATAATTAGTGAGAAATAAAGTATAAATATATTCCTAAGTGTTTCAAATATTACCGATAAAATACACTCCCTCAGTATGAACTAATGCTTTGTAATATAATTAAACTATAATAAAGCTAGTTACACAGTGAGAGCTACAAAGAAGAAAGTGTTATGTAAACCCTAAATCAAAGTAACAATAATTTACCATATTGTCAAGTTATATAAATTTGTATTATGGTACCCACATATGAAAAAAAATGGCACACAAGAGAAAGAAAAAAAGCTTTTTTTTTTTTTTTTCTGTAGGGATTTTGGTCAATGGACAACTCATTGGTGCTAAGAAGCCCAAGAATAAAAAACTAAGCACCTATTTTGGAAAACTGGGATTTTATTTTCAACATGAAGATGTGAAAATAGAAGTTAGCACTGAGACCATCACCTTGATCCAGGGCACCCATACGTCGTTCTTATCCTGGTCTGACACAGCTCAGGTCATTAATCAGAGGCAAGTATTCTTATGTGTGGATTCGGGCCTGTCCTTGACACATTACATAAATAAATCCCAACACCCACGACATAAACATAGACCTTAAAATCATCATTTTAAATATGAAGAAGTTGGTGTTCAGAAATATTTTTGTTGCCC
>NW_006297018.1:938282-962385 GCF_000327345.1 Myotis davidii | reverse complement strand
GTTTTGGTCACCAAGTATTTCAGTGCTAGCCTCGTGCCTAGCATATAGTAAGTTCTCAATAAACACATGTTGGGTAAGTGAGTGAGTCCATCAACTGAAATCCACGGCTGACTCTGTGTTGGTTATGCTCAGTAACGCTATGATTATATCCTAGGAGTAATAGTTTCCCACAAGTATCTGTTTAAGCAAATATATATTGACAGAACTTCAGAGCTGGGAGTTAAAACAGCATTTTGTGAAAAGAAAAAAAAAACACGGAAAAGGTTTTAGAAAACTAGTGGGATCATACTGGGAGGAATGACAGTTCATATTAGGAGTGAGAAGGATGACTTTCTAAGAAGAGTCTGTTCTGGAATTAATTCCATTTCAACTTTCCCACTAGGGTGCTGGTCTCAGTGAAGAAAGAGAAAACTGTGACAATTACCCTGGATAAGGAAATGTCATTCTCTGTGTTACTTCATCGTGTTTGGAAGAAGCATCCAATCAATGTAGACTTTTTGGGGATCTACATTCCCTCCACAAATAAGTTTTCACCTAAAGCACATGGACTAATAGGTAAAGTGTTGATCAACAACCTGACAAGTGTGGAACCACACTAAGGCTTGATTATCTTTGGAAAATGGTGATTAGAACTTGGGGAAGTGACAGGTGTGGACTGAAAAGCACAGTATGTATGTTCTATGCCCAGGTCCTAATTTATAACAGTGTCTGAGTGATGGCACAAAGAGGCCGTTGCCATTGGAAGAAACGTTAACTGTTACTCCCAGTTTCTCCTAGAAATGAGGCACAGCTGGCCATGCAGGGCCACAGGAGGAAGGACAGGTTTGGTCAGGGAAGCAGGAGCAAGTGATAAGTTCACACAAAAGCCTTCATAGGGGTTTCCATGGAAAGACAAGACAGAGCAAGGTAGATTAGAGTTGGCTATTGTGAACAATTCCTGTGGGTTTTTGGGCTATAGAATTGTCTCTAGTTCCGGGGCATCTGGCCCTGGAATGATTTCTTCTGGGTTATACAGGCCCGGTAGCAGAGATGTGGCTCTGGGTTGGTTAGTTGTATACCCAAAGCATGCTCCTGGTGGAGTCCTTTGCTGCCTTTCAGAATGGGCTAGCCCTGGGGTGGCAGTTTCTCCCCAGCCAGACACGATTTTTAAGATGTCAAACATCCTAATGTATAGAAAAGAAAAAAACATGATCCAATCAGCCCAACATAGAGGTGCAGGGTGACTCAGTAATGTTATCACCAGGACCTTTGTCCTTCCAAACAAGGTTTCCCCAGACCCGGGATTTCATCATCATGAACTGGGCAAAATAAGAGATGGGGCAAATAAATCTTAAGTTTTATGCTGAAAAAATTTTTCTAATTAAAGAGGAACAAACTGGCTTAGGACGTCTGTGATGACAAGCAGGGTACTTCCTCTACCCACTTGTTTACTTTTAAAAGAATGGTTCCAAAATAAGCACATGACACCACAAACAAACCTGTGTTTGTGACATAAGCTCTGCTCTCAGGTGCTGACCTTCACCCCCTACCCCAATCAGGGCATTCGATTTTATTTCTGATCCAATAGATCAGCCTCATATGTAAAGTGACCATGAGCTGAGCAGCATGGTCACTGTACATCTCCCCCTTTTCTCATCGCTGTGTCCTTTTCTCTGAGTATGTCTTTCTACGCCAGAAATTCTGGAGGGAGAGCAACGTCGTAGCTTGGATCAAATGACCAGCCTTTCTTTTTATTTATTCTTGGGTTACATGTAAATCACTGTCTGGACTTTATTTCACTAGGCCAGTTCATGAATGAGCCACAGATACACATCTTCAATGAACGACCTGGGAAGAACCCCGAGAAGCCAGAGGCGAACATGGAGGTGAAAGGACATAAGCTGGTTGTCACAAGGTAAGCCTCAGATGCATATGACAGTGACAAATAGGGCTCCTACTAGGATTGGACTCACACAGCATTACCTGTCACACCAAGCAACTCATCAGGAATAGGCACATACATAACATTTGCAGAAGGACACTGCCGCTCCACCATCTGAAATGAAAATGATGACTACATACATAAATATGTACATGAAATGCCAAAATTAATTAATCTGTTGTTCTCACCTTCCTACATTAGAAGCCCCACGCTCACTAGCTGGATAATTGAAAAAGCTGACCAAAAGAGGAAATTGTATAAATACCCACATGCCACTGTGCTAGAGAATGTATATTTTTATATTCAAGCTAGAGCCTTCTTCTTGAGTGTGTGAGGTGAAGCCCACACTTCAGAGTTGTGTTCCCGCCTCCTTTCCGTTTCTAAGTTAATCTGTACTCTTTACCTTGCTGGAAAAGTCCATATTGGTCAGTCTCAGTAAGGGATATTTGAATTATCTAATGTCTGGACTCAATGTTTCTGTCCTTCCAAAACTCAGCCCAGACTCAGATGACTTGGGGAATGGGGAAGGGTGAGGGCAGGCAAATATGGTGGTGGAAGGGGCACAAAGAACAGCAAGGGGGAGAGCGGGTCTCCTTTGGAGATCCGCAAGCTGGCATGCTTTGGTCTGTGCCCTAACCAATCACACCATTTTCCTTGCAGAGGCCTGCAGAAAGATTACCGGACAGATAGAGTATTTGGAACAGATGTTCCCTGCTGGTTTGTGCACAACAGTGGGAAGGGTTTCATCGATGGACACTACAAGGATTACTTTGTGCCTCAGCTCTATAGCTTCCTTCAATGGCCTTAAAGGTTTTTAGTTTTGGAAATTAAATGTATATACATTTTCCTCTGCCCTTTGCATTCATTCTTCAGTTTGAATTATATTAAGACCTAACCAGATATTAACACATCTGAAGAAAATAAATGCTTTGCAAAGAAGCTTTAGGATTTTGTTGTGTCTTCAGATGCTAAGGTGAGTTCATCAAAGCGATGCAAGGAAAGCTGCTTTGGCAAGTCAAGCTGGCATCCAGGCAGAGCCCTAGATTTGGTATTTACTGGGATTTCATTGTTCTTAAATGTCAGATCCTCAACTTTGCAGGTTGACTACATTTTTATGTTGTCAGTGAAGTGAAAAATTCAGCTATGAGGTTATATGGTGAATATGGAATAAGAACAGGGGAAGTGACATATATTATAAGGAATTGGTTCACATAATTATGAAGACAGATAGTCCAGAATCTGCAAGATAGGCCAGCGGTGCAGGAGACCCAGTGAAAGCTGATATTCTGGTTCAGAGGCCATTAGGCAAGGACAATAAATGTTGTAGACGAAGTCCAAAGGCAGTCAGTGGGGGGAGAGTCAGTTTTTGTTACACTGATTGGATGAGGCCACCACATTAAAGAGGGCAATCTGCTTTAATTAGTCTACCTTTTATTTATTTTTATTTTTTTAAATCCTCACCTAAGAATATTTTTTCCATTGATTTTTTTTCTATTTTTATTGATTTCAGAGAGGAAGGGAGAGGGAAAGATAGAAACATCAATGAGAGAATCATTGATTGGCTGCCTCTTGCATCGCCCCCACTGAGGACCAAGCCCGCAACCCAGGCATGTGCCCTTGACCAGAATCAAACCCAGGACCCTTCATTCCATAAGCCGACGCTCTATCAACTGAGCCAAATAGACTATTTGCCAAGCCGCAGTTTGCCGACCACTGGACTAGGGTGTTCCCACTGTTTGTTTTTTTTAAAGCCAGAGTGGAAGGGAAGGAGGGAGAGAGAGAAACATTGATGTGAAAGAGACATCAAGTTGTTGCCTCTCACACACACCACCAACTAAGGCTGGGGATCAAACCCACAAGCCAGGTACCTGCGCTTGACTAGGGATGGAACCCAGGACCCTTTGATGCACAGGCTGATGCTCAAATGACTGAGCCACACTGACCAGGGCTGTCTACATTTTTAAATGTAAATTTCATCCAAAACATGCTCATAGACACACCCAGTAAAATGTTTGACCAACCCTCTGGGCTCCCCTTGGCCCACCTAAGTTGACACATAAAAGAAGCCATACAAGGCCTTAGTTGACCAGCCTCATTTTGTTAAACCAGCCCTTCTCCAAATAAGATAAAATACGATTGGGTAGGTGTCTTCTGATTAAATTAAATCCTATAACAGTCCTGCCTCCCTAACATTATTCTGAGATCACCTTGGAGACTTCATTGATCTCAAATTCTTCATTCATTTAAAATTGCTCAGGACAAGGACGGGGGAGGGAGGGGAAACGGAGGCATATAAAATACTCTTTGTAATACTTTAAGCAATAAAACAAAATTTAAAAAAAATTGCTCAGGACATTATCTCAGATGGCTAATTGTACACAGTATTAATGTTACTATGACTTCTGTGAGAATCACCGTTCCAAATGCTCTGAAAGGTCCTCTGTCTGTGAAGCAACAAGTTCCACACAAATTTAATAGATTCTTGACACTGAACCTTCCGTAGCAGTGCTCCTTGCAGACCTTGATTTTATTTGTACTTAAGCAATTCCTAAGAATAATGTCATTTAATTTTAAACCTTATATGGTTAGGTTTATTTCAAAATAAATTAACTAGCAAATTATGTCCTAACAAAAGGCTAATGGCATTTATAAGGCAAAATAAACAAATTTAAAGTGAAATCAGGTGACTGCAGTGGTATAGCAGATTTTGGTGACACAGTGCAAGTATTACCCATTGTAATTTTGTGCTTTCCTTTGCTTATCACTTTCTTTTAAAAATCAATTCCTGCCGAAACCGGTTTGGCTCAGTGGACAGAGCGTCGGCTTGCGGACTGAACGGTCCCAGGTTCGATTCTGGTCAGGGGCACGTACCTGGGTTGCGGGCACATTCCCGGTAGGAGATGTGCAGGAGGCAGCTGATCGATGTTTCTCTCTCATTGATGTTTCTAACTATCTATCCCTCTCCCTTCCTCTCTGTAAAAATTCAATAAAATATATTTAAAAAAAAATCAATTCCTAAAATGCACACATTTTCAAAGTCCAAATTGATAAAAAAACATTAAAAAATTTTTAAAGTATTTTTATGAAATTTTCTCTCCATAATTTGATATCATTTTTCATTGTAGAATGTTGACAAAACTACAATACCCAACCTATATTTGAAAAAGCAATTATCTTTTGACATAACTGTAAAGTATTAAACAAATATGATTATTTCTATAATCTAATCTCAGTACTAAGGAGATAAATGGCATTGCCTTTAGTTTTATTCTATAAAAATTGGTCACCTATGAAATGCTTTTTTAAAAAAATCTACATCTTTTCCATTTCCTATTTGAAAATGCTAATATTAAAATGATAATATTCGCCGAAACCGGTTTGGCTCAGTGGATAGAGCGTCAGCCTGGGGACTGAAAGGTCCCAGGTTCGATTCTGGTCAAGGGCATGTACCTGGGTTGCGGGCACATCCCCAGTAGGAGATGTGCAGGAGGCAGCTGATCGATGTTTCTCTCATCGATGTTTCTAACTATCTCTCTCCCTTCCTCTCTGTAAAAAATCAATAAAATATATATTTTAAAAAAAATAAAATGATAATATTCAATGCAGACTTCAAAAGTGGGTTCTTATAATTGTTACTTGGTAAAAATTTTTACTTTAAAACTTTTACCTTTAGATAATTTTGATTCCTAGTATCTTAAATGTGCTGTTGTTTTTAAAATAATGAAATGTTGGGGTGTATATTTATATGCAGATATTGAACAAGAATGCTATCAAAAGCAACTAGATTTAAAATCAAATCCATATTATTCAAATTATCAAAACTAATAGTAGCTGGTGTTTTGAAATTCAGTGCCTGTAAAAATAACTTTATTAATATGGTTCATGTGTTTCCCTTGAGACCAGAAATCTGCCTTCTCTATATAATTAATTTTGAATTACAGATGAATAATCAATTTTGAATTCCAAAGAAACCAAATTAATGGGAATCATTGGAAAGAAAGGAGCTATTAAATTATCTGTCTCTCTTTTTTTAAAAAAAAATATATTTTATTGATCTTTTACAGAGAGGAAGGGAGAGGGATACAGAGTTAGAAACATCCATTAGCTGCCTCCTGCACACCTCCTACTGGGGATGTGCCCGCAACCCAGGTACATGCCCTTGACCGGAATCGAACCTGGGACCTTTCAGTCTGCAGGCTGACGCTCTATCCACTGAGGCAAAGTGGGGTGGGGGGGGAGGTCGGGAGTTAATGGGGGGATGAGGACACATTTGTAATACCTTAACCAATAAAGAAATTTTAAAAAAAAATTGTCTCTGCAGGCTGACGCTCTATCCACTGAGGCAAAGTGGGGTGGGGGGGGAGGTTGGGAGTTAATGGGGGGATGAGGACACATTTGTAATACCTTAACCAATAAAGAAATTTTAAAAAAAAATTGTCTATCTCTTGCCGAAACCGGTTTGGCTCAGTGGATAGAGCGTCGGCATGTGGACTGAAAGGTCCCAGGTTCGATTCCGGTCAAGGGCATGTGCCTGGGTTGCAGGCACATCCCCAGTGGGAGATGTGCAGGAGGCAGCTGATCGATGGTTCTCTCTCATCGATGTTTCTAGCTCTCTATCTCTCTCCCTTCCTCTCTATAAAGAGTCAATGAAATATATTTTTTAAAAAAATTGTCTATCTCTTGATTAATTTCTGAAAGTATGCTTTCGGTGATGAAGGAAAACTTGACAATTGCCTATATTATGTTTATTTTGTAGAGCACCTTGCAACCCACTGATAATCAATATTGAATTTTGTATAGAGCTGGGGTATAACAGGGCTCATATTTGTCAGATAGATTAATCATCTTTATCATTTATGCAGTCTGTCTTCAAAGCTTCTCCTAAATATCATTCAAAACAGTTTCCATTAAACCAATTAAATATATATGCCTTATTGTTAGGAAAATGAAAGTCTGTGTTCCAGGAAAACCAGACTCTTGGCTCAGATCATTCCTGTCATAAATTTGTTTGTGTTTTTAATATACTGAGATTTAAACTAGATTTCTGAGAGTTGGGAACCTGGCTATCCAAAGCAACAAATCAAAAAGGGAAATTAAAGAGTGCCTCAATGTATGGTAAAAGTGAACTACGAGCTCTAACCGGTCTGGCTCAGTGGATAGCGCGTCGGCCTGCAGACTGAAGGGTCCCAGGTTCGATTCCGGTCAAGAGCAGTACCTTGGTTGCGGGCACATCCCCAGTAGGGGGAGTGCAGGAGGCAGCTGATCAATGGTTCTCTCTCTTTGATGTTTCTCTCTATCCTTCTCCTTTCCTCTCGGTAAAAAATCAATAAAATATATTTTTAAAAAAATGAACTACGAATCAGGAGTTATTTTAGTACTTACTGGTCTTATTCAAATCATTCTACATGCTTCAAAGAATCAGTTACTATCATAAAAAGTGGCTTCTTCTCTTTAGCCTTAACCCAATCGGAAGTGAGTCCAAAGACCCAGTGGGACCCAGTCCTTACAAGGCTGTTCACACTGAGTCCCCGCTGCACGTGAAGCGAGGGTCTATTCCTTTTCAGTTGTGTGAACTATAAATTTCCTTTTTTTTTGTACATAAGAAAGTGTGAGGTGGGTTTTCAGTCTTTTGCATCCCTACATAACATACTGTTCTACTTATTTAAAAATGTATAGTTCAACATTGTCAGTGGGATTGTAAAATGGTACAGCCATTTTAGAACACAGTGTGGCAGTTCCATAAAACGTCAAACATGGGCCATAACCGGTTTGGCTCAGTGGATAGAGCGTCGGCCTGGGGACTGAAGGGTCCCAGGTTCAATTCCGGTCAAGGGCATGTACCTTGGTTACGGGCACATCCCCAGTAGGAGATGTGCAGGAGGCAGCTGATCAGTGCTTCTCTCTCATCGATGTTTCTGACTCTCTATCCCTCTCCCTTCCTCTCTGTAAAAAATCAATAAAATATATTTTTTAAAAAAAGTCAAACATGGTATCTCGAGTTACAATGTTACTCAGCAACTCTGTTCCTAGGAACTGAAATATTCACATGGCATCTTATACACAAACATAGAAGCATTATTCAAAATAGCCCCAAAGTAGAAACAACTGAAATGTCCACCAACTGGTAATGTATTTAAAAAGTTTGGTATATCCATACATGGAATACTGAAACAAGCCATAATATCAATTAAGTTTATAAACGTTATGCTATGTGAAAGAAGCCAGTCATAAAATACCACATTTTGTGTGATTCTATTTATATGAAACTAGAGGCCCAGTGCACAAAATTCGTGCATGGGGGTGGGGGTTACCTCAGCCCGGCTTACACCCTCTCCAATTTGGGACCTCTCGGGGATGTCCGACTGCCTCTTGCAATCCAGGACTGCTGGCTACTAACTGCTTTCCTGCCTGCCTGATTGGCCCTAACCACCTCTGCCTTGCCCCGCACCCAGGACCCAGGATTCCCTCCTCCTGCTGGTCACAGGCACCTGGGACCCGGTCTTCCCTCCCTCTGGCCTGCCACAGGCACCCAGGACCCAGGCTGGCTTTGCCCGTGCCGGCTGCAACCGCAGGGGACTGTGGGCGGGTGGCTTCACCCAGGCCGCAGGCACAGGCGCAGCCATTGGTGCCAGGGACCGCGGGGTGGGCGGCCTGTCCCTCTCCCAGGCCGGGCTGCAGGCACAGCCCCAGCCGCTGATGCCTGGGACCGTGGGGCATGTGGCTTGTCCCACTCCCAGGCCACAGGCACAGGCGCAGCCGCTGGCACCCAGGACCAAGAGGTGGGAAACTTGTCCCTCTCCCGGGCCTCAGCCCCAGCTGCTGGCACCTGGGACCGCGGGCGGGTGGCTTGTCTCTCCTGGGCCGCAGCCTGGCTGGTCCCCATTTCCCTCTTGCGAGATCATTTGTGCCTGGCTGGTCCCCATCCCTCTCTCCCCAGTGTTGAGTGTCTGAGCCATTATGGCGTGAGGGCGTGATGACCATTTACATATTAGCTCTTTATTATATAGGATGTCTAGAATAGGCACATCCTTAGGAACAGAAAGTAGACGTGGCTGCCAGGTGCTGGAAAAAGAGGGAGAATAGGGAGTAACAATGGGTACAGGATTTCTTTTGGGGGTGATGAAAATGTTCTAAAATTATATAGTGGTGATGGTTGCACAACTCTATAAATATATTAAATACCACTGAAATTGTACACTTTAAATGGGTGATATCGTATGGTATATGAATGATATCTCAATAAAGCTATATTTAGTTTGACTTTTTAAAATGTAATTATATTTATAGTTCAATGTTACTACTAAAAATATAAGTTTAAAGTATATGAAGAATTTCCTCTAATTATGATTTTAAATTGCCTTATATAAAACATTTTACAATAATATTCTTTTAATGCAAATTTTAAAAATCAGGGAAATATAAAGAAAACAAAAATAAGAACAAATTTACATAGTTTGATATTTCATAAGACATAATTAGATTTCCTACAAGTTTAGCTAAACAACTATACAATAATATTTACAGAAATCCTTTGTTGCATATAAAAGAAATACCCTAACACAGTAGAGTCTCATAATGCCTTGGCGAACACCAATTTGATGCTTTAGTATTTTAATATGTTCACAAATTTTCAAACTCAAGCAAGTTTAGAAATGTCTTCATATTGAATTCCTTCAACTCTGCGTCCTTTTAAAGGGCCCTATAAATGAAAATTGAAGAAAAGGTTAAAAACACACATGTACTTAAAAGACATGACAATGACACTACACTAAGGAATACAAATTTGCCTTTTCCATTTCCCTAAAATACAATTAAAGTAGCTAATATTTCTGTATGTCTATGAACTTTTAAAACATTCTATGGCATTCTCATTAAGAAATTACTGTAATTTTCTTCAAAGATATTTGAAACATGTTATCACTAGATACTGTGGCAGCATCTGCTAGCTGTTCCGTATCTGTCTCCTGGTTAGGGAGATGTCCTAGCTCCCCGTAGGTGTGGCCATAAGGTGGAGCTCCAGCCCACGCAAGTGAACAGCAGTGATGCCTTGCTATTTCCAGGCCCAGGCCAGGCTACCTTTCACCTGCAATCCAATGCTCTCCTTGGTCTGCCTGAAGCAAAGTCAACTATAAAAAGCCAATTACTGAAGACAGTAAAGTCACAAGTTAGAAGGGTTGTGGCTCATAAATCACCCTTCAGAAAAGAGCTGTTCCATGATCAAGAAAACCTATTTTGGACTTTTAGAATGAAAAGTAAAACTTTTATAATATTGGTTCCATTATCAATTTGAAGGTGGTTTATTTTATAGCAGACATCACTATTTTAAGCAATACAGATACTCAAACAGGTTTATATATTTTCATCTTCTCTTCATATCCAACTACTAGTAAAAGGGAAGGGGAAAACTAGATAATGAAAGTACCAGTCATAAAACCTGTCACAACCTGGGAGCTAAGAATATGGACTCTGGACCCAAGCTGCTCAAGTTCAAATCCCATCCTCAGCAAGTGACTAAACCATTTTGTGCCTTTTATCTAGGGAAGTAATAATAGGCCTATTATAATGGTTTTCCTCTTCCAAAAGTAAGTGCTGCTCTGCAATTAACTAGAAAGGCTTTTTATTATATGGATTTCCTCACAGGCTTTATCTCAGTACAGCTCTGTAAGCAATTAAAGCATGAGAAAGGAAGGTGAAACTGGGGGGTTTAAAGTGAGGGAGGGAAGAAAGTACTTCTTAAAAATCAAACAAACTATAAACCAAAGGTATTCAGATGGAACCTAGAATATCCTCCATGGTAATTAGCTGTTTTGTGTTTCCCTCAGATGAAAACATGAAGCAGGACCTAAATTGGGTAGTATTATGAAATTAAAAAGTAGAAGAGGATTAAACTGCCATGGAAATATAAGATTTCCCATAACCTTATACTTGATTGAGCCAGAGAGAAAAACTTACTCTTAAAAAGACTGATAAAGTCCTCAGTGGAAGATCATACTCCCTTTTCCTCCCCCACCTCTCTAGTTTAACATAGTGACAGGTTCTAGGTTAGTATTGTCAGGAACAAGAAAAAAAACGCTTAAACTACTTAAAATGTGATTTCTCTCAAATAAGGAGATGCTTTTTCCAGAAAACATTCCTGAGACAAATATTCTCTAGCCCAGGGTGGGCAAACTTTTTGACTCGAGCGCCACAATGGGTTCTTAAACTGGACTCAGAAGAAGGAGCTGCGGCCGTGTTTCCCGACGTTGCCATGTTAACACCGCTGCTGGTGAAGGAGCGGAGGGGAGAGCAAGAGAACCCTCGCTCTTTCGGCTCCGTGGGCTGGAGAGAACAGCCGAACGGGCCGTATCCGGCCCGTGGGCCGTAGTTTGCCCACGGCTGCTCTAGCCAGTCAATGATGGGATAGGAGCCTATGAATTCCTTCAGACAACAAACAAAATTTGGCAGTTATATGCAATTGTTGATGGAGTTCAGAACTTTTATCAGATAATAGACCTGGGGTTTATTATCCCCCTAAAATATTAACACTTGCTATACTAGAGAAAAAAAGGAGATAAAGATATATAATACATAGATCAGATTTTAAAAAGAATTAGCCAGTTAGGACAAAGCATGTTTCAGATCTTTCCTCCTTCAGACAACTTAAGTCTCCCTTTGTCTCATGCACAGACCTATCACTAAACTATCAATTCTAAATCAATAAGCAATTTTTGTATGTCAAATTTCTTTAAATTAATTATTGTACTGATTTTTGATACCTTAAATCCTTTATAAAAGGACATTTAAAAAAATTTATCTCTGTGACTTTTCCCCCATTAATTATGACTACACATTCCCCACTAATTACACCATGCCAAATTGAATTTTATATTAGACTAGAGTGCACAAAAATTTGTGCACTCGGGGGGGGGGTCCCTCAGCCCGACCTGTGCCCTCTCGCAGTCTGGGACCCCTCGGGGGATGACCACCTGCTGGCATAGGCCCGCTCCCCAGGGGGGAGCAGGCCTAAGCTGCAGTCGGACATCCTTAGCGCTGTACTGGCAGCTGTCGGGTCAATTTGCATATTCTCCTTTTATTATATAGTACAGAGGCCTGGTGCATGGGTGGGGGCCGGATGGTTTTCCCCGAAGGGTGTCCCGCTGGAGTGCCTGGCCAGCCTGGGTGAGGGGCTGATGGCTGTTTGCAGACTGGTCAAGCCCCCAGCCCCAATAGGGATCCTCACCCCATGCAGGTTTGGCCAGCCTGGGTGAGGGACTGATGGCTGTTTTCAGGCTGGCCACACCCCCTTTAGGTTAGGGTGTGAGGCCCCCACTGGGGTGCCTGGCCAGTCTGGGTGAGAGGCTGAGGACCGTTTTCAGGCTGGCCAAGCCCCTCCACAACGGAAGCTCCCAGCCTCTCCTTTCTTTCTTTCTTTTTTTTTTTTTTTTAAATCTGGGATTTATTTATCTTCTATAATTGAAACTTTGTAGCCTGGAGTAGAACTCATAGCTGGCCAGGGCGGTTGGGAGGGAAGCTTGGCTTCCTCCATTGCCAGGGGCAACCCAAGGCTCCGGCTCCATGGCCATGGCACACTGAAAGCAGGTATCTGGGGTTTATTTATCTTCTATAATTGAAACTTTGTTGTTTTGAGTGGAGTTAAGAGCTGGCAGCGGCAGGCGGGAAGCTTGGCTTCCTCCATCACTGGAGAAATCAAGCCTCCTGCTCGCTTCAGCTCCGTGGCTGCCGGCTGCCATCTTGGTTGGGTTAATTTGCATATAGTCGCTCTGATTAGCTGCTGGGTGTGGCTTAAGGCGTAGTGAAGGCACGGTCAATTTGCATGTTTGTCTTTTATTAGTGTAGATGTGAGAGAAAAAAGTCAGATTATGAAATTGTACATATTATGTAGACAGTTTTATAAAATATAAAGACTGGAAAGGAACAGATTAAAATATTAATGGGAATTATCATTTGGTTGGGTGATTATGAGTAATTTAAAATTTTATTTATATTAAATTGTATTTTTCAGGTTTTATATGAGTGTTACTATTGACTGAATGTGTCCCACCCAAACTTCCTATGTTGCAACCTGATACCCAATGTAATGATGTTTGGAGATGGGGCCTTTCAGATCACGGGGGCGAAGTCCCCGTGAATGGATTAGTACCCCTATAAAGGGACTCCAGAGAGTTCTTTTATTCCTTCCATCATGTAAAGACATGAAAAGGAAGCAGGCCCTCACCAGAAACAAAATTGGCCAGTGCCTTGGTCTTGGACTTCTAGCCCTTAGACTTGTGAGAAATACATATCTGTTGTTTATAATTCACCCAGTCAGTGGTATTTGTTACAGTAGCTAGAATGGACTAAGACACATAGGCATTTCTTTGGGAATCAGAAAATGAAATGCTTTGGCAATGGTACAGTCAATAGAGAAAATAAACGTACAGATTTCTAAACAGGAGAGAAGGCGAACAAAACACCCAAACTCTAAAATGAAACAAAGACCAATCCAATGAGAAAGAACTATGACACATTTTTAAAGCATTTTGAAATTTCTGTCTTTGCGTAAACATACTTACAGTTTCAATGACTATAGTAGCTGAAAATGTCTTCTCATTGATGGATTCTAAGGTACCTTCATTTCCTCTGTAACCTCCATTTAAAACAAGAATTCTTTTTCCTACAACAGAAACGAATATAACACTGAATGCAAAAAGAATGTCCACTTCTTTCTTCTACTTTTGTCACAGCAAAATGCAATTACACTGAATGAGCATAACGAAAAATAAAACCATTCTCTTAGAAGTTCTTAATCATTTAAGAACTCTGTAATATTCTAAAGTATAGTTTTTAGATACTTTAATTACTATCACATTATGACTCCTCATTTTTTCCACTTATTTGTTGAAGGAATATGTTTTGATTTTAGATTGCATGGTGTATACGGTGTTTGGAGGAAATGCTCAGAGTCCATAAGTAATCACAAAAAAATTTGTTTCCTTTAATTCATCTCTTTTTAAACTGATAAGAACAGATACTACACTTGATCTTAGCCAAAAGGCCGAGAAGCGATAATTCATCTCTTTTTAAAGATGGCTTAGCAGTTACATTAAAGTTAAAATATATGCCTGATGTGACTAAGCCAAAGCAATCATATGTCCATACAAAGACTTGTATGTGAACGTTCACAGCATTTTATTTGTAATAACCAAAAATTATAAATAACCCAAATGTCTATCAACAGATGAATGCATACATAAACAGCAGCAACAGCAGACTGATGGTTGCTGGGGGATAGGGGATGGGAGATGGGAGACAAGAGGAGTGGGAGGGAATGAGAAGATCATAAAGGAAAAAGAAAAATTGGGGAGGGGGGGTGATAAAACATTCATTATCTGGATTATAGGGATGGTTTCATGAGAGTATTCATATGTTAAGAGTTATCAAATTGTATACTTTCTAAAGGTTCAGTTTATTAGAAAAAAAAACATTTAATCCATTAAATGAGTTTTTATTTTAGAGGGAAAGTTAAATAAAGGATCTGATCAGTGAAGTTTTGGAGACTAACATGATCACTGCGCCAGCAATGATATCATTATGAAGAAAGTGGATCAGAGGCAAACAACCTGACCAAACGGCATCAATACTGGACACTGTGTTAGTACCCAAATGATCAAGATCATTAAAGAAAAGGACTTGTATGCATGCATATTAGCATAACCAATGGACACAGACACTGGGGTGGTGGGGTGGAATGGCAGGGAAGGGGGTGTCAATTGGGGAAGAAGGAGACATATGTAAAACTTTAGACAATAAAAAAAACAAAAGATCACTAAAGAAAAGAGAAAGCAAAATCATACTAACTTTTACTTTACTATTTCAGGTAGCTGAATATATCTATACTAATAAAAGCCTAGGTGGACTTGGCACCGCCATGGACTTGGGAAACGGTGGGGAAGGCAGGGTGGGCTGAGGGGCCAAGGGGGGAGGAGGGGCATATGTAATACCTTCAACAATAAAGGTGGAAAACCCTAAAAAAAAAAAAAGCCTAGGTGGCCCTCATGCGCGATATCGTCACAAGATGGTTGTCAAAGATGGCCACACGCACAGTGGAGGTGGGGCCCAGTGGCCACTCCGTGCGGTGAGACCTGGGGGTTCCGTGGCTCTGCGGTGCAGAGGAGGCCAGTCCTGGAGTCTCCGCCGCCTCGTGCAGAGAAGGCAGGTCGCGGCAGGGAAGGGCAGTTGGAGGGCAATCAGGCCAGCAGGGGAGCAGCTAGGTGAGAATCAGGCTGGCAGGGGAGCGGTTAGGGGGTGATCAGACTGGCAGGCAGGTGAGTGGTTAGGAGCCAGTGGTAGAGGCCTGATGCATGGATTTGTGCACTGGTGGGGTTCCCCCCCAGTTCCCCGCTCATCCTGGCCCTGCTGCACCTGCCACAGGCTCATGCCCAGTAAGTCTGGATCTAAAGAGGCTTGCAGCAGTGCTTACCAGCCATGAGCCCTGCATCTGGTGCCCAATGGTCAGCTGAGTGTCGCTCCTGCTGTGCGAGCACACTGACCACCAGGGGGCAACTCCTGCATTGAGCATCTGCCCCCTGGTAGTCAGTGCACATCACAGCGACTGGTCGTTTAGTCATTCAGTTATTCAGTCGCTTAGGCTTTTATATATATAGACTAGAGGCCCGGTGCATGAAATTCATGCACTGGGGAGGGGTTGGGGGGGTGTCTCTCTGCCCAGCCTGCACCCTCTCCAATCTGGGATCTCTCTCACAATCCAGGACTGCTGGCTCCCAACGACTCACCTGCCTACCTACCTCATTGCCCCTAACTACTTCTGCCTGCCAGCCTGATCATCCCCTAACTGATCCCCTGCCAGCCTGATCAATGCCTAATTGTTCCCCTGCAGGCCTGGTCCCCTCGCAAACTGCCCTCCAATGTAGGCCTGGCCACCCCCAACTGCCCTCCCCTGCAGGCCTTGTCCCCCACAATGGCCCTCCCCTGCAGGCCTAGTTCCCCCCAACTTCCCTCCCCTGCAGGCCTGGTCACCCCTAAACTGCCCTTCCCTGCTGGCCATCTTGTGTGTTGCAGTGATGGTCAGTTTCCATACTGTTCATGACTAATTAGCATATCAAGGCTAATTAGCATATCCCTCTTTTATTATATAGGATAACTCTAATATGATTGAATTTCTCTAGATATGTCTGTGTTTTGCTTCTGGAGGGAAAAAAAAATCCAGGAAGGGAAAACTTGTTCATGATACAAAAAGCTTTCTCAGAAAACTGGAAAACTAACCATATCACCAAGTCAAACAGAATCAGTTATATAGTTATATATGTTAGCAGTTATATAGTATTTCTAAAAAGGAAACTTGTATCTAAAACTATCAAGTAATATAAAAAAACTGGTTTAATGAAGAGAATCACTCATGTTGATGGCATATGCATTAAATAGTCTGCAAAAAGATTTACCTGGTGCTGGAATTACTGTTTCTAAATGAGTCTGGTCAAGTTTCAGCTTGTCTCCAGAGTCAATCATCTTTACAACAGCTGTATATTTGTCAATTACTTCCTGTCATGTAAAATCAACACTTTTATAATAGAAGAGATATGTGGAACACAAATTAAAAAAAAACCCACAGAAATAAAATAAAAAATGAAATTCCAATCAAAAGAGTAATTCCTTCTATAAACAACACTATTTTCTAGAAACCATTTACTATTTCTTAGTCTATGGTTCTTAATAAAGAATTCAATTCAAAGCTTACGTTAAGGTTTTCATCTGGAAAGAATAAAAACTGGTGATCTCAGAATAAGATTTTAACAAATATAGTGAGAGGGATAATTTCACCTAGCTTCAAGGACAGTGGAAGGGCAATTTATGCATGCACAGGCTGGGTGCTGAAATGAGCTATATTTAGGAAAAACAAAAGGGAAGAAAGGACTGGAATGTTGATTATTAAGTTTTAAAATCCTAGAGCAGTCAAAAGATACTATCTTAGGGCAAAACACACGAGAGGACTCCTTGAAACTCTGGGGGCACAATTATATTGCCCATCATCATCAAAGAGAATGCATTTTACTGACTAGCAAGGTGTGCACACTGAATCTAAGAGGTGCCAATGGGATCTGATACATACTATTTGCTCCAGTAAGAAAGCAAACAGAGATTAAGTATAAACAATGGTTGAAATGAATTATTTCTTCAATGATTATGAATTCATCTTTCCTTTTATAGAACCGTCAAGTACCTTAGATATTTGCTTTCTGCTACTAGGAATTGATTTTTAAGGCGTATCAAAATGGATTTACTCAGTCACCCACAACTCCTTTCACAAATTTCATTTTTAACTTCATGTTCTTACCTTAACAATGCCCTTTTTCTTATGATATTTCTCTCCAAGTCTTTTGGTTATAATTTTCACAATTATTTCCTAAAAATAACAAAAAAGGAAAGACAAATTATTTTTCTGTTTTACTCCTCCATTTTAAACTGTGTTCACCAAAAATCATCATAAAATGTGACTACTCTGCTAAATAATAAAATTTGGAGTTGTAAGCCTTCCCAACAATGGCACTTCCTTAGTAATCTTTCATTCCTTCTTTTTCTTTTTATTAAATACAGCTACCAAGAGGAAAAAATATATATCTAATGGCTGATTTCCATAGTAAAGATTTCTTGAAATCTAGGACTTTTATCTATAAACCTCAACTCTATTAACTCATGTCCTTCATAAACAGCTTCTTTCTCTCTATCCACTTAAGGAAGTGAAAAGTGTTAAGGATGTTATACTGTGGTATTCACTACTGATAAAAATGCAGATGGCAAGAGTCTCACTGGGAATCCTCAGGACATGACACTGTCTACAGTGTTCTTTTCTCATTATGTTGCTTTCAATTTTTGATACAGATGAGATTCCTCCAACATTAGCTCCAGCTAAAAGTACCGGTCTAATTCTCAAATGTGAGAGAAATCTGGGTTTATTTAATATTAATGTGTTCAGAGTTTGCTTCTTCATTGTTGTTTCCTGATGTGGATTAGCTGTGTAATAGCTGATAATGGAAATCAAACCATCTAACTTATTGCTATATGAACTACAGTAATTCTACATTTGCTATTTGAATTAACAATAACAGAGGTACTAGATCAGGGAGCCTTTTTTCTGTGAAGGGCCATTGGATATTTATAACATCATTCGAGGGCTATACAAAATTATCAACTTAAAAATTAGCCTTCTATATTTGGTCAACATTTAATTAACTCACTTGTAATGCCTTGGCCTTACGTAATTTCTCAGGACTTATATGGCCTGCAGGCCAGACGTTCCCCACCCCTGTAGATGGTCATGAGTACTTCACTAAACCATACCAAAAACTGTATGAACAAAAATTCAGTAAGGACCTTGGGGGATGATCTTTAATAGTAGGAAGACATGTTTAAGAGAAGACTTGAAGAAAAAAAAAAAAAGAAGACTTGAAGGGTCTTATTCTTAAGCTTTTGTTTTACTAAGACTTTCTAAATGAAACCAAAAAGCATCAAAACAGCTTCTCTGATTCAGCCAGAGGACTTCTGGGCTAAATCTCTCTAAGGCCTTCATTTAAAGACAGTTCATTACATCACTGGACTTAATGACACTTGCTCACAATAGATCTGTTCAAAACCTTTCTTTTCTGAGTTCAAAAAATGAAGTCCTCTAATCTATCTCTGTGGACTGCTAGCTATTGTAATAAACATAATGCCCTTTTCAAAATAAGAAACACACTGAGTCACTCTCATTTTTAATGTAACATCTGTAAAAGGAACTATGTAGAAAAGCTCAATAATTTACAATATGAGAAAATTAACAACAGAAAATAAAATTTAATTTAAAGTTTTGTCATTGCCGAAACCGGTTTGGCTCGGTGGATAGAGCGTCGGCCTGCAGACTGAAAGGTCCCAGGTTCGATTCCGGTCAACGGCATGTACCTTGGTTGCGGCCATATCCCACTGGGAGATGTGCAGGAGGCAGCTGATCGATGTTTCTCTCTCATCGATGTTTCTAACTCTCTCTCTCTCTCCCTTCCTCTCTGTGAAAAATCAATAAAATATATATATTTTTTTAAAAAAAATAAAGTTTTGTCATTAGGAAGAGAATTTTTAGACTAAGTAAAATTTGGAATGTTTTGCCTTTTCTCTTTTAGTTTGTTTTCTTTTTCCTTTAAAACAATGGTTCATAACCAAGGGTACATATAAGATTCACCTGGGAGGTTAGTGAAATGTGCATTTCACACCAGGACACTGGATGGTGGCAGTACTGAATCAGGTGTATTTTGAAATCCCATGGCTTAGTGTAGCCTAAATTTCTGTGTTCAGAGGACAAGTACATGTAATAAACTGTTCTTTGATGTTTGCTATTATAGAGACGGAGGTACTGTAAGCATAGGATAAAAACTTTCTTAATCACTCATGGTTAAGAATTAACTACTGCTTTAATCACAATTTTTTAAAAAAACAACACATTTTTATTGATTTCAGAGAGAAAGGGAGAGGGATAGAAAGAATCAATGATGAGAGAGAATCATTGATTGGCTGTCTCCTGCATGCCCCCCACTGGGGATTGAGCCCACAACCCAGGCATTTGCCCTTAACTGGAATTGGACCTGGGACCTTCAGTCCACAGGCTGATGTTCTATCTACTGAGCCAAACCAGCAAGGGCATTTAATCACAATTCTTGATTACATTTTTATAAATGTTCAAATGCTAGCTACTTTAAAGGGGAAACTAATATAATTTATGGATGGTGTCTTCCCTACAGGTCCTTCCTTTACTAATAATCTTGACCCAAATTCTACTCAGAGACAAAGTCAGGGCGACTAAAGTTGTCCAGGAAACAGTACTATTTACTAGTTGAGAATACAACCCACTGAATCAGATTGCCAGGAAAATCCTGGCTCACCACTTCCTAAATGACCCTGAGGAAATTACTCAAATACTTTATGCCTCAGTTTCCTCACCTACAAAATTGGAATAACAATAATTACCTTATAGGGCTTATATGAGAATTAACTAAAATAATTTATCTAAAATAAGTATTTTATATTTAACAGTATTTTTGTATTAAATAACTTATTTCATCATCTGTCATGTGATCCTAAGGTAGAAATGTTTCCCATTATATACAAATATAAAGTAAATCATGGAAGCTAAATTATTTCCAAGCTAGTGAGACAATGACTATAAAGATTTGAATCAGAACTTTGAACTTCTTGACCTCTGAGGTTATTACTACTCTTATTTTTCAAATCAGAAATTCTCTAAATAGCACAGTACTTTTCACTCTCCTGTTATTGACCAAACCAACTTCTTTAAGAATAACGAAGGCACTCTGAAGGTTTTATGGGAGCTCCACATCTCAGTAAGTTCAAAACAGAGCATTAATCAAGCAATAAGTAAGCAACAAAATACAAGTCTTTCCTTGTAAAATTAAAACCTTTTTATTTTTGTATAAAGTACGTAAATGGATATCCTAAGTTCAATAAGATGTAAGTTGAAAATAAGTACTTTTGCATTTACAATTCTATTTAATTCCATTTCTGAAACTACAATCTTTTGTCTTACGGCAAAAATGGAAAATAATTCCAGGCTTAAATTCAAGGTGCCATAAACAAGTTTGGCATTAAACTCAAGGAACATTACCAGCCTAATAAACAATGAAGTAACGCTCCAATACAGGTGCAACCAATAATTAAAGATCAAATAGAAACAAAACTTACTGAAGTTTATCTATCTATGTAGTTTATATACAGTTAAGAAATTCAGTCATTTATACCAAATACTACTTAAATCATTCACTTGAAATTACATTTAGGACTTAAGACACTCCAACTGAATACGTACAGGCTGTAGCCAGTAGTCTGTTCGGGCAGCTCTTTTCTTTTCCTCTTCAATCTGTAGAACACACAAGACAATTATAAAAAATATCTCTTTAAAATCCTCAATTTGTATGAATAACATTCTATTTAGCAAAAGAACAACAGAAAACACATACTTCTCAGAAGATCAATAATGTAATTTGCATGTAACATGTTTTTACAATTAGTTTTAATCTTTTTTAAAAACTTGGTTTAGCCCTGGCCGGTTTGGCGTGGTGGATGGGGCGTCGGCCTGCGGACTGAGGGGTCCCAGGTTCGATTCCAGTCAGTGGCACGTGCCCAGGTTGTGGGCTCGATACCCAGTATGGGGTGTGCAGGAGGCAGCCAATCGATGATTCTATCGATGATTCTTTCTAATCACTGACGTTTCTATCTCTCTCTCCCTCTCCCTTCCTCTCTGAAATCAATAAAAATATATTTTTAAAAAAAGCTTGGTTTAAAAATAATATGTCATAAAGCCCAATTGATCAAGAAAATAAACACAGGCAACCTCTGCTTAGGCAATATTGCAAGGCAATCTGACAGCTCTACAGTACTGCCCTCCCCCTGCTTCCTCCCATGTGACTGTCATGAACTAGAAACCAGGCAATGTTTTCATGTGGCAAAAAACAACACTTACAGACCAATTTAACACAGCACGGTTAGGTACACAGTCTTACGGTAAAAAGGAGCTTCTCTGTTTGATGACAATAATAAAGCTTGTAAATGGAGGGGAAGAAACATACAATCAAGAGAGATGGCCCTAACCGGTTTGGCTCAGTG
Organism: Myotis davidii; assembly: GCF_000327345.1. Taxonomy (NCBI): domain Eukaryota; kingdom Metazoa; phylum Chordata; class Mammalia; order Chiroptera; family Vespertilionidae; genus Myotis; species Myotis davidii. The sequence goes on along the minus strand of NW_006297018.1, from coordinate 940,823 downwards.
GATAGAGCGTCGGCCTGAGGACTGAATGGTCCCAGGTTCGATTACGGTCAAGGGCATGTGCCTTGGTTGCCGGCACATCCCCAGTGGGAGGTGTGCGGGAGGCAGCTGATCGATGTTTCTCTCTCGTCGATGTTTCTGGCTCTCTGTCCCTCTCTCTTCCGCTCTGTGAAAAATCAATAAAATATATTAAAAAAAAAAAAGAGAGAGAGAGATGTACATAAAAGGGTAATGGAAAGAACAAAAGGCCTACTTCATAACATTTAAGGGATTGATACAACAAGAGGATATAACTCTGGTAAATATACATGCACCCAATGCAGGAGCACCCAAATCCATAAAAAAACTTCTGGAAAGTAACAAGGGAGAGATCGACAGTGATACAATCATAGTAGGGGACTTTAATACCCCACTGGCATCACTAGATAAATTCTCTAGACAAAAAAATCAGTAAAGAAACAGCAATCCTAAGTGACTCATTAGATTAGAAGGACTTGACATCTTCAGAACATTTCACCCAAAGCTACAGAATATACATGCTTCTTAAGTGTACATGGGACATTTTCAAAGATAGACCACATATTGGATCATAGGCAAAGTCTTTCCAAATTCAAGAAGATTGAAATCATATCAAGCATCTTCTCAGACCACAATGGCATAATATTAGAAATCAACTACAAAAAACAAAAACAAAAACCACACACAAAAGAATTCAAACACTTGGAGGCTGAATAGCATGTTATTAAACAATGATTGGGTTACCAAATAGATCAAAAAAGAAACTAAAAACATCCTGGAAATGAATGACAATGAAAACACAACAATCCAAAACCTATGGGACACAATGAAAGCAGTCCTGAGAGGAAGTTCATAGCATTACAGGCCTACCTCAAAAAACAAGAAAAACTGGTAATAAATTATCTAACTTTACAACTTAAAGAATTAGAAAGAGAGCAACAAGAGAGGTTCAGAGTGAGCAGAAGGAAGGAGATAATAAAGATCAGAGCAGAAATAAATGACACAGAGACCAAAAAAACCCACAAAAAAAAACAACAAAAAACACACAATACAAGATCAATGAAACCAAGAGTTGAAAGGATAAACAAAACAGAGGAACCTCTAGCGAGGCTCACCAAGAAACAAAGAGAGAGGACCCAAATAAACAAAATCCGAAATGAAAGAGGTGAAATAACAACAGACCCTACAGAAATACAAAGGATTATAAAAAAATACTATGAACTACTCTATTCCAACAAACTAAACAACCTAGAGGAAATGGACATATTCCTAGAAAAATACAACCTTCTAAAACTCAATCAAGAAGAATAAAAAAATCTCAACAGGCTAATAACTAAGGAGGAAATTGAAGTAGTCATCAAAAAACTCCCAGCAAACAAAAGCCCAGGGCCAAGTGGCTTCACAGGGGAGTTTTACCAAATATTCAAAGAAGAACTAAAACCTTTCCTACTCAGACTATACCAAAAAATTCAAGAGGAAGGCACACTTCCTAGTTCTTTCTATGAAGCCAGCATTACGCTAATTCCAAAACCAGATAAAGACACTACAGAGAAAGAGAATTATAGGCCAATAGCCCCGATGAAGATAGATGCTAAAATCCTCAACAAAATTTTAGCAAATCAGATCCAGCATTACTGGTACATTAGAAAGATCATACACCATGACCAAGTGGGATTTATTCCAGGGATGCAAGGCTGGAACAATATCCACAAATCAATAAACCTGATACATCACATAAATAAATTGAGAGACAAAAATCACATAACCATATCAATTGATGCAGAAAAGGCACTTGACAAAATCCAGCACCCTTTCTTGATAAAAACTTTCAGCAAAGTGGGAATAAAGGGATCATACCTCAATATAACAAAAGTCTTATATGACAAACACACAGCAACATCATACTCAATGGGCGAAAACTAAAACCATTTCCCCTAAGAACAGGAACAAGACAGGGATGCCCGCTTTCACTACTCCTGTTCGACATAGTACTGGAAGTATTAGCCATTGCGATCAGAGAAGAAGAGATAAAAGGCATCCAAATTGGAAAAGAAGTAAAATTGTCATTATTCGCAGATGACATGATATTGTACATAGAAAACTCCAAAGACTCCATCAAGAAACTACTAAACCTAACAAATAAATTTGGCAATGTAGCAGGATACAAATTAACACCCAGAAATCTATGGCTTTTTTTATACACCAACAATGAACTCACAGGAAGAGAAACTAAAAAAAAATCCCATTTACCATTGCAACAAAAAAATTAAGATACCTAGGAATAAATTTAACAAAGGAGGCAAAGGACCTGTACTCAGAAAATTACAGGATGCTGAAAAAAGAGATAGAGGAAGACATAAACAAATGGAAGAATATATCATGTTCACGGATTGGTAGAGTCAGCATCATTAAAATGTCCATACTACCCAACGCAATCTATAGATTCAATGCCATCCCCATTAAAATACCAACGGCATGTTTCAAAGACCTAGAACAAACTCTCCAAAAATTCATATGGAGTTAAAA
>NW_006297018.1:901463-937119 GCF_000327345.1 Myotis davidii | reverse complement strand
GGGAGAGTGCATGTACTGGGGGGGTGGGGGCGGCTGGGAAGAGGTCAATGGGGGAAAAAGGAGACTTATATAATACTTTAAACAATAAAGAGTTAAAAAAAAAAGTAAGAACCAAAGGCCTACCAGCCATTATGGCTTTACTAGTATATCATGCCCTTTTCTTTCTCAACTGCTTAAAGTTAGAATCCTAAGTACCAACTTTCAGTGGACTGAATAATGTTTTCTTTGGTTGATTATGAATCTCATTTTAATTCCTCCAAGTTTCCAATTTAAACAAAAATTATTCTAAATTTAGCATGTATTATATTCAAAGCAGGTAGATCTGGCTTTCTATTTTTCCTTTGAATTAAATTTAAAAATTCTCTGTCATAGCCTATACTTCTCTGGTGTTCCCACTACTTCTCCCTCTAACCTCAAAGACTACTACTCTTGTGTTCACAAGCTGCAGCCATGTGGGACGTTTCTTCCCATGACTGACTTAGAGCTCTTTCCTGCCATAGCACAAGCTCTCTCCCTACTCTTGCCGCTCAGACCGCCTCAGGACTTAGTATTTTGTACGTAATTACTTATTTATTGCTCACTTGTTCATGGAATATCTCCCTCACTAGAATGAAAGCTCCATGACACATAGATAGTGGGTTTTTATCCCTATTCTACAGACCCAGGACTTCACATAATGCCTAGCTAGTGAACAGCAACTCAGTATTTGTTGAATGATGGAATGATGACATCTCAGAGTGTACACATCTTATGCTATACTTTAAGCTTTTCAGACTGTTCCTCATACTGAGGACACAGTAACAGGGAAGACCCAAGAGTAACCTCCTAGACCTTCATAAATGAAGAAAAGGGATGGAGAGCCTAGAGGAAATGATATTACAGAGAGGAAAAAATCTGCTTCTTGTATCCATTTATTCTTTTTCTTCCCCTTCTTTTTCCACTTATTTCATACATTTATTGAAAAGGTACGGTTATGTGTTAGAAGGAAAAAGGAATATTTAGGAGTATATTAAGAACTTTCTGCAGAATTGCTCTAGAATCCAGGCAAAAAGTATGGCCCTAGATCCAGATAGTATTAAGTTTTCAATGGCTCATCACATAAACTTAGCCATCAGTTTAAATCAAATTAAAAGTAGGTATGTCACAGCTTTTTGCTTGCTAATAGGCAACAAGTGGAAGTTAAGACAACAGGAAAGCAAAGGTTGGTGGGGGAATCCTTGGAGGATGCCAATTTCACAGCCACAGAAGGGTAACAGAGCTTTCCCGTCCAGCTTCCATTACCACCGAAGTCCTTCTCTTTGAATTCCACAGACCATAGTTGCATGGAGAGTTCTGAAGACAACACTTGCAACAAGAAACTAAACCTTGTGGGGAGTTCTAATTCTATTCCAGTGAAACTGCATCTAGGGTCCTTTTTCCTAACCTAGCATGTGCACATTTTTTAACTTTATAGTAACCTAACAATGGTGAAACTATTTAAGTTTCTTTGGTCTAAACTGCATCATTCCTCTAATGCTAAAGAGTGAATGGGCTCTAACCGGTTTGCCTCAGTGGATAGACTCTATCCGATAGAGCGTCGGCCTGCGAACTGAAGGGTCCCAGGTTCGATTCTGGTCAAGGGCATGTACCTTGGTTGCAGGCACATCCCCAGTAGGGGGTGTTCAGGAGGCAGCTGATCAATGTTTCTCTCTCAACGATGTTTCTAACTCTCTATCCCTCTCCCTTCCTCTCTGTAAAAAATCAATAAAATATATATTTTAGAGAGTGAATGGGCAGTTCATCAACTGTACCTCCATGATTTCATCCAGTGCAGACTTCTTTTTCTTCTTTTCTTTTGATTGAGTTGAGCTATGGGAAGGTTCTTTCCGTTTCACTGATGCTGTGGCCTCTATTACCTTTAATGCACTTGGTCCCAAAGAACTGACAAGAAGAACCGTGCTTGTTAACAAAATCTATACACAGAGAAAGACTTTAGAATGTGCAGAATAAATAACAGAAGAAATCTGTTACATAATCTATATATATAAAGAGCCAGGGGCCGTCACATCCAAAACAACTGAACGGACAGCCGAACAGGGAACAGGCTGAGTGGGGCACAGGCTGAGTTGGGCGACAAGGCTGGCAGGGTGGGTTAGTGAGGGATGACCAATGACTGAACAGCAGGCTGCGAGGGGCGACCAGGCTGGCAGGGGGGTTAGTGAGGGACGACCAATGGCTGAATAGCAGGCTGCGAGGGGCGACCAGGCTGGCAGGGGGGTTAGTGAGGGACGACCAATGGCTGAACAGCAGGCTGCGAGGGGCGACCAGGCGGGCAGGGGGGTTAGTGAGGGACGACCAATGACTGAACAGCAGGCTGCGAGGGGCGACCAGGCTGGCAGGGGGGGTAGTGAGGGACGACCAAACAACTGAACAAGCAGGCTGCATGGGGAGGCCAGGACAGGAGGGGGTTTTTAGGCCAGCAGGGGAGGGCGTTTAGGGGCAACCAGGCTGTCAGGGGGAGGCAGTTGGGGATGACCAGGCCGGCAGGGGGGCAGTGAGGGGCAACCAGGCCAGTGGGGGGGCGGGGAACAGTTAGGGGCAATCAGGTTGGCAGGCAGAGGAGGTTAAGGGTGGCAAGGGTGCCAGTTAGGGGCAATTAGGCAGGCGGGCAGGTGAGCAGTTAGGAGCCAGTGGTCCTGGATTGTAAGAGGGATCCCTGAGAGGGTGCAGGCTGGGCTGAGGGGGGACTCCCCTCCCCCCCCGGAAAGATTTCATGCACCGGGCCTCTAGTTCATTTATAACAGATCAGTGGAAGCAATGAAGGAGTCATCTGCATCCCTTATAGGACTCGGCACAAGGAGAACATGTAACCCTTTCCTGTCTTTATCTCCTGCTACCTTCTCCTCACCCCTTCAGCAATTGTCAATATAACCAGAATAGCAGAGTGATGACAGCACTGGCTTCAGTGTTAGGCAGATCAGGGTTTGAGGCTATTAGTCCTAGAACTTTGAGTAATGAACTTTTCTAAGCCTGTTCCTCATCTATAAATGGGGATAATAATGTGACCCAACTCTGAGCTCAATTGCAAGGATTAAATGTTTGTAAAATGACTGCTAGAAGTCTAACACATTATTGTCAGCTCTATTTTTTAAAGCAAAGGTCTTAACATGTCACTTAAATATTTTTTTTATTGCCTGACCTCATAGTTGACAGTGTAAATTCTACTTTTTTTAATGCCGATATAAAATTGTCATCACTGACTCCAGAGTACTAGCTCTGACTTTTATGCTCACTGGCCATTGTAAACAATTTGCTATTAACTGAGCCATGCATGCCTTTGCAAATTTTCACATGCCTCTTTTATACCAACAATAATCTCTTCATTTTTCTCCATTTGTTAAAATTCTTTGAGATCCATTATTCATGAGGTTTCTTGAATTGTCATTTTTTGAAATGCCATAGCACTTTATGGTATACATCCCACTTCACCATGTATTATAATCATTTGTACATATGACCCCTCGTTCATAGCAGGGAGGGACCATATGTATAAATTTCCCCCCCTGTAATGCAGCAGTAACTATGATGTGACTCATATGATAGGTGCTCAATTAAGTTTTGCTGACTAAATGAATCTTACCAGTCTAATTCTTTAATATGTCATATTTACAAAAGATGAAACAGATAAATATTTGCACAAAGCTATGGTGGAGATAAGTGTGATGACTAAAAAATACAATAGAATGATTTCCCATCATTTGTTTTATTTTTAAAAAATTTAAAGCATTTAAAGACAGCATTAGAGCATTCTTTTAAGAGAGAAACAGAGGAAGATCTTTCACACACCCAGAAGGTGACATGAAGATAAAGCAAAGAGAAACTTAAATACTCTGGTCATGAAGACAAGAGGGATGCAGCCACAACCCAAAGAACACAAGTAGGCACCAGAAGCTGATTCCCCTTCAGGGTCTCTGAGGGAGCAGAACACAAGTAGGCACCAGAAGCTGATTCCCCTCCAGGGTCTCTGGGGGAGCACAGCCTGCAGACACCTTGATTTCAGAATTCTGACTTTGAGGCTATTAGTCCTAGAACTTTGAGTAATGAACTTTTCTAAGCAGACACCTTGATTTCAGAATTCTGACCTTCAGAGAAAAGAGATTCCACTGTTTCAAGCCACCTAGTTTGTGGTAATTTATTACCACAGTCATAGAAACTAATACAAGGGTGAAGAATTTGGGCACCACTGGGACCAACCTTTACCTCCATCTACACTTAGGTATAACAAATAATAAATGAGAATGGAGAAAATTACAGAAGGGTCTAAAACCATGTGACATGTATGTTATGATATATTCAAGTCTTTCTACCAGGTCATATCAATATTTTAAAAAGAATTTTCAGATGTATCATATACAGAACTCAACCAACTTCTTCATGATACCTAATGTAGGTGTTAATTCTGAAATATTTTGATTAAAGCTAAGACATTTGGCAAGCCATTCTGAAGCAGTTATACATTGTTGACTCAGCCAGTCCATTTCCTTCAGTTCTCCTAGCCACTTTAGTCATGCCAAGTAGGCACTAGCCTATAAAGTAACGCCACTCTTCCCCCAAAAGACTGAGAGCCTTAAAAACACAACATGTAAAATATAGTTTAAAACTAACTCCACATATATCCTGGTACCTTCCTGAACATCTTCTCCTATATTTAGCTTATTAACCTCTTTAACCAAACTAAATGCATTTCATATCACAAATTGTGGATATTTGGTGAAAGAATATATAACTAGAAAAGAACATGAAAAGTGAGAAGGCCCTAACCAGTTTGGCTGAGTGGATAGAGCGTCGGCCTGCAGACTGAAGGGTCCCAGGTTCGATTCTGGTCAAGGGCATGTACCTTGGTTGCGGGCACATCCCCAGTAGGGGGTGTGCAGGAGGCAGCTGATCGATGTTTCTCTCTCATTGATGTTTCTAACTCTCTATCCCTCTCCCTTCCTCTCTGTAAAAAATCAATAAAATATTTATTTTTTTTAAAAAGTGAGAAGTATCTGACTATATGCTATATCAGAGTTTGGCAAACTACAGCCTGAGGACCAAATCCAGCCTATTTTTACAAATACGATGTTACTGGAGCACAGCATTCTCAATCGTTTACATACTGCCTATGTTTGACAGTGAAGTTAAATGATTGTGACAAAGACATATATGACCAACAGTGACTAAAGTATTCACTATGTGGCCCTTTGCAGAAAAGTTTGTGGACTCCTGCTTGTACTATGCCATTTAGAAGAGAAGGCAACTCTTACAGAGTGACCACTAGGGCAGTTATACAGTACTAGGTGGTGGTACCAAGGAGATGGCTCAATAACTTAGCCTGTATTTTCAGAAAATTGTAATGCAGCAGGTAAAGCAAAAAATGTATACCCTCGCTAACATTTAAACTTGCTAAGTGAACTATGAGAGAAAAATAAACAATACTGCAGTAGCAGAGGAACCATTAAGTGGGGGAGGATGCATGGAGAAGTAGTAGTTTATCCATGCAAAGCCTTTAATCAAAAGAACCCTTTCCTCAAAAGACAGTCATCTTACGACAGGCAAGTAATCAAAACAAAAAAACAAAAAACAGCTGCTAATCCCCCAACACACACACACACACACACACACACACCCAACCATCAAACAAAAAACAAAAAGTACAACCAGACAAAAATAATTCACAATACTGCAGCTTTTAAAATGTAGTCATCAATATTTCACAGAAATTCTCAATTTATAAGATACCTGTTCATGCAGCTCACCTTGACTTGGAAGATGTTGCTGTTGAACTACTTGCTCCTTTATTCAAATTAAATGCCACTAGGAGAGAAAAATTGGTATTCCAAATTTCAGGAAAATGATAATAAAAATTATCAGATAAGATGCCACATATATCCACATATAAATTCACGGGCATTTTGTTTTTGTTGTTTTCCATGGGCATTTTGAATAAATGAGAGCTGGAATGCTTCTATCCAGAGGTCATAAATTCCTGTATAACATGCTGGATGGATGCTCACAGGGCTGGGAAAAACCTTCGTGATCGAGCGCTGTAGCAGACAGCCTGCACTGCCTTTCTACTCCTCTGCCCCCACACCCTTCACTAATAGAAATTCAATTTTGTTTAGGCGCCCATACCTCTCAAACATGGCTCAAAGGATGCAATGGTCTGAATGTTTGTATCTCCCAAAATTCTCACCTGAATTAGCTGAAAACATAGTGCCCAAGGCATCAGGATTACAAGGTGGGACCCTTGGGGGGTGATTAGTAAGGTTCTTTTGTTCTAAATAAATCAAAACAATCCCATTCCCTTCCCTGTGACTGTTCTTGAGGTGGACATGTGACCAATGACATCAAAAAGAAGTCCACTGGCGGGAGGAGTATCTGCTCATGAGGAACTCCTGGAGAGATGCTCTGTCTGTCATCCTCAGGACAATGCTGAGTCTGCACATGACGGCTGGAAGTGCCAGCACCCACCTCGTGTCCAGCTGCTAGTAGCTCAGCATCCTGAACTACCCATCTCTGGAACTCTTGGCATGACAAAATAGTTCCTTATTGTTTAGGCTAATTTGTTATTTGCCAGTTTTGTTTTTATTTGTAGCTGAGGGCATCCCACCCAATTCATCAGCAATGTCTTTTTATTTTATCGAGAACAATGCAATCCCGACAGATTGCGTCTTGCTTCCAAACATGCCAACTTTTAGCAGAACCAATACAGAAGCATCCACATTAATAAAAGAAAAAGAAGAAAAAATTACCTTTCTCTTCATCATTTTCTCTGCTTAATTCTGTAAAAACAGGGGCTTCCTTGGGGAGAAAAAAAAATTTGAAGTTTGGTTTACAGAGCATTTACTATCAATATTAAATACTCCTGGTATTAGTACTTGCTACCTATGTTGCAATGTAGCTCTAAGATACAACTCTAACATGATTAAGGTCCTAATTAAGAAATTATATGTATTGTAAATATTCTCCAATTGAGAATTATTTTATAGGGTTTTTTTTATCTTTTGTTCTCTCTGTTGTATACCCCATGCCTAGAAGAGTGCCTGGCACACAGGAGGTACCCAATAAATATTTTTGAAATCAATGCCTTCATCTACTTATTCTAACTCCTGAACCATCACCATGCCTGCCCTCTCTCCCCCATTTACACGGGTGTTGCCCATTACTTCTTTAAGACTTCTCAATCCAGGAATTGTGTCTACCCTCAAATATTTTATGCCCTCTCCAGGCTGGAGCAAGCTCTGGACCCCTACTCTCCCACAGTTTATCTCCAGCCCTGCATTAATTACAACCAGGAGAAATTATCTGCTTCTTTCTTTCTCATTAACTATTGCCTCTCTACAGAGCTACAAACACTGAGGTTTAGAAGATTACACAATTACTTAAGATTGTGAAGTCAGTAAGTCAGAAATTGATCCAGGTCTGTCTCAACTCCAAAACCTGGGCTTTTACATTCAGCCATGCTTTTTCCTACTAGTTAAGGCACAATACCTACAAAACTCAATTCAATACTTAACAAAATACTTAACAAAACAAGCAATTTTGCATCTTTGGCCATCTTTCTATTGCCTCTCCCAATAATATTGTGCCCACCTGTTCTTTCCCTTCCAGACCTCTTCTCACTTGTTCTTCAATAAATTTAGCAGTTTTTTCTTCATCATCAAGGTCCTGCTTCTTCTTTTTCTCTAGTTCCAGTTGCCGGCGGATAGTTTCCGGGTCCCTGTCTATATACTGAATATACCAGCCTTTAGGTGTCTCATCCACTTTGCACAGGCCTTAAAAAAAACACACAAACATCACAAATTTGTACATAATCAAAGCTGAAGGTAAATATAAATGTTCTATCTTTGCATTCTTTACACTTCATTCAAATATAGAAATTTATGCAGTACATGAATTTTCCATATTTATAGTTAATGAGACTTATATATTTCAAGTGGAATAGTCTCTGTCTTTGAACATAAAAATAACTATTCTGATTTTTAGCCACCTAGGTTGAGGAAACATATTTAAACAAGGAAAACACATGAAAGAAGTATTATCTTGCTTGGTAATTAATCAACTGTGTGTGTCTAACAACCAATGAGTACATGATATATATATAGATATATATATGTTAAAACAGAATATGATTATATTTAATGCACAAGTTTGATACAACCAAAAAGTAAAACAGCAGAGTACAATAGTAACAAAAAACATGGCATATCATTTGCAATGCATGAGAAACAGTTAATATCTTTAGTTATAAACAAGCTCTTAAAATCCAGTGACACTATAATAATGCAAGGAAGCTGGAAAAATGAAAGGAAAAAGTACAAGTGATGATTAAGCAGTAAGCATATATAGAGTAATGATATTTTGCTAATGTAACTAAGTAGAAATTATTCCCCTAAAATGGAATAAAATAGCACACTGAATAAGTAAAACTTTGAATAAGTAGTACATTGACACAGAATTTCTTTCTTTTCTTCTCCCCAACTTTTCATCCTATAAGATTAAGAATGAATAAAGCAATACATTTTAAAAATCTCCTTAAGAGGGGTAAGAAGTTTCCTAAAGTGAAATGAATATGGGGACAAAAATGGAAGAGGATTGATAATGATCCTTAATCTAAAGGAGAAGTTGCTTCAGCGATAAACTTGGCACTGTCGAAAGAGCGATTCCAGACATTAATATTTAATTGTACTACACAAAATCAACCCTGGAATATTATGCTCCTCTCCACATTTTGTTTCTTAATCCTCACCCAAGGATATGATGAAAGGAGAAGAAAAGAGAGAGAGAAACATCGATGTGAGAGAGAAATATTAGTTGCCTCTATTACTTGCCCTGACCTGAATTGAACCCTCAACCTGGGATTGAACCCTGGAACTGGAATTGAACCCTCAACCCTTAACTGTATGGGATGATGCTCTAACCAACTGAGTTACATCAGCTAGGACTCCATAGTTTTTTGTTTTGTTTTTATTTGTTTTAAATTTTTTTGTATGTTTTTATTGATTTGAGAAAGAGGAAGGGAGAAGGAGAGAGAGAAACATCAACGTGAGAGAGAAACATCATATGCACTCTGACTGGGGATTGAACCCGCACTCTGGGAATGTGCCCTGACCGGGAATCGAACCCACGACCTTTTGGTGAATGAGATGAGATTCCAACCAAGCCACACCAGCCAGGGTCCACAGTTTTTAAAATACTTTACTCATCCTCTTTCCAATAAATTTACATAGAAACTATGACACACGCTCTCTCTCCCTGAAATGGAGCCACATAACTGCTATTATTCAAATATGTCTCATTCTTACCTTCTCTGCCCAGCCACTTGGTAAAGTCAGTCAGAGTTTCCCACTGAGTGGCATTCATGTGGATGTGCTCTCGGTGGCTGATATACTCATTATAAACAATGTTGTTGTGAACTCTCTTAGTTCCTAAGAACAAAATGTGAAACTGTTGATCCTGAGCAGGTTATAGACCAGAAAGTTTTCTGTGCACAATACATAAAATGCTTACCAAAGCGTCTCCTAAGAAGTTCTAGAAAGTCATTTCGGAATTCCCTAATTAAGAAAGAAAGGAAAGCATTAAGGTAATTTCTATAAACATATAGCATTCTCTTCCTGAAATTTAAGCCATTGTACAGTTTGATTCTCAAATGATGTATGAAACATGTGTTGAATATTTGTTATGAATCTTTCAAAACTGAACAAGGAAAGAATCCCCAAAGATTACAGCTTTCAAGAATTAAAGTTAAAAATCAGTTCGGAGTTAAAACTTTTTGTCTTGGCAAAACAGTCGCAGCAAAAGTGACTACACATTTTTGGGGAGGGTCCTTCATGAAGTTTCTTAGCACTACTGACTGTGGCATAACAACCCTTTCCTATTGATGATAACAAAACTGCCCTTATTTCACAAGAAACTGGCACTCAGGGTGTCCCTCTGAACTGAGCTCACTGCGTTAAGTGCTAGATAAACATAAGTGAATAAAACATGAATCTTCACCTAGGTTATAATCTAGCAGACACAATCATAACAAAAGTCAAATTGAAAAAGAGATGTAAGAAAATGTCATAGGAAGAATTAAGGGAGATACCCAGAGGTGCCTAGAGGTGATTTGTAATATGGGTGGTGAAGTGTAAATAGGACTTTTACAGGTGAAGAAGAGAAGGCCGTGCCCAGCTGGCACAGAGACATGAAAGATGAAAGATTCACATTTGAGAAATGAGGATCGAATTTGGCTAACATTGAAGACAGGTAAAAATGGGTGTGAGAGTCAGGGTAGAATAGAATAACAAGGAGAAGATGTACTTAGTAGCTGGACTATAATGTTAGGGCTAATTTTTCAAGTACCTTGATGGTCATGCTAAAGAGGTTGGGTTTATGCAGACAATAGAAAAGCATAAAATAATTTACTTAGCTAATTTGTGACAATCTGTGGTTTAGAAAGATAATGCTGTTGGAGTGCACACAATAATAGTTCTCACAGTGTGGTTCCTAGACCCGTGGTCGGCAAACCACGGCTCACGAGCCACATGCAGCTCTTTGGCCCCTTGAGTGTGGCTCTTCCAAAAAATACCACGTGCGGGCGCGCACGTACAGTGTGAGCCGCGGTTTGCCGACCACTGCCTTAGACAAACAGCATCAACGTCACCTGGGAACCTGGGCACGTTATAGAAATGCAATGTCTACTGCCCCATCCCAGATCTACTGTGTCGGAAAGTGGGTGTGGGTCTGCCTTTCTGTCTTCACAAGCCCTCAAGGTGATTCTGATCAGGGACTGGCTTGTGAACCACAGGCAGAGAACAGGTACAAGGGGAACAGAAGCTGCAGGTCGGGAAACTAGTAAGGAAGTCACTGAAATCTTCTAGGTAGACACACTGAGGATGATTACTGTGACTGTGAGAATAGAAAGACATAGGTTTAAAGGACATTGTAGGGGAGAATCCACATGAAGGCATTGCCAGAGGATGCTGAGGTTTGCAGCTTGGCAGTCTGCATAGGCAGTTTTTAGCTAGCAAAGGATAACCAGGTGTGATGGGGAGAATCCTATGTTAAGCTTTAGAAATGTTGACTCTGAGATGGCCTTCAGAAATATAGATTAGAATTGCCCAGAAAAAAAAAACAAAGGAACTATAACTCAAGACAGATGTTATGAATGAACATCCGGACTTAGGAATTTATGTTTATCCAATCATAAAGGTAACAGAAGAGTAATGTAACTCATGGAGACTGTAGAGTGGGGTGAAAAGAAGCCAAGTGGGACCTGAAGGACTTTCTACATTTGAGGAGCTGGGAGAGGAAGAGGAGTTAATGAAGAAAGTGAGCAGAGGGAGTGGTAGGAGGAAAACCAGGAAAGAAGGTAAATCAGAGAGGTGTTTCAATTGAGAGTTAAGATTTAATCCATTGAAGAAAGATCAAGGAAAAGCAAGATGGAGAAAGGCACGAGTGACTGTTTAGGAGTCTGACAGAGGCGGAAGGCAGCTACAGTGGATGGAGGGAATGGGAAGGAGGTGGCAAGGAAAGCACTGAGTGTAGATGGCTCTTGCCAGAATGGTATTTCCCAAAGCGCACCACAAGTACCCTGGTGGCATTCAAGATGGTCCTAAGATCAAAAGGTCTAGAACTTTAGAAAAAAAGAAATGGAGAGAAGCAAGACTAAATATTATTAATAATTAATAGCTAATATTATTGAGTACTGGCACTCTTCTAAATAGTTTATAAATATTACTCATATAGCTTCATATAAACCCTATGAAGAAGAGACAATACCTGGAAGAGGGTACTATTTTTAGTCCCATTTTAGAGATAAGATTAAAGCCCAGAAAAACTTAATTCACCCAGTCACGTAGCTCATGAGTGGATTTAAAGGACTTAAAGTCAGGCAATCTGACTCCAGAGCTGTGCTCTTAGCCACATTTGTTTTAAAAGAAAAGATAGTTTTGTTTGTTTGAAGTGAAAAGAAGGAAAAACTGAGCTGTGAGGAACATTTTTTAAAATAATTTCATACTAGGACAAATTGTACAAGGAAGACAGAAACTGAGTACAAATTAGTGAAGGGTGTGGGGGCAGAGGAGTACACATTCTACAATATGTAAGGATAAACAGAGCCTCCCGTACATAAAATATTAAGCATCTATGAAATGTCCAACTGAATGAGGCTTATGAGATAAGAATGTCTTTGAGTTACTTACTCTGAAAAATAATCCATAAACTGCTGAGGATTTTCTGAAGCCAGCAATAGTTGTCTCTGATGAGATTCGGACATACAATGACACTTAAAGCCATTCTACAAAAATGTAAAGGGAGTAATTAAATTCTGATTTAAGTCATCATAATGGGGCCTAAGTAGAAGTATTTAATTAAACTCTAAAAAGTTGCTCTTTGATGATAAACTGTAAAAAGTACTAAAATCACTAGCCAAATTACCAAGCTGAGTTTTACAACCCTGTTAATCAAAGAATAATTCCAAATACTAAAGAGACAAAAAAAAGTGCTTTAGAAAACATTAGTAAGAAACACTTCTACGTACAGTAACATAGGAATGATTTCATTTTTTGTGTGTGTCAATTTAACAAATTACTGTTGAGTGCCTATTGCACACAGAGTGGTATACAAATGCTTTGAGGAATATAATGAAATAAAATGGGTCATTAATTTCCAGTAAGGACACTATTTTTCACTCTCTTTTCTGTACTTTGGCTATTGCCCAAAATACATTGTTGCATATTACATAAACCGTATGTTAAGCATACTAATCTATATCTGCTCAGATGGTTATAAAAACACGAGAGGCCCAGTGCATGGATTCGTGCACATTGTAAGGAAATTAACTAGAAGGTGGCCAGCAAGACTGGGCCAGACAGGTCAGACACCCCCTGGAGCCAACCTCCCATGGTCCCTTCCCTGCTGGCTGCACCTGGGGCAATGCTGGGGCTTGTAGGGCATCTGCAGTGTGAGTGGGGCCTCTCTGGCAGGTGGGGTCCCTTGGCCTGGCCTGCAGGGATTGAGCCGAAACCGGCAGTCCGACATCCCTAAGGGGTCCCAGAGTGTGAGAGGGCATTCTACAAAGTTGCTATCACTTGGCAGCTCCTGCGTTGAGCGTCTGCCCCCTGGTGATCAGTGCGTGTCATAACTACCAGTAGGATGGTTGGACAGTCACTTAGGCTTTTACATATATAGATACATTTTGACTTTGTATCTGTTCTACTTAGCATTTGAACCTAATTCTTCACTAGTAATAGAAATGAAAAATGTGCCTCTCCTCCTGTAACCCCACTTCAGTGAATAGGATGTATCATACCTAAGACCAAGGCCAGCATTCTAGTGTCCGTCTCTTTCATCCTACATTCCATAAATCACTGAGCCTAGTCAGCCTTCTTAATAACTCTCATCCAGTCCCTCTGCTCAATCCCATTGTCATTGTCCTGATTTCAACACTAAATCTTGATTAGGGTAGTTTCAGGAAAACCCAAGGGAGTGGATGGGCAGGAATGGAATACTCTGGGCCTGACCGTTCTCCCCCTCAATCTTCCAATACTGAAAGACAGAAGACAGAGGCGGAAACTTATTAGGGTCAACTTCTCCTCCCCCAGGCTGTCCTCCCACGTAGGGAAGGGAAATAAACATGAGTAGCAGCCAATAACAAATGTAGAAAGAATTAGACAAATAACCACTCTGCAACTCCTAATGAAATAATTGACTCAGGCAAAGATGATAACCACACAGGTGAAAGGAAAAATAGATATATGATCATGATTCCAAAGTATCACCCTACTAGTTACATGTTCCTGCAAGAGGGAAAATATTACTTTCTAACATTACTTTATAGGCTGTCATCTTTACATACTCATCTTAGCACACTAGACATATGGGCTTCCTTATGTGATGCAATATGAAATACTCTGAATCACCTATCAAGTATTTGTCCCAAAATGTTTCAGCTGAACCTAATCAAGTCTTTAGATATCAACAATTACAAGAGTCAGAGAAAGAAGGTAAAGACAATTAAAGGAAACAATTTAACATATCCAGAAAGTGTCAATGTTCTGATAAGTGACTGACCTAGTATCTTCAAGTCAATGGTAAGAAAAAAAGTAGGGGAGTGGAAGGAAAGGGTGGAGGAAGTGTGTTCTATTCTAATTTGAGAATTTAGGGAGAATTGAAAGTCCTAATAACCTGAAGCATAGAGATTTTTAGGGCAGTGAAAGCACTCAGTGTGATATCACACTGGGGGATACGTATTATTAGACATTTGTCCAAACCCACAGGATGTCCAATACCAAGAGTGAACACTAATGTAAACTATGGACTTTGGTGATAATGACATGTCAATGTAAAATGGCTTGAAAAATAAAGTTTATTTTTTAAGCCCTAATAACCAAATCCAATTCATAGCTTTTGATTTGATCTTGTTGTTTTTTAAATTGCTTTAAAAGCAACTGGGGGAAGAACTGAGAAAATGTGAGTTTGTAGTGTGTATCAGATGACATGAAAGAATTTCTATTAATTTTGTTATGTGTGATGATATACATGGTGGCTCTGTGGAAAAATATCCTAATATTTTAGAAATGCATTTTAAGTATTTAGCGGTGAAATATCCTGAAGTTTGTACATTACTTTAAAACATTTCAGAAAAAAGTAAATATGACAAAATTCTTAAAATGTTAAATGTGAGTAATAGATATATGGATGTTCAATGTACTAGTCTCTAGTTTTCTGTGTGAGAATTTCACCTTGACTCAACTAGAAAAAACTAAAGAGAAATGAAAACAGATAACAGTATCAATGCTATTCAATATGAGTCCCACTAAAATACCTCATCCCTCACACAGAATTGCCTAGCGTTCTCCCATCCTTACCCAATTCAATCTCCAGAGAAAAATATGATCACATCACTAGCCTGTTCTCAGTCCTTCAAGGCGATTCATTTATCACCCATCTCATGGGAAAAATTGTAAACTCCATTGCACAGCACACAAAGCTTTTCAAGATCTGACCAAAGACGACCCACCGCCCCCAGAGTCATTTTAAACATACTTCACTCATTTAAAATTCACAACAATCTTACAAGTAGGTATAGCTATCGTTCCCATTTTACAGATAAGTGAACAGGCAGAGAGAATATAAGTTACTTGCCCAAGGCCACACAGCAATTAAGTGGTGCGGCAAGGCTTCATAACTCTGACAGTCTGACCCCGGTCCACATCTCAACCACAATAATCTCCCTGCCCGAGCACATGGTAGCTGCTCAATAAATTATTGTTGGATGAGTAGTGTGCAAGAACTTATTTCTTTTTCATCTGATCCTGAAAAGAGGGGTGAATCCTAACAATTCTGTTTCTCTCAAGAGCCAGGGCAAGTCAGAGATGACTGTTATTGTTATTACCTAGGCGCTTGGCATTTAATTATTCAAGCCTTGAGTGGGATCACTTCTACCAGGGCTGCAAAATCTTTTATTTCTCATTTCTTAGGGGGCGCAGATTGGGAAGAAAGAGGCTTCCAGACTATTGGTTCCCACCAGGACGGGGGCTGCAGGGAAAGGTCCCTACTGGGTTGACTAGCTGACTCGCCCCGTTCACACCCCAGGACAAGATCCACGCCTTCACCTTCAGCATCGGGGGCTTGAGCCCGGGTTTCCAGCTGGACAAGGGAGAGGACGGCGCATGGGGCCATCCCGGGGCCGCTTACCTCGTCCCGGCACTGCTTCTGGCACATCTGACAATACCAGCGCAGCTTCTGAAGACCCTTGGATTTAATCCTGTTGGCAATGGCCTTCGGGGTAAGAAAGTCTGACTTGCCCATCGTGACCACCGCAGCAACCTCTCTCCGGAACCCAGCGCCCAGACAACCGGAAGCGGAATCGAGCCGATAGGAGTGGGCGGGACAAATACCAGCTCCGAGCCGGAGGAAGGCGGGGCCTCGGAAGGCTGGGCCCTAAAGCTCGCGAGGTTTACCTCGGTTTGGCGTCAGAAAGCGAGACTGGAGCAGGAAGTGGGGCGGGAGGGGGCGTGGGCAAGCTCCTGCACATGCGCGGGGAGGCCCGTCTGACCGACCTTCACCAGGGCCAGTACCACCATGTTTTCTCGGGCGGGCGTCGTGGGGGTCTCGGCCTGGGCCGTGCAGCCGCAATGGTATGGCAGCTTGCGGTAGGAACGGGAGGGTTGCAAGGGTTGGAAGGACTCGATAAGGGCGAAGCGGGTGGAGGCGTGTGGGACGGAACAGGGGTCGCAGGCCGGCCGGGCCCCCGGTCTCTGGAGGCCCCGGTCCCCGGAGGCCCCGGGTGGCCCGGGGTGCAGGAAGCGCCTCGAATCCGGGAAGGGCACGTGAAGAGGCCGGAGGGACCGCGCAAGGTTACGCCACGTCTCCTGAGGCGGAGCGGGGCGGGGGGAGGGCCCGAGGAGTTGTCATCTGGGACCTCGGGACTGAGACCTTGGGCCGAGTTAATTTCAGGGCGATCTTGTATTCATTCCGCTAACATAAGTGCTTGCGCTCGGAGCCCCTGCTCTGTGCCCGGCCATGAGTTTCGTGCAGGCTTGACCTGGGCCCACAGAGTGAGGGGGAAGGGAGGATCCAGGGCAAGGTCTAGGGAAGGTTAAGTTGTGCTTTCCGTCCTTGACGCCTTTTGAAATTTCCCGGGGTTGGACAGAGTTTGCATGGCCGGTGTAGAGCGGAGTGACCCTTCAGGAGCTGTTCGATTGAGCCAGAACGTTTATTGAGCACCGACCTTGCAGCGGGCGCTTTGCTGGGCACCGGGGAATCAGATGAGTGCCCTGCGTGGGCCGGGGGTAGTTTGGGTGCAAAAGGGACCTTAAGAAAATGTCCGTGGGCGAGGAAGAGAAAGACACCTTACGGTATCTCGAAACCATTATGCTGAAGCAGTAACCCTGCAAGGTCATGAAATTGTCCCAAGGTCCTGAGAGGAGGTGGAGTTTGGATTAAGTAACTGTCTTGCAATTTTTAAGGATTTTAAACATTGGTTTCCAAAAACAATTGCGTAGTAAAAGGCCTAGGAATAGGCACATAAACGTTGGCTTGTGGTGGGACCATATAATAGGACGAAATATCTATGTTAGAGTCGGAAAATTTCAGACAGTGCTAAGGAGATCTTAGTTATTGTCTGTGAAGCAATTCCCTGGGTTTACATAAGGGAGAATTCTAAGGAGCTATAGCACTAAACTAGATTTTGGTATCCTTGTTTATGTGAAGAGACTATAAAGTATTAATTGAAATAGGTATGTTTTCCATTAAGAAAAGAATTTAAAACAATAGGGTAAGGAAGTAATTTAATATGCTGTGAAATGCCTACAGGGGAGCAATGGGCAGTGGGAGCTCATCCCAGGCTAACCCCCTGGGTTAGCTGTCTCCAAAGCACCCCTTTTCTCTGACTTCCCAGTGAGCTAAAGCAGCCCAGCCTAGACTCTCCTGTTGCTTCTTCTATGCCCTTTCTTGTTGTATTGTCCTAAATATGTTTTTGCTATGGTCAATGAATTCCTTGCTTTTCTACAATCAAGCAATCAGTGAATCAATGAATTCTTTGCTTTTCTGCAATCAATCCATCAATGAATTCTTCCTTGCTTTTCTACAATCAATCAATCAATCAATACTAACTAACTGTAGAAATAACTAAAAAACCCCAACCTGTAAGACAATTTGAAGATCTTTTAATAAAGAATTATTTTAAATGAAAGCTCTCAGTCTGAGACAACCTAATTCTAGGGACCTAAATTGGAACTTCATTCATCAAATAAATAAAGGTTATAGTCCTGACCTTAATCCCCTTGGAATGATGGTTTTAAATTGGTAGGTTATGAATATTCATCAAACATTGGTGTTCCACGTGGAAAGCATATTTTATCTTCTTCACATTTTCCATCATTCTGGGGGCCTGATGTTTTTCCTACCTATTCTGCCCTTTTCTTTCCCATTCATTATAATTGCCTTGTAAATTCAGAAATGAAAACCATCTTAATGTTTCACACTCCACAGAAGTAATTTGAGGGGCAGAAAAATACCTTTGCTTGAACCATGAAGGGGCATTTCCTTGGTTCTGTTTTGGTTATTGAAAATTTTTAAATGTGGATTTGTTACAGTTTTTGCTTCAGGGAAGTTTGCATTCTAACATTAAACATGAGGCTTAATTAAAATCATGATGAAATTATTTTAATTGTTTAGGGAATCAGCAAGTACCCTAAACTTTCAGAAATTAACTTTTTTTTTTAAGTAGCATTTAAGAAAATGGAAATAAGAAATTTGTGGAAGAGTCTCTACTTTTTCCATCTCAAATTAGGGGAAAATACATCTCTATTTCCCACCTAGTGTTACACATTCTCTAAAATGGAACTATTTTATAACTAGAGGCCTGATGTGGGGGCGGGCCTGGGATATGACCAGCTTGTCCCCTCCCCCCCCATTGGGGTTGGGGGGGCTGATTGGGGGGCAGGGCTGGTTGGGGGGAGGGGCCAGTCTGGGCTCCGATCAGGCCAGTTGGCCTCTCCAGTGCATGTCATAGTGACTGGCTGTTCTGGTCACTTGGCTTTTATATCTATAACTAGAGGCCCAATGCACGAAATGTGTGCAAGGAGCTCGGTCCCACCTTGCCTCGGCCCTCGCAGCCCCAGCTTTATTATTATAGATAATAAAAGTGTAATATGCTGATTAGACCAGACAGCCGAACGATCTTCCAGACGAAGCTGGGGCTGTGAGGGCCGAGTTCCTTGCACGGATTTTGTACATCGGCCTCTAGTAGATAGATAGGAGACCAGTGGCCATAAATTGAACTAATACATTGAAAAGGAAAAGACATGGTATTTCAGGAAAGAAAAGGAAGATTGTCATCTTAAACTAAAAAAGCAGAGATTTACTTGTAAATGTAAAAAATGTGAGGCAGCAGAGTGTAATATAAGATAGACTGGAGCCAAGCTGCTGGGGTTTGAATCCTGACTGCCACTCCCGTGGCTGTGTGACCTTGGACAAGTTTCTCTACCATTTTTGTAACTGTTAAATGGAGCTAATGATACTACACAATTAATTGCTTAGTGCAGGGGTCCTCAAACTACGGCCCCCAGGCTACATGCAAATGTTCCCGTTTTGTTTTTTTACTTCAAAATAAGATATGTGCAGTGTGCATAGGAATTTGTTCATAGTTTTTTTTTTAAACTACCGTCCGGCCCTCCAACTGTCTGAGGGACAGTGAACTGGCCCCCTGTTTAAAAACTTTGAGGACCCCTGGGTTAGTGTGAGAATTTGTAAAGAGATGAGAGCAGTGGGAGACATGCTGGTGTGGACTCAGATGTATCAATTGAAAACGAGTTTATAACTAGTTTCTATGTAAAACAATGTAAGAAGGTTTATTATACTTATCAAAGAAGATGATCATGCGCCACAGTTGGTAAAGAAGTGCGAGGGAGTCATTTTTTGTTCAAGGGGCAAGTGGACTTTCACACAGACGTTCAATATTAGAATTATACATACTTAATAATTTTCCTTAATAATTAGTGTAGGGGGTGGGAGGTGAAAGGGGACCTAGTATATAGTGATAGGAGAAGATTTAACTCTGGGTGGTTAGGCACACAGTGCAATATACAAATCTTATAACATGGAAACTCACACCTGCAACCGGTATTATCATGTTAACCAGTGTCACCCCCACTAAATTTAATTTTAAAAAGGAAAAAAATGAATTATGAATGCTGCTTCCTTAATTTTTATATTACACAGCATTTATATGCTCCTTAAAATTGATAAATCATTCATCTAGCGACCTCTCTAACTCCCTCCACACTGCCTTCTTCAGCTTTCCTAACAATACTGTATAATCATAATAAATAATGGTAATCCACAATATGTGTAATTTTTCCATCCACTGTATTTGATAATGTTTCTAGTTTTCCAAATAATCTAAATGTTTCTCAGGACATGATGCAGTTCTCTAGAACATAAAACTGATTCAGAACTTTATATTTTCATTTGCAAATATTGTATATTCAGTAGATAGAGCAAGCTATCCCTAAAGAGAGTTCAGATCAACTCATGGTTATTGTGTACTCAAATTGTATTTAAAAAATAAAGTTGTAGCATAGATTGACATCTTTAGAACTAAATGAAGGCTAAGCATGAGAGTTCTTCAAAACAGGGAATTAGACCATGAGCACAGCATGAAGAATCACAAAAGATCCTACCTCTTCATACCTCATTTGGGATAGTATGGAAACCCAAAGAACTCTTTAAAACTCAATAACTCTTTGAGTTTTAAAGAGTTCTGTGTTCATACAAATATGGCATGCAATTAACATTTGTTTCATATCATAATTCTCTGATTAGAGACTTGTGTCAATCAAGTTGGAGTGTCTGCCTAAAACTATAATGTCCAAATGTCACTCCTTATCCTATATAATAAAAGCCTAATATGGTAAGTGTCCGACACACCTTGTATGTTTTAGCTAAAAACTCAGTCAGACAAAGCACCTAGATTTTCTCCTGTGGTATCTTGAAGTTGTTTTGTTGTTATTTTCACTGGAGGATATTTTTCCATTAATCTGAGAGACAGAGAAACATCAGTGTGAGAGAGACACATCGATTGGTTGCCTCCTGCACACCCCCAAACCAGCTGGGGATTGAGCCTGCAACCGAGGTACATGCCCTTGACTGAAATCAAATCCAGGACCCTTCAGTCCACCAGCCAGTGCTCTATCACTAAGCCAAATTGGTAGGGCACCAACACCATTTGTAGAAAAGGGTATCCTTTCCCCATATGATGACTTTTGCTCCTTTGTCAAACTTAAGTTAATGTATTTGTGTGAGTCTGTGGGCTCTGTATTCTGTTCCATTGATCTACTTGTCCATTCCTTCACGAATGCCACACTGTCTTGTTTTCTGGAATTTGATAGTAAGTCTTGAAATCTAGTAGTGTCACTTCTCTGGCTTTGTTCTTCTTCACTGTAGTGTTGGCTATTCTGGGTGTTTTGCCTTTCCATATAGACATTAAAATCAGTTTATTGATAGTCACAAAGTGACTTGCTGAGATTTTTATTGGAATTGTAATAATTTCAGATCAAGTGGGAAGAATTAACTTGTTAACAACATTGAATTTTCCTATCTATGAATATGGAATTTCTCTCCATTTATTTGCATCTTTGATTTCTTTCATCAGTTTTGCAGTTTTCCTCATATATGTCTCACACACATTTTGTTAGGTTTATATATGTCTTTGTATGTTTTAAAAATTGTGGTAAAATATAAAATTTGTCATCATAACCATTTTTTAAGTCTTCAGTTTATGGTATTATTTTTTTGTTGTTGTTTTTTTAACTCGAAACCCTAATTGTTCATACCTGGTATAAAGAGAATTGACTTTTGTATATATTTACCTTGTATCCTGTAATAATCTTACTATAATTGGTTATTAGTTCCAGAAGTTTTTTTGCTACTTCTTTGGGATATTCTACCCAGACAATCATATCACCTATGAACAAAGACAGCTTTATTTCTTCGCTTCCAGTCTATACACCTTTTATTTCATTTTCTTGTCTTATATTAGCTGGGACATCCAGTATGATGTTGAATAGGAGTGGTAAGAGAGGACGTCCTTTGTCTTGTTCCCAATCTTAGGGAGAAAATTTCTAGTTTCTCACCCTTAAACCATGGGGTTTTTGGTAGATATTCTTTACTGGATAAAGGAAGTTTTTTTCTTCTATTTTTAATTTGCTAAAAGGTTTGTCATGAAAAGGTATTAGATTATGTCAAATGATTTTTCTGCATCTATTGATCATATGATTTTTCTTCTTTAACTGTTGATGTGATGGATATTACTAGTATTTGATTTTTGAACGATGAACCAGCCTTGCATACTTAGAATAAATTCCACTTGGTCACAGTGTATAATTCATTTTAATATATTGTTGGATTCATTTTGCTAATATTTTGTTGAGAATTTTGCACCTTTGTTCATGAAAGAGATTCTCTGTCATTTTTAATGTATTTATGTGATTTCAGTATTAAGATAATGCTAACCTCATAAAATTAGGAATGTTCCCCCTGCTTCTATTCCCATTATTTTCCTTTGGAAAACATGGCATCAACTACTATATTTACTGATAGTTACAAATCTGTATCACAAATCTCAAAATCTAAAACCTACTGGAGCCCTGGCTGGTTTGGCTCAGTGGATAGAGCGTCGGCCTGTGGACTGAAGGATCCCAGGTTCGATACTGGTCAAGGGCACATGCCCAGGTTGTGGGCTCTGTCCCCAGTTGGGGGCATGCATGAGGCACCCAATCAATGATTCTCTCATCATTGATGTTTCTCCCTCTCCCTTCCTCTCTGAAATCAATAATATATTATATTATATTACATTATATTATACTATATTATTAAAAAAATAAAAATAAAACCCACTGGACAGTTCCATCTGGTTCCATGGTCTTTTAACTATATCGTATTCAAAAATCATTTTCTCCAGGGAGATCACCTGCACCCACTTGATCTATCTTGGTTAATGACAACACCATCCACTGAGGTCATTAAATTAGAAAATTCTGGGTCATTCTTATTGTTTTCCTTTTCACTCTTTTTTTAAAAAAAATACATTTTACTAGTGGCCTGGTGCATGAAATTCGTTCACATTAAAAGGGAATTATCTAGAAGAAATATTTTAATATTGCCATTTGCCCTTTCTCTATAATAGAAGTGTCAGAGATGAAAGGAAATTAGTAAAATGTATATGAAAATCTTCCTCCTGTCAGAGTCTGGGGCGTGCCCACAGAACCCAGAGTCAAGTCCCCGCCCACCTGCACGTGCCTCGAAATCGGGCGAGACCCAGACCTAGAAATTGGGCGAGATCCAGACCTAGCCGGTCCCACCCCTGTCAAGCTCCACAGGGCGGGGGGCGCAGCCTCAGGTCCCCCAGCCCTGGCGCAAGGGCGTGATGACCATTTGCATATTAGCTCTTTATTATATAGGATAGGATAGATTTCGGAGAGGAAGGTAGAGCGAGAGAGAAAAACATCAATGATGAGAGAGAATCATCGATCAACTGCCTCCTGCATGCCCCACAGGGTATCGAGCCTGCAACCTGGGCATATTCCCTGACCAGGAATCAAACCCTCACCTCCTGGTTCATAGTCCAATGCTCAACCACTGAGCCACGCTGAGCTCCTTTTGACTCTCAAGAATTTGATCTCAAACTTCATCTCTTGTTGGCTTTGTTAACATCTTAGTACAGGTTCTTGCTTTTGTTTGGAAGTTGCAGCAGTCCCTATATAGTTTCCATGTCATCAGTATTCCAACATTATGTTGGCTTTTCACTGCCATCCAAGATACTTCACTGAAAAACTAAACTGATTTGTTGGCTTATGGATATTCATTTTCTTATTCCCTATAAAATAATATTTAAACTTATTAAACCAACCCATGCCTCCAACTTCAAAACGATTTCCCGTTCCTAGGACTATCCTCCTTAGTCCTTTTCTATGCACAAATTTACTGAATCTTCAAGTCTTCCATGGACCTTTCTGGGCCAACACAAGTACTTTGTATGGATTTAAGGGCTGGAAGATAATTTATATTTGGTAATATGTTGCCTTCCTCCATAGGGCAGGGATCCTTTCATATTTATCTTTCAATAACATTACATTTAAGTCATTTTGACTTTTATGCATTATACTTTAAAGATTATAGAAAATTTTCCATGTAAATTTTATGTAAATCTAAATTTTCATGAATCTTGTTTATGAGATAATGGTATCCTTCTTGTGATCAGAGACCATATCCTGAAGAACAGTAGCTGTTTAGTAAATGTTTATTGAATTGAATTGGAAAAGTTAAGAATTAGTTGGAATGAAACTTTCACACATTTTGTTATGTTAGAATGTATAAGTGTTATTGAAAAGATTTTGGTTAACTGAAGAAGTCAATGAATGCTTTTTAAAAATATATATTTTTATTTATTTTCAGAGAGGAAGGGAGAGGGAGAGAGAGATAAAAACATCAATAATGAGAGGGAATCATTGATCTGGTTCCTCCTGCACACCCCTACTGGGGATCGAGCCACAGCCTAGGCATGTTCTCTAACCTGGAACTGAACCATGATCTCCTGCTTCATAGAATGAGGCTCAACCACGGTGCCACACTGCTGGGCAAGGAATGCTATTTTTAGAGGTGGTTGACCTAGAAAGTTGGGTAACCTAACAAAGGAAAGAACTTTCCTTTTGGTGAAACAATATAGGCAAAGACATGAAGGTGGGAGAGCATGTATGAATGCCAATGTGAGTTCAGTGAAAGGTTTGTGTTAGTTAAATAAAATCAGGCCTTTGATACAGGATTAGGTTATCAGTTTTGAGAGTTTTAAAAATTAACATATATATTTAGAGTCCTATATTTAAGTAATCCTTTATGGGGTATTTAAATAAACATATTAACTTTGAAAGTTTTTATTATGTAATGGAGCTATTTCTCAAACTAAAATATTTTTAAAACTTTTCTTCTCAGGATCCAAGTTCGAAATATGGCAACTTTGAAAGACAGTAAGTACTTTATCTCAGTATGTGAATCAAGAAAAACTAAATTTTAGCAATTAATGCTTTCAAAGATATGCTTCCTTTTTAAGCCCATTATATATTATGTCAAAATTGACAAAATCTATGTCATATGTGTGGGGCATTGAACTTAGACACTCAAACACTGAGGTGACACATGGTTGTTGCAGTCTATTGTCTGAAGAATGATAATGTTATAATTGAGAAAAAGTATACTATTTGTAGATATGTAAAAAATGTTATGGAACATGTAGTTAAAGGCCATTTTCAATACCATTTAATATTTTCAGTGTTTAACTTACTGATCTCTTATGTTGTCAGCTAAATTTGACCTTTTATTAGTACTCATTCTAACATTAACCCTAGTTTAGCATCATGCTGTTAATTAATGATGTAAATGGGGGCTTACAGTTTAGAAAAATTTACAAATGAAATTATAACTATTTTATCTTAAAACATTGCACACCAGTAGTTTTATTGCTGGCGTTACCCAATGGCCAGAGAAGTTTCTAGTAAATGAGTACAAAAAACGTTTTACAAAGTATCATACTTTAAAAGGATATTATCTTGTAAGTATATATAATAAATAACTTCAAAATGCAGTGGGTATTTAATTTTAAGGTGTGCCTTTAACGTTTATGTAAAACATGTAATATGAAAACATGAGAATGCTCGTGTTCCACTTGCAACGTATTAACACAATACTTCTATTTTTCAGTTACCAGGCGACTGAAGTCAATCAAAAACATCCAGAAAATTACCAAGTCTATGAAAATGGTAGCAGCAGCAAAATACGCCCGAGCTGAGAGGGAGCTGAAACCAGCTCGAGTGTATGGAACAGGATCTTTGGGTAAGAGAAGAATGTAATTCAAAAACTATGAAGAACTATCTATGTATACATATATGTAGATATATATATGAAAGGCAAATATGCGAAGTGTCCCCTCGAAAGTTTGACCAGGAGACCAGGAGTTCTATTGCTCGCTATGATGTGCACTGACCACCAGGGGGTGGCGTGGAACGAAGGAAGGCCCTGACTGGCAGCCAGAAGGTGCCAGTGGGCCCTGATCACCGGCCAGGCCTAGGGACCCTACTTTGTCACTAATTTTGTGCACTGGGCCTCTAGTTAAGCATGAAGTTAACTACTAATGACTTATTTGGTGTCAGTGGGCCTATTCTGACTATTTTACATGTACTCATTTTTCACAGCAGCCCTATTGGGGTAGGAACTGTTTGAGCCTCTGCTTTGCTGATGAGAAAAACTGAAGCACAGTGACATCAAGTAACTTGCCTGAGATTGCATACCTATTATGTTAATTTCTTAAAGATTCTGAAAAGTTTCCTAGATTATTAAATATACCATTGAAAGAACTTAGGTATATAGTGCATCAAATTCCAGTGCTTGAGTTCACCCTATTCAGTTGTGATGTGATATATTTTTTTTAAATATATTTTATTGATTTTTTACAGAGAGGAAGGGAGAGAGATAGAGAGTTAGAAACATCGATGAGAGAGAAACATCGATCAGCTGCCTCCTGTACATCTCCTACTGGAGATGTGCCCGCAACCCAGGTACATGCCCTTGACCAGAATCGAACCTGGGACCTTTCAGTCCGCAGGCCGACGCTCTATCCACTGAGCCAAACCGGTTTCGGCGTGATGTGATATTTTAGAAGTGCAGGGTGGGGAGGTGATACTCTACAGTGGAGAGTTGGCCAAGTAGTCATGAACATGGTTCGTGAATACATGAGTGCAATGTTTAAACATCAACTGTAA
This sequence comes from Myotis davidii, assembly GCF_000327345.1. Lineage (NCBI taxonomy): Eukaryota > Metazoa > Chordata > Mammalia > Chiroptera > Vespertilionidae > Myotis > Myotis davidii. The sequence goes on along the minus strand of NW_006297018.1, from coordinate 910,798 downwards.
AGAAAACAAAATTTGTTTATTTCCAAATTAGAGAAGATAGAGGGTGTCCAAAAAAATGTCTACTCACACTTTGAATAAAGTCAGTGTTTATTAAGGTACATTTTCTTTTCAAAATTGAGCTTTTAGCTATTAAAGTGTATATACATTTTTTGATATACTCTGTATATCAGTTGGTCTGTGTATTAGATGTAAATTGTCCTGTGCAGTAGATTTCTTGTGCTCTTCCATATTTTTAAACATGCATTTATACTGCTAAATAAATTTTTACATGAGGAAATTATAGAGCACTAGGCATCAGTGGAAATTGCTCCTTACTTTAAATACCATACTTAGTTTCACCTAGAGGAGAGTTGCTAGGTTAGGTTTCAGCAATACCTATCAGCTCCAGCCATTTGCTTTCATGTCTCCTTCCCTCCTTAGCACAATACTAAGTATCTAGTTGGTGGCTCGGTAAATGTTCGTTGGTTAAATTACTCTCTAGCTCTTTATATGAAAAAGAAAAGTCACTTTACTATTTATTTTTCTTGCTGCTATGAACATCCTATCTAATAAAGTGGTGATATGCAAATTGACCATCACTCCAACACATAAGATGGCTGCCCCCATGTGGACACAAGATGGTCTGGAGGGGAGGGCAGTTGTGGGCTATCAGGCCAACAGGGGAGGGCAGTTAGGAGCAACCAGCCTGCAGGGGAGGGCAGTTGGAGAGGGACCAGGTCTGCAGGGGTGGACAGTTAGGGGCGACCGGGGTGACCAGGCTGACGGGGAGGTGGCAGTAAGGGGCAACCAGGCTGGAGGTTGGGGCAGTTGGGGCTGACCAGGCCTGCAGGGGAGGGCAGTTGGGGGGAACCAGGACGGCAGGGGAGGGCAGTTAGGGACAAAGGACAGTTAGGGGCGACCAGGCCTTCAGGTGAGGACCGTTTGGGGCGACCCAGGCCTGCAGGGGAGGGCAGTTAGGGGTGACCAGGCGGGGAGGGGAGGGCAGTTAGGGGCAATCGGGCCAGCAAGGGAGCAGTTAGGCGTCGATCAGGCTGGCAGGGGAGGGCCGTTAGGGGCAATCGGGCCAGCAAGGGAGCAGTTAGGCGTCGATCAGGCTGGCAGGGGAGGGCCGTTAGGGGCAATCGGGCCAGCAAGGGAGCAGTTAGGCGTCGATCAGGCTGGCAGGGGAGCAGTTGGGAGCCAGCAGTCCTGGATTGTGAGAGGGATCCCAGATTGGAGAAGGTGCAGGTTAGGCTGAGGGACATCCCCTCTCCACCCCCTCCACACATAAGATAGCTGCCTCCATGTGGTCAAGATGGCTGCCCCCATGTGGACACAAGATGGTCTGGAGGGGAGGGCAGTTGTGGGCTATCAGGCCAACAGGGGAGGGCAGTTAGGAGCAACCAGCCTGCAGGGGAGGGCAGTTGGAGAGGGACCAGGTCTGCAGGGGTGGACAGTTAGTAATATAATCATATGGAGCCAGTCATTTTCCCATGATTTTATTAAGTTTGCATTATCCAGGATTTCAGATTAGTGTTCTTTGCCATCAAAGTTGAGTGACTGTCTCATTCCTCTTCACACTGAACCTTATTCTCAACTACAGGCCCAGTGCACGAAATTCATGGGAGGAGTGGTGTCCCTCAGCCCAGCCTGCACCCTCTCCAATCCAGGACCCCTTGGGGTATGTCTGACTGCTGATTTAGACCATTGGGGGCGACTGGGCTGGCAGGGGAGGGCAGTTGGGGGTAAGTGGGCTGGCAGGGGAACAGTTAGGCATCAATTAGTCTGGCAGGGGAGTGGTTCGGGGGCAATCAGGCTGGCAGGCAGAAGCTGTTTAGGGGTAATCAGGCTGGCAGGTGAGCAGTTGGGAGCCAGCAGTCCTGGATTGTGAGAGGGATCCCAGATTGGAGAAGGTGCAGGGTAGGCTGAGGGACATCCCCTCTCCACCCCCTCCAACCCCCCCGCATGAATTTTGTGCACCAGGCCTCTAGTGTATATTAAATTTGTTACCCTCCAAATGTCTATAACCACAAAATTACCTAATAAAGAAGAAATTGGCATAGATATCTGATGGAGTATTGTAGAAAAATACTAAAAATCCAAGTTAAGGCTGCCATTCATCCTGAAGTCCTTCAACTAAAGAAAAATAACAAACAACCCCCAAAAAACCTAACTGGTAAATATTAAATAGCTAATTATTTTAAATATTTAAAAATATAAAGTAGGTATTTTACACTATACAATATTAAAAAGAGACTTAAAAGAAATATTCTCTCCACTCTCCTGAACTTTGGAGTTGAGTACTCTCTGCTTTATTTTTTATTTATTTTATTAATTTGAGAAAGAGAGAGAAACATTGATTTGTTACACTTAGGTATTCATTCCTTGGTTGATTTTTTTTTTTAGTATTTTTTAAAATTGATTTCGGAAAGGAAGGGAGAGGGGGAGAGAGATATAAATATCAATGATGAGAGAGAATCACTGATCGACCTCCTGCACACCACCTACTGGGGATCAAACTCAAAACCCGGGCATGTGCCCTGATGGGAAATGGAATCATGAACCGTGACCTTCTGGTTCATAGGTTGACCTAAACCACAGAGCCACCTAGCCAGTCCATTGGTTGATTCTTGTATGTGCCCTGACTAGGACAACGCTCTAACCAGCTGACCTACCTGGCCAGGGCACTTCTCTTTGCTTTTTGTGGAGGGTCTCAGGTATTGAAATTTGAAAATCAATACTGAAAAAGATAGTAGTAACAAGAATTTTGTTGAAATGGGTAAATGTGTCAGCCATAAAGTTGCACCTTGTAATTACAGTGAGCACCAGCTGTTGAAATCCATCCTCCATTTGCATCCAGCCATGCTTTCAATGGCCTGCTCCTAGCCAGCACCTGAGCACAGACTGGATACAGGCAGGCATGTTCTTGGGAGACTTGAGGTTCCCAGCAGCCTTGTTAAGCTTCCCTTAAATTGCATTGGGAAGCTGCCACCCAACCTTTCTTCCCAAGGCTCAGACCTGCATCATGCATGGTATGATGACTCTTCTGACTTCCTGTTTTCTCTCATAGGCATATCTCCTAGTAAAGTCCATGTATATTTCATCCCACTGAATCCTCTCTTGCTCTCTGCTTCTTGGAAAATTAGACCAACAAAGTGAGGTTGTTAAAGTAATCCCGAAAATGAAGTGGCAACATTATTTTAACATCAGCAGTTTTTATAAGAGCTTGATATGCAGCTTATATAAGCAGCTTAGTAAATATTTGCCTTTTTTGGTTGTATACTGAGGATTTGCATTATTTAGAAGTCTGATAACTAAATAAGTTGTTACCTCTGTAATTCTGGTCACTTTGTACCAGAGATTTCTTTTAGTCAGTATTTAAGATAAAGTGGCCATTAATGCACCCTTAGGAACCTTTGTCATACTGTATAGAGATTTAAACCTTTGTAGTTTTCATCTTGATTATAAATGGAAAAAATACACAGGCTGTTTTGGTTATATTAATCAAATGCCACCTAAATTTAAATGCATCATTTTTAAAACAGCCAGCTCTTTTGTAAATTTGGGATTATTGTATTTAGTATGAATTACATATATAAATTCTTGGTTTCTTTTGTCGTTTGTTTTTAAGCTCTGTATGAAAAGGCTGATATTAAGGTGCCTGAAGACAAGAAGAAACACCTCCTTATTGGTGTGTCCTCAGATAGAGGGCTTTGTGGTGCTATCCATTCCTCGGTTGCTAAACAGATGAAAAATGAGGTGGCTACGCTCACAGCAGCCGGGAAAGAAGTTAAGATTGTTGGAGTTGGTGATAAACTTAGGGGTATACTTCATAGGTAATTTAAATATATATTATTTATCTTTAAAAGGGAGCGTGCATGAATAAATGGAAATTTCTCTGCTAGTTTTTGTACTCAGGCTTATGTTTTGTTTTTATTTTTTCCAGCATATGTTAGAATACATAGACTTCCCTCCTTTTCTACTTGTGTTTAGCTTTTTTATCCAAACCATAAATGGAATGCAATGGGAATATCAAAGCTGTTGACCTTTTTATTTTTTTTAAATATATCTTATTGTTTTCTTTTACAGAGAGGAAGGGAGAGGGACAGAGAGTTAGAAAAAACAATGAGAGAAAAACGTTGACCAGCTGCCTCCTGCACACTCCTCACTGGGGATGTGCCCGCAACCAAGGTACATGCCCTTGACCGGAATTGAACCTGGGATCCTTGAGTCCGCAGGCCGATGCTCTATCCACTGAGCCAAACCGGTTAGGGTGCTGTTGACCTTTTTAAACATCAGGACTGAATAATCTAAGAAGCTATCACAGTCTGGAAATGTCAGAATGAACAATAGCTAATTAGGATTGGAAGGAGAAAAACAAAGGTGTAGAGCAGTGGTCGGCAAACTCTTTAGTCAACAGAGCCAAATATCAACAGTACAACGATTGAAATTTCTTTTGAGAGCCCAATTTTTTAATTAATAGGTAGGTACATTGTTATTAACTTAATTAGGGTACTCCTAAGGCTTAGGAAGAGTCACACTCAAGGGGCCAAAGAGCCACATGTGGCTCGCAAGCCGCAGTTTGCTGACCACGGATATAGAGCAATAAAACAAGAAAGGCCTGATAATAGTCTCTTTGTAGGTGCTGAGAGAAAGGAATAATCATGGTAGTGTATAGAACAACGTGATTCACTGAACACCCCCAGACCCTCCAAAAATCTTGATCCATAGGGATTTCTTCTTTCTTCCCTATGTTCTTTTAGAAGAATAATTCCATTAAAATACCTTAGTGTGCTCTCTTGATTTTCTTGTAGGACTCATTCTGACCAGTTTCTGGTGACATTCAAAGAAGTGGGAAGAAAACCCCCTACTTTTGGAGATGCATCAGTCATTGCCCTGGAACTACTAAATTCTGGATATGATTTTGATGAAGGATCTATCATCTTTAATCGATTCAGGCAAGAAATCAAAGCTTATTTATGAAATTTTAGAAATCAAGGTTATTTATGTTAATATTTTAAAACTAGTGGCCTGCTGCACAAAATTCGTGCACGGGGGTTGGGTGGGGTTCCCTCAGCCCAGCCTGCACCCATTCCAAATGGGGATCCCTTGGAAGATGTCCGACCAGTGGTCGGACATCCCTTTCGCAATCTGGGACCGCTGGCTCCTAACCGCTCGCCTGCCTGCCTGATTGCCCCTAACTGCCCTCCCCTGCCGGCCTGATTGCCCCTAACTATCCTCCCCTGCCGACCTGATCTTGCCCCCTACAGTCCTCCTCTGCCTGCCTGATCTTGCCTCCAACTGCCCTCTCCTGCTGGCCTGGTTGCACCCAACTGCCCTACTTTGCTGGCCTGATCTCGCCCCCAGCACCCCTCCTCTGCTGGCCTGATCTCGCCTCCAACTGCCCTCCCTGCCAGCCTGATCTCACCCCCAAAGGCCCTCCCCTGCTGGCCTGATCGCCCCTAACGGCCTCTACCTTGGTCCCCACCTCTGTGGCTTTGTCTAGAAGGAAGTTGGACGTCCAGAAGATGGCCGGTTGACCCTGTCTAATTAGCATATTACCCTTTTACTAGTATAAATAGATTATACAGGATAGGATTGCTTAAATGGGGGAGGGGGGGAGCCTTTTTCATCAGGAGGAGATGCTCTTGGCAGACAAAAATACTGATAGCCAGCCATATGCACTATACTGCCAAATCGATCATTAAAAAATTGAACCACTTTCTTACACCTTACACCAAACAGCTGTTGCCCTTAAAACCCCTCCTCAGCCCCCACCTTAGGTTCTGCCTTCGCAGTTCACCCAGATTAGGTTATGGTCGGTTTCTGTGTCAGTCAGTATCAAAATTTCTGCCTCCTAGGAAGCCATTGGCTCCTCGCACTTCATCCAGATTTGGTTCTGATTGGTCATTTTCTATGCCAGTCAGCGTCTCCAGGCCTATCAATGGGCCTGATTAGAGTGGCAAGGCTGATCAGCTGCCCCAGCGGAGGCCTGAGAGAAAGAGGCGCGGCTGCTGGTCAGGGCCCAAGAGAAAGAGAGAGGCAAGGGCTGATCAACAGCTGTCACGGAGGCTACGGATCAGACCCTGCTTCTCCCTCCAGACCTCTCTTCAGGCCTGTTCCGCAGCCCCCTCAGCAGTCAGTGTTGGATTGCAGCACCCGCAGCATGGCAGTCATTGCTAGGTTGCCACAACAACCCAGGACTGGCTTCCAGTCGTTTGAGCCTTCGGTCGTTCTGGATGTTATGGACCCTGGGTTTGGTTTTGTTTTGTTTTTTAAAATATATTTTTTTGATTTTTTTACTGAGAGGGAGGGGGAAAGAAAGAGAGCTATATTGATTTTTTACAGATAGGAAGGGAGAAGGATAGAGAGTTAGAAACATCTATCAGCTGCTTCCTGCACACTCCCTACTGGGGATGTGCCTGCAAGCAAGGTACATGCCCTTGACCGGAATCAAACCTTTGACCCTTCCGTTTGCAGGCCAACGCTCTGTCCACTGAGCCAAACCAGTTAGGGCCCCTAGGTTTTTATATATTAGGATAAGTAAATATTTAACAGTTTAAAAGTTATTTTGAAATTTTCATTTGTTTTTGTCCTTTTTAGGTCTGTCATCTCGTACAAGACAGAAGAAAAACCCATCTTCTCTCTTAATACCATTGCAACTGCTGGTAAGTAGTTTTCGTATGACAAGTATTTTACCACATAAAAGGAGAGATTTGTTCATTTAGGAAAATAGTATATGTCAGAATGACCTGTTTCAGCAGTAGCAAAATGATGTTGGGTTGTTTCTATCACCATCTATTAATGGGTTCCATGATGCATTAATCCATGCATTGACAACTCTTTCTCCGTTCCTTAATTAATTCAACAAAGGGCAGTCATTTGATATGTTTTCTGTCCTTAGGGCATAAAAATTGGCTTTGCAGTCTATGTATGCAAACTATCAAACTCCAGTACAATATGAAAGTCTAGAATAGAGATTTGAACAGTGTTCACAACTTATTTATATTGTCCCAGTAAATTCTCATTTTATTGTTTGAATAAAGTCACCATTGTTCAATGGAGCATTGTAGAAACAATATTCTGGAACTGTTCTTATTTTCCTAAGGCATTTTCACCTTTTGTGTAACATGTTTCATCTATTCTAAGATGTACACTTTTTTGCATTTTAATATTTCTGAAATTGGGATGCTTCTCCCAGTCAGTTGCATGTCATTTTTAATAGGCTATGCTGTTTTCTTTCTTAATGGTTTCATCAAATATGGGTTATAATCTGTAATATCTTAAGTTTGATAAAACAGCAGTATTTCACCACTTCCCTCTAATGGATGAATTTTGAAGTGTGCTGCTAAATTTCTGCAACATGATTACTAAAATTTCTATAAGCCTCTTATTTCTCCCACTGTTCCGTATTCTTGGAAACATTTGCCTGCTCTCATTTTCCTGACTGACTCTTGCTGATTTCTCCAATAATCAAAAGGTTGAATTGAGATTTTTGTATTATATTATATAGTTTCTGTTCTTAATTTCTTTATTGGAAAAGAAAAAAAAACCAAATCATTTATTGTGTGCTGGCTTTGTGCTCAGTCAGATGCTATCATGACAACTTCATGACCATGAAATGTAGTAAACATTTTTTAAAAATATCCAGTGCTTTGTTTACACACTTTGCTGAAAATCTTCAGTGTGGAAATAGATGAAACTATTAGAACTGAGTCTTTTGACCTGTCCTACACTTATTTCCTCTCTGTAAGTATAGAGGATTTTTATAATAGTAAACTACTGTGATTAAATTAGTCTTTGTGCTGTATTGCTTCAGAGATATTTATCACTTGTTTTAACAGAGAGCATGAGTATCTATGATGACATTGATGCTGACGTGCTGCAGAATTATCAGGAATACACTCTGGCCAACATCATCTACTATTCTCTGAAGGAGTCCACCACGAGTGAGCAAAGTGCCAGGATGACAGCCATGGACAATGCAAGCAAGAATGCTTGTAAGCACACAGTAGTTTTCTGAGAAAATTTTGCTGCAGAGTAGCATGATGACCCTAATATCAAAAACATGACCATTCTTTAAGTAAATCAGGAAACAAGAGAGCTAGCTAGGACCTAGTCCTGGGCTCTACTACTGGTTTTGTGAAGTTTTTGACCAAATATTTATCTCCTTCTTATCTGAAAAGATAGAATACTCTTTGCCTTGAAGGAAGTATATCTTACTTGGTAGACATTAAGTTTGCAAATACTTGGAAAAGGGATCCCATGAAAGATTTAAAAACACCTTGAAATTTTGGGGGGGCCAATTTTGGTCCAGACCACCCCTCCCCCCCCAAAAAAACAAAAAACAAAAACCAAAAAAACCTTCCCAAAATCTTATGGATAAATTAAACAACATATATCTATGAATAAATTAATGCAGTTATTCCTTTCTAGTTTTTAGATTTTGTTGTCTAATCTTTTTGTTTTGCGTGTAGCTGAAATGATTGACAAATTGACTTTGACCTTCAACCGCACCCGCCAAGCTGTCATCACAAAGGAGTTGATTGAAATCATCTCTGGTGCTGCAGCTCTGTAAGTACTTGTAGATTGCCTTCAGAGAGTTTTTGTTCTCATATTTGTATGTCTGCTAGCTTAAAGTTTTCTGGTTTGGTTTGGCTGTTAAAGATGAAATGACCCATTGCTTAATCTTGTATCCTTATTTGGTGAAAATGGAATCTCTAGTTTATTCTGATTGTCTTAGGCTTAGTTTTTTCTTTTAGAAATCAACATGTTGCTAACTTTCACTTTCTAAATAAAGCATTAGGAATAAGGATGTGGACAATTTAGTATCATTTATAAAATCTGTCTTTGGAACTTAAAACATAAACCAAGCTTTCTGAATTACAGAACTGGTTTTGGGTTTGGTTTTACGTATAAATCATTGGATGGTAGTAGGGTTTGGGACTTTTCAAATTATTAAGATTTCTGTATCAATACCATAAAATAGTATATCACTTTCCTTGAGAAAATATTAATGTGAAACCAGGGTTAAGATAATGGGGATTCTATTCAAAACATTATCAAATTGCACCCTCACTATATGCAAAGTACAGTTGTTAAAAGATGTGATCCTTCCTTTCAAGGCATTTATTTTCTAATAAGATAAAAATATGCAGATAATTGTGATGAAGGATAAAATGTGTAGTAAGTTGTCCTTGATTATTCTTTTTTTTTTTTAAATATATTTTATTGATTTTTTACAGAGAGGACAGGAGAGAGACAGAGAGTTAGAAACATCGATGAGAGAGAAACATCGATCAGCTGCCTCCTGCACATCTCCCACTGGGGATGTGCCCGCAACCAAGGTACATGCC
>NW_006297018.1:890155-901434 GCF_000327345.1 Myotis davidii | reverse complement strand
TCCCCTGTATGCCCACTTAATGCAGATTCTTGTGATTTCTCTCCTGAGTTGAAAAGAAATTTTTTTTGAGAGCCTCTTCAGTACCAGCCCCTATGCTAGGCACTGAGGATGTAGTAGTGTTTGCCATTAAAGAGCTCACCGCCTTAACAGGGAAGACAGATACTATATTTGAAATTGCAGTAGAATGGAAGTTAGCAAACTGAGGTCTAGTGCTAAGGATGGTTTTCATATTTTTAAAGGATTATAAAAAGAGACTGTGACCCACAAAGCCTAAAATATTTACTGTTTAGCCCTTTATAGAAAAGATTTGACTAAGTAGTATGACGAAGTTAATAGAGCCATTCTCTCAGTGTCATCCTACAGAAACAGCTTAGTTTGATAAGTGTGAACCTATAGTTTCTGGACACCAACACTCTCTTAGTCTAGTCTCTTACCACTACCATTTCTCACTTTCCTGGAACTTTAGCCACATTGATGTACTTGTAGTTCTGCAAACATATCATGCTCTTTTACCTTTAAAGTGGCATGTGCCTTTGCCTCAAGTGCCACTCTTTTCTTCCCCTTGCACCTTTGGTTCTTCATCTGACAGATCCCTGTGTATCCTTCCTAACGGAGCTGGGGGAATCCTTTCCTCCAGGAAACTCTCTTGCATAGTTTGGGTGGGGTACCCTTCTTCAGCATCTTGTGCTTCCCTTTATCAGCACTTAACATTATTAGGAATTACCTTTTTATTTGTGTGCTCTTGTGGCTTGGGAAGGACTATCTTACTTACTTTTGTAGCCCCATCACCTGGCATGTACTTCCTCAATAAATGGTGGTTGAGTGAATGATTGACATGCCATAAGTATATTAAGAACTGGAAGTTCAGAAGAGGGAGAAATAACGTTTTGTTGAGTACGTGAAAACATTTAAGAATTGAGGAAAGGTTCATCACTAAGGTGAAATTTAAATTGGTCTTTAAGTATTGTCTCAAGGCTAGAAACTGGGCAGAATGCCAGAGACACAAGTAAAACTAATTGAAACCATTAGTTGGATCCATCAGCTTTGCTATCTTAAATCTCACCTATCACTCAGCCTGCTCACTAATGTTCTATTACCATCATAGATTACAGTGCAATAATGAGTGGCCCTGCTACTTACTGTCTTGATAAACTTGGTTAAGATACTCTCTGCAACTCAATTTTGTCATCTAGAATATGGGGACTAATCCAAGGATTAAGTAATTTTATTACTCATTGTCCTCCTTGTTATATGTCTTAGCTAATGCTAAGTTGATTGCTTCTTGAATGGCAAATTTGGGAAGCCCTGGAAGAAAGACTGCATTATGAAGGTTCAGGGGTCTGTGAGAGCTAGAGAACCAAGGTTCTTTTTTTGCTCTTGAAAAAGGAAAACCAGGAATAAAGTGTGAGATTATAATTTCTACCGAATTGTGGATTAGGGTCTTTCTGGATTAGAAATGTGGTAAACCTGACTACACAGTAGCAAATCAAGGAAAATGAGGAGGAGATTGGGACATAAAACAGATTTTAAAAAAGAATTCTAAAAACTGGAAGTTACTGAATTTTCGCTTTCTAGAGGTTGCCCACATCCTTTATAAAAAGTTAGCTCTGTGGTCTCAGGGTTGAATTGTTTATGGATTTGCATGCTTTCTAACCTATTGGTTATTCTAGTTGAAGACTTTAATATTTAACACAAACACTTTTGGCTCTGTAGTAATAAAATATAAAGCATGAATAAACCACAGTATTTGAGGTGCCAAGTATTAGTTGTCAGCCTAAAATTTATAATATATTGCATTTTATGTTTTATAGAAAAATTGTGATTTTAATTATACTTTCACAGTCTTGCATGAATATGGTTTTATTGCTTATAACCAGATTGAGATCTATAACATTTTTATAGTAATCATTGACTCTGTTTTAAAGGAATATTTTGCTAAGTATGTGATATCCTCAAGGTAGCAAATGAGGAAATAGACATATTTAGTTGGCAAGTGCACATGATTAACTAGCATGGACTGATTGTTGACCAGCTTGTTTGTGTTTGTCTTTTTTTTCTAATACAATAACCAGGGATTAATGAAAATCAAGTTTCGTCCTCAGACAAGAGGTAAAGTGGTAATATTTCACACACTCTCCCCATACCCTTTCAGAAAAGAAACCAAGACAGTTAGAACTGAAGGTAATTTAGCAACGGTGACACTGTTGAGGTTTAGGTTGCTAGGCCTTGTTTAGTGTAGCAGCCAACTTATGGAAGCATGTGTATAATGCTGGAGGGCTTTTTCTTAGCTTTGTTAAGTAAACTTTAAGGAAAGAGAATTAGCATTATTTTGAGATATTAAATATAGATTGATGAAGAGTGGTGGTTCTCAGACTTTATGATCTCAGGACCCCTGAATGTCTGACAACAAAAATATAACAAGATTCCCATCTATTTCTGTATTCATTCCATTTGGATATCACACACTGGAAAACGCTACCATGTACTCGTGAGAATGAAACTAAAACAGGCAAATAACATTATGAAAATGGTCTTGCCCTCATGAACCCCATGAAAGGGCCCCCAGACCAAAATTTGAGAACCAAATTTTGTAGAGGAACATTTTATTATGTAAAAATTCTTTAAATCTTTTGGTAGGTTGGTATTATAACACTTATTAAATGATGACATGGGTTAATAGAAACTACAAAGAACCAAAAACTTAAAATGCAAGCAACATAAAATTTCAACTAAAACCAAAAATTATCTAATGTATTCATTCATAAGTTAACTAAAAAAAAAAAAAACAAAAACGACAAGACACCTGATAAAATACTGCAAAACAATTGGCAATTTATAGTTATCAGAATTGTAGATTTTGTATCTTTTCAATCAAAAAATTCTTTTTGAATGTTATATAACATACATATAAAACAAGATAGAAAAATAACATAAACTTGTAACAGTGGCTGTGCATACATTGCCCCCCTACATGTTTCTCATAGGCAATAGGTTGGTTATGGAACATACATAGCATGAAACTACTAAGCTAATAAAGAATAGACAAAAACACATGTCATTTGAACAGTAACATACAAGTGACAGTCCCTGTATTATCTTTTGATACCATTATTTTTTCCAAAAATATTGCTTGGTTTTTATTTGTTCTGTGCTTTGTTTTTCAGGTAAAGAAGGAAAATTCGGCCACCTGATTTTGTTTTTAGCTTACTGCTGTCCTGGTCAGAAGAAATTATTGGTCTATTGTTTAAATTACTAAAGACAGCAAGATATTTGTAAATTATCTTACAATAAACAACTTACAATAAAGTTCGATTTCACTGTCTTTACTTAGTATATAAGAATAATATAGTTTTCAAAATGACATGTTAAAATATTTAAAACTTAATATGCTATTAAATTTTTTTGAAAATTGACAAGGCTTTCTGAAACAATCTTAAAACATCTGGCCTCTTTGGGGTCAGGGTGGAAGGAAGAGGCCACAGACCACGCCTCAGCCCGGCTTCCATCCTTTTGCACTGTCAAAGAGCAGCCAACACAATGAAGTAAAAATGTGATTGCAGTCATCCGCTGTTTCTCATATATGGGATATAGAATTCTAGGCATACATTTAGTCTAATAAATTTTTAAATATATTTTGTAAGCACTGAGAAACATTCCCATATGATATTAATTCCATAGTCGCATTTAGATAACCATGAAGATTGGATGGCACCCTAGCTGGTTTGGCTCAGATGATAAGAGCATTGACCTGTGGACTGAAGGGTCCTGGGTTTAATTCCAGTCAAGGGCACATGCCCAGGTTGCAGGCTTGATCTCCAATAGGAGGCAGCCGATCAATGATCCTCTCTCATCATTGATGTTTCTATCTCTCCCTCTCCCTTCCTCTCTGAAATCAATAATACATATTAAAAGAAAAAAAAGATTGGATGCCTAGCTGATTACATGCAGTGAGATGGCCATGCCAGAATCTCCAGGTTTTCCTCCCTATTTATTTAAAGTAGGGAACTTAGTGTGTGATTATTTTCTTACAATAATATATAGAGTGGTGGGCAAAAGTAGTTTGACAGTTACGAGTGCGCAAAAGTTTACTCTTTTTAAATATTTTTTATTGATTTCAGGGAGGAGGGGAGAGGGAGAGAGAGAAACATCAATGATAAGAATCACTGATCGGCCAGGCCCCCAACTGGGGACCAAGACCGCAACCCAGGCATGTGCCCTTGACCAGAATCGAGCCTGGGACCCTTCAGTCCACAGGCTGACACTCTATCCACCGAGCCACACCAGCTAGGGCAAACGTTTACTCTTATATTATTATTTATTTATATTTGTCTTTCCATATGAACAACTGTAAACTTTTGCCCACCCCTGTAATTTCCAAAAAGACTACAAAACAATAAAAAATAAAATATAAAACCTATTCTCTTGAGTTTTAGATAAACATTAAATAAAATACATATAGTGTGGCTCAGTGGTTGAGCATCAATCTATGAACCAGGAGGTTATGGCTCAATTTCCTGTACAGGGCACAAGCCTGGGTTGTGGGCTAGATCCACTATGTGGAGTGTGCAGGAGGCCACTGGTCAATGATTCTCCATCATCATTGATGTATTGATGTTTCTCGCTCTCAGAAATCATAAGTTATATATATATATATAGTTTTTTAAAGAAAAAGAGTAGAAAAAATGATCGTGCATTCTTATCGAACAGCAGTAAGACAAACTTCTCTAATGACAGAAGTATTTGTCACTGCCCTGGCTGGTGTGTGCATTTGGTTGGAGTGTGTTTCTGTACTCCAAAAGGTTGTGGGTTCCATTCCTAGTCAGGGCATATACCTAAGTTTCGGGTTTGATCCCCAGTTGGGGTGCATCTGGAAAGCAACCTGTAAATGTTTCTCTCCTGCTCTCTAAAATCAAATAAACATACCCTCGGGTGATGATTTAAAGGAGTGTATGTCATTGATATACTAAGAAATCCCATTTCAATGAAAAAAAGATGTCAGTTTTAAAAATGGGCAGTGAATTTGTAGTCAATTGTCCTTTTTATCCATCAAATTGTTAAAGACTAAAGACGGAAAAAGTTGCCTGGCTTGTGGGTTCAACTTGCATCAGGGCAAATGCTAGGGTTGCAGGCTTGATCCCCAATAGGGGGCATGCAGGAGGCAGTTGATCATTCTCATAATTGATGTTTCTATTCCTCACCTCCCCCTCTCTGAAATCAATAAAAACATAACAAAAAAATTTTAAATGGTTTGAATGGTAAATGTTTTTTAAAATAGATAAAGTTTTACAGTAGGAGGAATCAATCTCATAACGCTGTTAGTGCAAGTTTACCATCTTTTTGAGAGTGATTTGGCAGTGTCTATTAAATTTTAAAATATACAGTTTGAGTCATTTCCACTTCTAATAGTCTAGTCCAGTAGTCAGCAAAATCGCGGGTCGCAAGCCACATGCGGCTCTTTGGCCCCTTGAGTGTGGCTCTTCCACAAAACACCATGTGCGGGCGCAATTGAAACTTCATGGCCCATGCGCAGAAGTCGGTTTTCAGCCTGGGCCAGTCTATTTTGAAGAAGTGACGTTAGAAAAAGTGGGGTTACCTTCGCTGAGGTCGACCCCTCAGATTGAGGATGTTTTTAGGAAAGGCCAGCTTAGGAGTACCCTAATTAAGATAATAACAATGTACCTACCTATGTAGTTTAAGTTTAAAAAATTTGGCTCTCAAAAGAAATTTCAATCGTTTTACTGTTGATATTTGGCTCTGTTGACTAATGAGTTTGCCGAACACTGGGCTAGTCTACAGAAGTACTCATACTGTAAAGACTTGTCCAAGGATGCTCATTCAAGATCAGCATGTGACCTTTCAGAGCAGTGCAGGTAGAGACCTAAAAGCTTTCAGAGAAGAACATCACAAAGTTTCAGAAATAAAAGTGGCTTCAAGCCAAGGAGAGAGGAGGACTAAGAAAATCCATTGTGATAACACCAATCTTGAACTTACAGCCTTCACAACTGTGTGAAAATAAGTGTTTAAGCCCCCAAGTCTGTGCCATTTTGTTATAGCACCCTAGCAAAGTAAATACACTCTAAGGAGACCAACCAACTACTTAGCAAGTGGACCACAATGCTCATCCTAGAAAGAGCAGCCATTTGTGTTGACAGGAATAGGCGCATGTTCTGGATTTATGGATATAGATTTGCCTTTCCTGCTTATGGTGTTTGACGTACTGGTGTCCTGTATCGCTGTGTCAGAGCAAGGGAGCCATTTTACAACAAAGGAGGTTGGGAGTGGGCACACGACTGTGGAAATTTGGTCATAACTGATAGACCACTAGAGCTGTGAGTCTGACAGTGCAGGGGAACACCCTTTGAAGGCACAACTAAAGCACTAGCTCACAGGCTAAGTCCCCCAGTATGCCACATACAAAACTAAGTCAATGACTTATGTGTCTGTGCTGCTGGGTTGGATAGATCACACACAGGTGGAAGCCAGTTTCCCTGCTGGGAAACTGTTCTGGTCTCTGCAACTCTGGCTTCCCCAGGTTGACAGTTTTGAATTCCAAAAGGGGGGGTGGTGGGGATGTTTTCATCAGGGTAGACAGAGTCCCACTGAAATATTACCTGGGCACTTAGGCCAGGAGACAGCATGCAGAGGAGTCAGTGTTGGCAGGAGTAATCGACCCTGATCATTGCTGTTACACCATGAAGGCAAGGAGAAATGTTCGGTACCCAAGTGGTCTGGTTGGGTGCCTCTTGCCTAATGTTGATGGTCTGCAGACAGGTTTAGCAGCCACAGTCTGAAAAGGGCATAAAAACCAGGGGCTCAGACCTCCTGCAGAAAGGGTCTGGGTGGTGCCACTAGGTAAGCCACTGAGGACCAATAATGGTGCTAGCTTTGGTGAGAGAAATTTAGAACCGTGGAGGAGGAAGACGATCAATGGAAGCTGTCCCTCCTATTTGTTTTTTCTCTAGGAAAAGAGTCTCCTCCTCTTCCCCCTTCCCTCCGCCCCCCACCTCCAACTCCCAAATCCAGGAGGAGCTGTTCCTCAAATTTATACCAAGAAGTGAATTTAAGGGTACAAGAAGTGGACTAAAGTTGCCATGGTTTGAATATTTGTGTACTGCCAAAATGCATGTTGGAATCTTTACTCCCAGCATGATGGTATTAAGGTGGAGCTGTTAGGATGTGATTAGATCATGAGAGTGGGTGGAGCCCTCTTTAATGGGATTAATGCTCTTATAAAACAGATCCCACAGAGCTCCCAGGCCCCTACCACCTTGTGAATGAGAACAGAAGTTGATTGCTGACTTCCAGCCTCCAGAACTGTGAGAAATAAATCTCTGTTGATAAGTTACCCAGTCTATGGTACAGTGGAACTTCAGTTCTTGAACCTAATTCATTCCAAAAGGCTGTTGGAGAAGCAATTTGTGTGAAAATCAAATATTTTTTTCCCATTAGAAATAATATAAGTTGAGTGAATCCATTCCGGACCCCCCAAATGATTCCCTTTTATCACCTTTCTCATATATACAGTATATGTCTAATGTACTATTGAATCTATAAATAATTCTTTTCTTAAATTTATCAAACCACCCCCTTCTTAAGTGAATTTTTCAGGGGCTAGGTGGGTGGGTGAGTGGGAAATGATTAACCAAAGAACTTATATGAATAACCCAGGGACACAGACAATAAGGTAGTGAAGGCCTGGGTGGGCTGGAAGGGGTCAATGGGGGGGGGGGGGGAAGGAGACATCTGTAATACTTTCAACAATAAGGTTAATTTTAAAAAAAAGAATTTTTCATAGATCACTGCCTCTGAAATGCCATCACCAGCTAACTGCTTATCTTTTTACCCAATCAACAACAGTTTTCTACCTATTCAGTTGCCTGTGGTTATTGTTTTGTGAGCACTTTCACACCCTTAGCAACATTAGCACTCTGGATGGCCTCTTTATGTTTTAAAATTGTGCTAATTGTTACCAGCAACAAAAGCATTCTCTCTTTTGTTTGTTGCCTAAGAGAGCTGCAGTATCAGCTTTAAAGGACTGTCAGGTTGAAAATTGGAGACATTTTTCCTGTGAACACCTTTGTAGAGAACCTAATTGTTTGAGATGGCAGACATTAGAGAAATGAGTTTTGACTATATTTTGTCATGGCAGCCCAAACAGACTAAGACAGGAGAGAATATTATAATGCACGGCTTAGATCCCCTTAGGACTGAAGGACTTCCGCCTTCCTTGGAATTGCCTCTGCTGCAGAAAGCACTTTGCCTACGATTACACACCCTTTCCAGGAAAGCCGTCACACAATGAGGGCTTACATTATATTTTTTACCAACACAGGAATATCAAGGTCAGCCGCCTAGTTTCATCTCATGGAAAAGCTGAAGGGCCATCCACATTCAGCTCCCTATGGGATTGGCTGAAGTCCCCCTTGAAAGTGCACTGCAAGGAAAAGTTAAAAAAACAAAAACAACAAAGAAAGCGAAAGGAAAGTGCAGTGCAAGCTCTTTGCCTTGCACAGGTGGTGGTCCCAGAAGCACTCCTTAATAAACCTTCTGCAGTTTGAATTTCATCTCAGAACTGTTTTTCTAGGGAATTGAACCTTTGACATATAATCATGTCCTTGTTTGGGGAAGATACAGACTGAACTATTTCTGGGTTAAATGCCATGAAGTTTGCAAGTATTTTCAAATTGTTCTGGAAAAAGGGATGCGTTATGTGTATGCACACAGTAAACATGGCAAAATGTTAACAACTGATGAATGTAGGTCAAGTTTATACCTATTTATAGTTTTTCTGTAGGTTTAAAATTTTCCAAAATATAATGTTAAGGGGTTAAAGCACACACATGCAAATGAAGAGGAATCAAATATAGAGCTATAAAAGGAAGCTCCAGAAGAACTGACTGAACAGCAAGAGAGGGGTGTATTGTGAAATTCAAGGTACCAAAGTTTCAAAATGAAGATAGTGTTCAACATTATCAAATAATTACAAAATGGTCAAGTAAGATGAAGACTAAAGTGGTCCATATATTTAGTATCCAAAAGGTCCCTGATAATCTTGGGGTCAGAAAAGTCAATGAAAAAGATGTTATAGGCCCCTGCCACCTAGCACCTTGCTCCTTCTCTACAGATGGTCATTTAGTTGAAGTATCATATTTTCAGTTATATAGAGTTTTTTAAAAAAACATTTTTATTGATTTCAGAGAGGAAAGGAGAGGGAGAGAGAAATATCAGTGATGAGAGCAAACCATTGATTGGCTGCCTCTTACACGCCCCTTACTGGGGATTGGTCCTGAAACTCTTGCATGTGCCCTTGACTGAAATCGAACCCAGGACCCTTCAGTCCGCAGGCCAACGTTCTATCCATTGAGCCAAACCGTCTAGGGCTATTGGGTTTTTAAGACTTAAAAAAAAAAAGAAAGAATATATTATGTTGAAGGTCCTGAAATAGTCCCTATAGTGGTAATGTAAAGCCACTAGGAAATTCACAATTTATTGGGAGAGGCATATAAACTCAAATACTTAATGCACTGTGATAGGTATAAGAATCAAGAAACAGACAATACAGAAGAGAGAATAAGGGGAAAGAAAGAAGCTTGCAGGTAAAACACACACACACACACACACACACACACACACATTAGTCTGCATATTTAAGAAACAGAGTAAATGAGCCATTACAACCTGGCTTAACCATGGGATTGGTTTGCTTGCAAATTAAAATTTTAAAAATGTATTCCCAATATTTAAAAATCGAGGTCCCTATCACAAAATCCCAATTTCTGGCAAATTGGAGAGATCTGGTAACACTCGGCTGAGGCTGGGAGAAGGCTCTGCTGTAGGCAAACGTGCCCCATGCCCTCTGCCAGCTCCATTGATTTAAGGTACTTGTTATTGACCTTGATTAGATTTCTGGGGCCTCATAAATTTTGCACCAAGGCCAGTGCCTAACTCGTCTCACCCTATCCCCACCCTACTTGTTAAGGGCTCGGAATGGCATGCTAAACAGCTTGGGCGTGATTTAATCTACACAATGGTAAAAAGCTCAGGTGGTTTTCTTTGAGCAGAGGCAAAACGGATGAGATCCGCGTTTGGGGGGGCACTTAGGTTCCCACGCCCCAAATCCCGCCCCTTGACTCCGAACCACTCGGTTTCCCACTTCTCTCTAACACTCGCATTTTCACTTCATTCCTGATTTTTGCCCCTAAACTACTGACGATCCCCTCTCCTTTCCTCTCCAAGTGAGCATCCAGCCCCCACCCGGAAGGCCCGAGCACCTGCCTCTTCGGCCGCTTCTTCCACCTGCGCTCGGCAACGACGTTTCCTACAGCTTTCCAGTCTCGAGAATCGATACCGATAGCATCGCTCTGCCCCAACGGGGCGGAGCTTCCTCATCGGTGCGCTCAGCGTTCGTCTAGTGCTGCCTCTCCCCGGCGACCATCCAGCGGGAGGCGGAGCGAGTCCAAAATGGCGGCTCTCAGGCTGGCGCGCTCCGTGCTGCCGAGGCTTTGAGGTGGTCGCCAGGGGTCGGGGGGAACGATTTCCCCGCCGCAGGGGCCCTAGAGGATGAATCAGGGGCTCTGCTAAGGTTAGGCGGTGGCGGTGGAGAGAAGTGGCAGCAAGTGCTGCGGTGGAGTCCACGGAGCGGGATGTGCGAGAGTTACTCCAGGTCGTTGTTGAGGGTCTCGGTGGCGCAGATCTGCCAGGCGCTGGGCTGGGACTCCGTGCAACTCAGCGCCTGCCACCTCCTCACGGACGTCCTGCAGCGCTACCTGCAGCAGTTGGGACGGGGCTGCCACCGGTACTCTGAGCTCTGTGAGTACCGGGCTGGGTGCGGGAGGGCTGCCTCCGGACAGTCACGAGTGACACCTCCGGTCTCCCCATCGCTCTCCCCACATCTCCGAGGTGTCGGTGCCCTTCACCCCCTACCCGAGTTCGGGCGTCTTCTTGGCCCCTGACCCCCCTCCGTTTCCACTGTCCCTGGGAAACTCTAATCATCCTTTTGGTGCCTCGTCCTCGTCCGCTAACTTCCCGCCTCCAGCCGGGAGCCCCGGGTCGGCTTCCAGCTCCACACCCTCCCGCTCGCCTCTGCTCTGCACGGCGCGTCGGTCTCGCCCGCGGTCTCCTGTCTGTCTGGCCGCGCGTAGAGCCACCTTGGGAGCGTCCGAGAGCCCCTTTCCCTCGGGTCCTCCCCCTGTCTCGCCTGCAAACTACTACAACTAGTTGTCACAGGCGCTCCGTCTGCCGGCCGCTCCGAACCAGGCTGGCCCTGCCGCAGCCCCCGC
>NW_006297018.1:872991-888580 GCF_000327345.1 Myotis davidii | reverse complement strand
TCTTTCCCGAGACCAGCGAGGTCAGGGTCATTCGGGCGAACTTTCCCTGGAATGAACACGCGCCCCCTGACTTCCTCCTGCATCTGTTCTGCCCGTGGCTCTCCAGGGGTGGTCGGGGGAGTAGAGACAAGTTTCCAAGGACGTTTGGCGTTTTAAGCCCGAAAGTGTCTTTAGCTGGAGGTATTTACCGTTTGGGGGACATTTCATAGAAGCTGCACCTTGTCATCTCCTTGAGGCGATGGTTTTGTTTTGAGAGGGAGCGAGCCCTGATGTAAATTTCAGGCCCTTGCTTTTTAAGGCAGTAAACTGGAGAACTGGGTGAAGTGTTTCGCAGGGAAAGTGTGTTTTGTTCAAAGTGACTCCTAGGCTGAGACATTGAGACCCGTGGACACACTTTACTTCTTAGGCCCAATTTCCATTCCGGCGGCCGTAGTGCTGCCAAAATAATGTATCCACAACACACATCTGGTCGTGTCATTCTTAAAAGCGTTTTAGTTGTTTACAGGCTGAAAACATAAACTCTTCAACAATGCGCAGTTCCTTCTGTGAGCATTTGTCTTACCTGCCATCCTGTTTGCGGTCCTGCTGAGCTACCTTACCTGCCTCTTCTGAAACATTGTAATCTATCCATTCCTATGGGCATGCTGTTTCCTAGAGTGTCCTTCACCCCCGCGTCCACCAGCTGCACTACTTGTATTTTGAGATTCACTTATCACACCTGCTTTAGGAAACTCATGTTATCTTCCCTCCTTAGTCTGTGTGCATGTTTCTGTTATGTTATGTAGCACCTTGGTTTGTAAGCATGTGTGTTTCTCTCTCACCTTGTCCTATCTCCTCTCCAGCAAGCACATTTATAATGTTTGTATTCTGTAACCTCGAATGCTAGGCCCCCCAGGAGCTATTTGTTGAATAAATGAATGCACTGATAACCCACTACCACAATAGCTATGTAATCACTGCACTTTTTTGAGTTTTAAAAGTGTGTAATTTTTTGAATGTTTGATTTCACTGATACTTCTGATCTAAATTTGAAACTGCCCATAGCTCTCATTCATTGCTGTCTTGAAAGTACACCACCAGCATGCTTCTTGGCTTTTGCTTCTTTCCCTCCCCTTCGTCCCTCCCACCATTTCATGATCCGTGAGAATATTGTTATGGTTATGCATAGTCCCAGATTATGTTTCTGCTACCAGTTTCCCTAAATAAAGACAGATGTACTATACCTTTAGGTTATCAGACTATCCTCTGAGTACATAGTTACCTTTGCTGCCTTATACAACTGAAACAGAATATGTGCTGGCACTCCAAGTAACCAGGTATTCCAAAGTCACTAAGTGATTATTATTATGCATTAATGTGAACCCCTTTCCTAATTACTCAATTTCTGTAGTTTATTTTCTTGCTTTCAGTGGGAATGCAATTATCAGGTTCATTAGTCTCTATTGTGGTTTGGTGACATTTTTTTAAAAATGCCAATTTTTGGTATACTGATTCATTACAGACTTTTTTTTAGATTCTCTTTTTCTTTACTATCCTTACTTTAACCTTGAATTCTGTAACCTCAAATTACTAATATACAATCTTATATTCGATTCCTTTAAATCCTTTTTGTCTTTTTGACGAACACTTACTGAGCACCACTTATGAACTAACCACTATGCTAGGTTTTAGAGACATTAAATTACATAGGCACAATCCCTGCCCATAGGTTTGTACATGGCTGTCAAAATGTCAACAACAACAAACTGATAGTATTTATTCCTTTTTAAAAAAATGCTCTCAAGTTAAAGCAAGCATCAGAAGTTACTATTAATTCAACAAATAATGCATTTTTATATTTCCCTAAGGCAATGATTTGTCAAAGCATAAATGGGCTATATGTGTTGTATTATGTGTAAAGTATGTATGTGCTGAAATCAGGTGCTAAATATTTCAGAATGACTCTTAGCACTAGTACTATAATTTTTTTAAATAATTTTTTAAAATATATTTTTATTGACTTCAGAGAGGAAGGGAGAGGAAGAGTGAGATAGAAACATCAGTGATGAGAAGGAATCATTGATTGGCTGCCTCCTGCACATTAGACAGAGCCCGCAACCCAGGCATGTGCCCTTGCCCGGAATCGAACCTGGGGCCCTATGGTCCGCAGGCCGATGCTCTATCCACTGAGCCAAACCAGGTAAGGCAGTACTATAATTTTTTGTTTGTTAATCCTTACCTGAGGATATTTTTTTCCTTTGCTTTTCCGAGAGAAGGAAGGGGAGAGAGAGACACACATATACATCTACTGGTTGCCTCCTGCATTCACCCCGACTAGGGCTGGGGAACAAACCCGAAACCCAGGTACATGTCCTTGACTGGGAAACGAACCCTCCACCCTCTGGTGCATGGGCCGACGACACTCTAACTGCTGAGCAATACCAGCTAGGGCACTAATACTATAATATTTGCATGGTGTAGGCAGAAATGCAAAAGGAATAAGGTAAAGGAGAGGTGGTTATGGGCTGTGGATTCTGGGGCAGGACTACTTCACAAAAAGATGACATTTGAGTTGAACTATGAAGTATGATTGTCTGTAGGAGGAGAACATGCCAGATTAGAGAAAAGCATAAACTAAGATACCCAAGTGGAATTAAATATGATAAAAGTACTAGTGAGGTGGCCTGCTTGACATATTTAGCCAGTTGAAGCATTTTAGTAAATGTTAAACAGAGTGAAATCAGATTAGGGAGGAACTTAAAAGACAAAGAAATTAAAGTGTGGTAGAAATCACTGCATACTCCTAAGGAGGGGAACTGCGTTGAAAGTGATATTTTAAGAATATTGTGCTGTCGGTCAAGCGCAAGAAATACTCAAGTTAGGAGAACTTGAAACTATACTGAGATAGTGATTTTAGGAATAGAAGAAATTCTGAAATCCAGGGCCCAAAGGGAGTTTCACCTCCTTAAACTGTTAACAGTTGGATGTCCTTCTAGAGTTTTCCTCGTGTGTGGGCAAGCATGTATCTAATTTTTACAAACTTTAATTATTCTTTTTCATTTTATAGCATGATTTAATTTTGGACATAGAAGTTTGAAGTAATCATAGATGATTTCAGTAAGAAAACAAAATTCTTAGGGTATTGGAACTTAGGAATTGAAATTTTCATAGAAGCTTTGAAAGATGTAGAGAGACCTTATATTCTGCTAAGGGTAGGCATAGAAGAAACTCTTTTTCTAAAGAGTAGCTCACTATATCTAACTTTTATTCTTTTCATCTGTATCTCTTATACATGGTGTCTTTTAATTACATGAAAAATTTTATATATAAATTACCTTTATGATCTAAGTTCTTTCTCTAAATTTCCTTGGATTTAAAGAATTGATTCAGCAAGCAATGATGCATGAATAAGTAGAGCAAAAATCAATCTCTCTCTCCCTCTTTTTCTCCCCCTCTTCTCCAAAATAAATAAATAAAAAATTGATTCAGCAGTATAATTCATTCAATAAGTATTTATTTTTTTTAATATTTGTTATTGTTGATAGTATTATAGATATCTCCCATTTCCTCCCTTCTTTCCCCCAAGTTCTTTGGTTTATCTCTTCTTGTCCCCCCAACCCCACATCGAGGTATGTCAGTCTGTTCCATGCCTCCATGCTTAGGGTTTCATTTTGTTGGTCAATTCATTTTGATCATTAGATTCCACAAATAAGTGAGATCATGTGATGTTTGTCTTTCTCAGTTTGGCTTATTTCACTTAGCAAAATATTTTCCAGATCCATCCATGCTGTCCCAAAGGGTAAGAGATCACTTTTTTTTATAGTTGCATAGTATTTTATAGCATAAATGTCCCACAGCTTTTTTCCACAAGTATTTATTGAGTGCCAACTATGTCATAGTCATTGTCTTAGGGATGACTAAGATGCATCCCTAAGAGATGCATCATTGAATAATAGAGAAAATGTAATGGCCATTTACTTAAGTCAGCACAGCATTCTAGCTATCTAATAAAAAATAATAATATTTATTGGGCATTTAATTTGTGTCAACCACTGTTCCCTAAACTTTGTTCCGTACCAACTGATTGTTAGTATGAATTGTCTGTGGTATTCTGGTTGGTTGTCAGGTCATATTTAAAATTGATTTTAAAAATCAGTTTTCTAGCCCTAGCTGGTGTGGCTCAGTAGCTTGGGCATCATCCTGTGAACCAAAGGGTTGCTGGTTTGATTCTCATTTGGGGCCTATGCCCAGGTTGCAGGCTCAATCCCCAGTCAGGGGCATGCAGGAGGCAGCTGTTTGATGTTCCACTTTCACATCGATGTATCTTTCTCCCTCTCCCTTCTTCCCTTACTCTAAAAAAATCAATAAAGATATTATTTTAAAAGAGAATCAGTTTTCTAACATATATTTTAATGTTTTTATTGATTTCAGAGAGCAGAAGGGAAAGGAAGAGAGAGATAGAAATAATCAATGATGTGAGAGAATCTTCGACTGGCTACTTCTTGGATGCCCCCCACTGGGGATTGAGCCCACAACCTGGGCATGTGCCCTTTAGGGAACTGAACCCGACCTCCTGGTTCATAGGTTGACGCTCAACCACTGAGCCACACCAGTCACGCAACTCTCTAATATTTAAATACTATATTCTATTTAAAATTTATTCCATTCTTTCTGACAGCTAGGTCTTGAATATGCAACATACTTGATTCTGATACATATTTAGCTAATATTTTTGTCTTAATATGTTTTAAATATTCATGGGATTTTCTTAAAATAATTTGCTTTGCTTTTGACTTTGTTTCAGATGGCCGAACAGACCCAATTTTGGATGATGTTGGTGAAGCTTTCCAACTTATGGGGGTTAATCTTAATGAACTAGAAGACTATATTCACAATATTGAACCCGTTACTTTCCCACATCAAATTCCTTCGTTTCCTGTTAGTAAGAACAATGTACTCCAGTTTCCTCAACCTGGAAGTAAAGATGCAGAGGAAAGAAAAGAATACATTCCTGATTACATGCCACCCATTGTGTCTTCTCAAGAAGGTTTGTGATGTTTTTGTTTGTTTCTAACATATATTCAGGTAACTATTTTAATGGGTTTTTAATCATCTTAGTTTTCTTAACTGAATTATATAAAATGCCATATTAATATATAAATTCTAGGAGTGCAATAAAAGTATTTTAATACTAGAGGCCTGGTGCACAGGTATGGTCCCTAGGCCTGGCTGGTGATCGAAGCTCAAGCATCTGGCATGGAAGGGCAGGTGCCAGTTGACTTCTGGGCCCTGGGTAGCACCTGGGTCCCTGGGTCCCCGTGTGCCCGCCCTCCGCCTGAGTCACAGTGCCTGAGTCCCCACGTGGAGATGCAGTGAGTGCGGCCGGACGCCTCACTGGTCTGCCCAGTGGCACCATATGGAAGCCTGGCTGGCAACACGCTGTCTTCCGGCCAGCCTTGTAGACTAGTTCCTGTGCAAACCCACAGGGAGCCCAACCAGCCCCTATGGTCACGGCAGCTGCGCCCGGCTCACCTGGAAAAGGCCACAAGGGTGTGGGCTGGGCTCCTTGCAGGCACCCAGCACCTGAGCACCTGTTACCAGCGCTGCATCGCCAACTCCCACCATGTTCTGCACTGCCTCCTGGTGGTCAGCACACATAATAGCAAGTGGTTGAATGACTGCCCGAGTGGCCAATTTGCATTAGGCTTTTATTCTATAGGATTATTTACAAATTATCCTTACCTTTAAATTAACAAACTTGCAGCTGGCATCACCAAGTAGAGATGTGGCATAATCAAGGTTATGTCTGATGAGCCATTGATTTCCTTTGTGAATTTTATGAAGGACGAACAGAACATGACCACAAAAAAGCCTTATTTGAGAACTAGAGGCCTGGTACACAAATTCATGCATGGGTGGGATGCCTTGGTCTGGCTGGCGATTGGGGCCTATTGGGGCCATCTGACCCAGTCCTGATCAGGGCTGGCGGCCGGGGGGAGGGACTGCGGGAGGCTGGCCAGCTGGCCCTGGGGTTGATGCGGGCTGGCCAGCTGGGGGGAGGGACTATGGGAGGTTGGCTATGGGAGCACACTGACCACCAGGGGACAGCACTGAGCATCTGCCCCCTGGTGGTCACTACACGTCATAGATACCAGCTGGTCGTCCAGTCATCTGGTCGCCCAGTCATAATGGTCGCTTAGGCTTTTATATGTATACTAGAGGCCTGGTGCACTAAAATTTGTGCACTCAGGGGGGGTCCCTCAGCCCGGCCTGTGCCCTCTTGCAATCTGGGATCCCTCGGGGGATGACTGCCTGCTGGCTTAGGCCCGCTCCCTGGGGGGATCGGGTCATAGTGACCAGTCATTCCCAGTGTTTCTGCTTTTTGGGCCAATTTGCATATTACCCTTTTATTATGTAGGATAGAGGCCTGGTGCATGGGTGGGGGCTGGCTGGTTTGCCCTGAAGGGTGTCAGGGATCAGGGTGGGGGTCCTGTTGGGGGGCCTGGCCAGCCTGGGTGAGGGGCTGCTGGTCGTTTGCAGCTGGTCACATCCCCTTCAGGGTGGGGGTCCCGACTGGGGTGCCTGGCCAGTCTGGGTGAGGGCCATTTTCAGACTGGCCAAGCCCCTCGGCGACGGAAGCTCCCAGCCTCTCCTTTTTTTCTTTTTCTTTTTTTATTCTGGGATTTATTTACCTTCTATAATTGAAACTTTGTTGCTTTGAGTGGAGCTCAGCGCCGGCTGCAGCAGGCAGGAAGCTTGGATTCTTCCATCACTGGGGCAACCCAGCCTCCTGCTCTCTCCAGCTCTGTGGCTGCCGGCCGCCATCTTGGTTGGGTTATTTTGCATACTGTCTCTCTGATTTCCTAGTGGGCGTGGCTTAAGGCATAGCGAAGGTATGGTCAATTTGCATGTTTGTCTTTTATTAGTGTGGATAGATGGGATATTTAAGTAAATAGCCTTTGAAGCAGAAAAATTGGGATAGCTCTTTTCCTCCTGCTTATTAGTAATGTGAGTTGTATGTTCCTGGAACATTCACTAATATTTTACTGTTTTACATCCATTTTTTAATGATAAGTAGAC
This sequence comes from Myotis davidii, assembly GCF_000327345.1. Lineage (NCBI taxonomy): Eukaryota > Metazoa > Chordata > Mammalia > Chiroptera > Vespertilionidae > Myotis > Myotis davidii. The sequence goes on along the minus strand of NW_006297018.1, from coordinate 881,521 downwards.
ATGTTTGGTTGTATAGAATTTTTTATTATAAAATAATTGCTAATCAGGCATAGAAATTACATATTCCCCTCAGCCAGCTTCTCTGTAACTGCCTAAAATTCTGATTTCTTCCCCACCTTTGATTTTATTTATATTTGCAGCCGTTATTGTCCTCGAGGAAATCTTACTCTTTATAATCCCCTGTGTAAAGTCATTCTTTTTAAACCATTATTCTCTAATGTCATAGTTTTTTATCTTGGAGACTTATATTTGTTAGGACTTCTCTAAGCATATATTTACTTACTTTATATTTTTTAATTTTTTAAAAATATAGAGAGGAAGGGAGAGAGATAGAGAATTAGAAATATCGATGAGAGAGAAACATTGATCAGCTGCCTCCTGCACACACCCCACTGGGGATGTGCCCGCAACCAAGGTACATGTCCTTGGCTGGAATCGAACCTGGAACCTTTCAGTCTGCAGGCCGACACTCTATCCACTGAGCCAAACCAGTTAGGGCAATTTTTTTTAATCTTTTCAAAAAATATTTTTATTTATTTCAGAGAGGAAGGTAGAAGGAGAGAGAGATAGAAACATGAATGATGAGAGAGACTCACTGATCAGTTGCCTCCTGCATGCCCCTATTGGGGGTCAAGTCCACAACCTGGGCATGTACCTTTGACTGGAATCGAACCAGGGACCCTTTAGTCTGCAGGCCGACACTCTGTCCACTGAGCCAAATCAGCTAGGGCAATATACTTTAAAAACATAACAAATGCATTTCAATATCAACATTATAAAAGGAGGGTTTCTTGGTCAGAGGCCTGATTGAAGAGAACTGTCATTTTCTCTTACGGACAAGTCATGAATGTCAAGTATACCTGGAATTCCTTCTTTACTGTTGTCATTAAATGTAATTTATTAAGCTTCCTAGGCATTTTTATGAGGGTCATATTAAATATTTATAGATGATATTTCCTCTTGTACTTTAAAAATAATCTTTGCGTGGCTCTGAAATTTTTAGGTGAAAGGCACTTAGAAATACACAAAATTTGGATTTTGTGCTTAGAAAACTTAAGGCATTGTGTAGGAGGAAATTAAAGGAAAGACACTAATATGTGAATAATTGGCCACATCAGTGGTTCTCAGAATGATAGGTGATTATGAGTTTTCTATCAGTGAATTAGACAGTGGTAAAAGTTTAATGACCACACTTATGCACGTTATCAAATGGCATGTAATTGAGCTGGAACTACTAATTTCATTTTAAAAATTTCAGCCCAGACCAGCCAGTGTAGCTCAGTCAACTGATGAACCAGGAGGTCATGGTTGGATTCCCGTCAGGGGACTTGCCTGGGTTGTGGGCTCAATCCCCAGTAGGGGGCGTGTAGGAGGCAGCTAATCAATGATTCTCATCATTGATATTTCTATCTCTTCCTCCCTCTCCCTTCCTCTCTGAAATAAAAAAAAGAGAGAGAGAAAGAAAAGAAATTCGTTAAAAAAATTTTTTTCGGCCCATTTTCTCTCTGCCTTTTGGAGCTTTCTAAATCTAACTTTTGTAATTTGCATAACTTTCTGTCTCGTATTATACCTCCTATTTAATAGTTAAACTGGCTTTTTTTGTGGCCTTTTTAATAATTTGGACTCAGATGGACATTTAATCTAAATCCTTAATTTGTGCATAGGCTCATGTTTGGTTCATACATAACCTTCATTTATTTATTTAGAGAGTTATTTTATAAATAACTCTCTAAAACCATACTCAAAACCAAGGCTAGAACTTTGATAATAATCTCCACTTACCCATTTGGTCCTTTTGTTTTATTTTTATAGCATGCAAATAATACACAATAAAATTCTCTCAAAGTGATATAGTTATCATGTTTAAATACTGCCAAGGAAGTGTAACTAAGATATCAGATTTATATTGGGAAGTGAAAGAGTATGAAAAACAGGTTAGTGATTTTAGGTACTGACTTCTGTCTGAAATTACCTCAGTAAAATTTTGAGTTTCTCTTCTAGAATATTTGAAGCAAAGAATCTTAATTCTTTTGACTTTTTATGCAATCTATTATAATAAAAACATAATATGCTAATTAGACCAGACGTCCTTCTGGACAAAGCCAGGGCTGCAAGAGAAGCCACACAAGTCAACTTAATAAGTCATTACAATCTGAAATTTCTTTTTTCTTGGGTACAGAATGTTAGAAAGTTCCTAGTCTTCTATTAATGGTGTGAAGTGTGACAGACATAAACAACTTCGTTAATAAGACCTGTTTTCCAGAGTCATTTTCTTTTTATTTCCTCAAGAGCCACATGTGAGAGGCCTGACTTTGGTCATACAATATTAGCAAAGTACTGTCGTGGGACTACCATTTTATCAATCTTTCAACTTGGTTCCTGTCAAAAAAAACATTTGAATGGCTTCTCTATGATGGTGAATGTATAAGACTAGAAGGACTTAACCACAGTTAGGGAAAATAATAGAAGGACTGAAGGGGCAGCAGGATATATAGTAGAAAAAGCATGGGCTTTCTTAAACCATTCAGACATGACTCAGTAGTTACTGAGTTTATAGTGTTACCAAGTTACTTTACCTTTCTGAACCTTTATGTTGTGTGTAAATTAAAAAAACACACACAAGCTCATAGATAAAGAGAACAGATTTGTTGTTGCCAGAATTGGGGGCGGTGGGGGGGGGGGGAAGCTGCGAAATGAGTGAAGGTAGTAAAAAAAATTCAAATTTTCAGTTACAAAAAAATGTCATGGGATATAATGTACAACGTGTTAACTGTAGTTAATAATACTGTATTGCATATTTGAAAGTTGCCAAATGTATATATCCCTGACCTTTAGTTTCTTTACACCCCCCTCTGTTTTTACCTTAAATGTCTTTTAAGTCACTTTTGGTCTATAGCTCCCCACCCACCAAACCTGCCCTTGCTGAATCCCTTTCATTTTCTTCCAGTGTATTTGTTGAAGAATTTGAGTGGTATGATTTACAGGATTGCCACAGTCTTGATTTTGCTGACTCTGTACTCATAGTACAGTTAAATGTGTTTCTTGCAAATTGGCAGCGAGAATCTGAGGCTGGATCAGACTCTGGTTCAATACCTTTGGCAAGATATATGCAGTGTTACGTTCCTTCATCAGGAGGCTAATGTCTGGTTTTCACTTTTTTTGTATTAGCACTGTTGATGCTCAATGCCTAAACCCATTAATTCATTAGGGGTTGCAAGATAGAGACACTCATCATTTTGTTTTTATTTCATTCTTTAGTGGAATAATTTTATAAGGAAATCCTTTTCCTCATCTATTATTGAGTTACTTAGTGATATAATTCATAAAGAGAAAGGAAGAGAAATGTTTGATTCTTTGATTTTATATACCTAGTTTTTAAGATAATGAGTTGGTTCTTGGTCATCCATAGCTGACTAATTAGTTATACCCTATTGCAACACAGATTGTCCTATCTTTGGCCAGTGGCAGCTTCTTCAATCTGGCTTCTGAGATTTTTTACATGATTCTAGTTATCTGTGATAGAGCCCATCTATCTGCTATATCAAATTGTTCTAATCTCATTTGTATATTCTTGTCCTCCACTTAGAATCAATCTTTTATCAAGAAATCCTGGCTTCTTGAGAAATGGCATTTCAAATCCACAATCTAGGCACGTGGGGTACTTATTACAACTGGGTCATCATTGTTACTAGGCAATGGTAATTAAATATTTATACTTAAAAACATACATATAGATGCGTTTGGATAGATAACCAATAAAGTAGCTAATGAGTTTATATAGATGTTTCCAATTCAAATTCAGGACTATAGGGTTTTTACTTTTATGTTACATCAGTAAATAATTTTGTTCATAACAAAAATTTAGTTCCCAGGGATAAAAAAAGATGATAGAACATTCTATAATTATTTATTTGCCATATCCTAGATTATACATACAATATTAATACTGTATCATTCATGATTACTGAAATGGGTAAAAATTTTTGTTGCTTATGTTATCCTATTCACTCCAGTTTTTTAATGATTGTACCATGTGCCCATTGTTAGATCATGTAACTACTTTCTTGAGTTGTGTCACCTCATTTCTGAGTTCTTCTAATTTTTTTAAAAAATATGTTTTTATTGATTGCAGAGGGAGAGAGAGAGATAGAAACATCAATGATGAGAGAGAATCAGCAATTGGCTGCCTCCTGTATGCTCCCCACTGTGGATCAAGCCCACAATGTGGACATGTGCCCTAACTGGGAATCGAATCGTGATCTTCTGATTCATGGGTTAATGCTCAACCACTGAGCCACACAGGCCAAGTGTGAATTTTTCTAATTTTGATATTTTGTCTTTTAGGCCATTTAAAATAGAATATTACAGTTTTCATCTGTATTTTGACTATGTGTTTTTCATTTGCTTTCATTTTCTAGATGCTATTTTGATAATTCATCTTTTTCCTATAGAAATATGTGAATGTAGTTTTCTGAACATCTAGAAGGAAGTTCAAGGTAGTTTTTCTAACTTTACAGTGCTCCCTCTTTGTATGTTGTTCAAAAATAGAGTAGCTTTCTGAGATTTTTCTATTTTCTTTCACCAGTTTTATCTGAATCTTCTCTTAATGCTAGTTTTCCTTTTTGATTTTCTGCCCAGTTGTGATTCTAGTCCCAGCAAGTTTCCTCTCAGTGATCTCTGTCCTAGAGAGAGAGTAGCAAAGGGTTGGGTTTGAAAGCTCAATGGCTTTTCTCTCCTCTGTAGATCTCACCCCAGCCCAGGGGTGGGCAAACTTTTTGACTCGAGGGCCACAATGGGTTCTTAAACTGGACCGGAGGGCCGGAACAAAAGCATGGATGGAGTGTTTGTGTGACCTAATATAAATTCAAAGTAAACATCATTACATAAAAGGCTACGGTCTTTTTTTTTTTTTTAGTTTTATTCATTTCAAACGGGCCGGATCCGGCCCGCGGGCCGTAGTTTGCCCACGGCTGCCCCAGCCCCTGTAGCCAGACCCTTAGCCTTAGCCACTATTCTCACATGACCTGCCAGACTTTTAGTGAACACCTGTTGGCTTTTTGAGGTTCTTCTCTTTGAGCCAGTCTCCCCATTGCTTCTCACCACTTGTCCAAGTTCAGGTGGGTAATACTCAAGTCTCATGACTTTTGGTGGTTGGTCATCACCCTCTAGTATTTTGGCATTGATGCATAAACTTTTGTCATCCTGTAATGTAAATTGCTTTATTTAATGTGATATTTTGGGGAGATCAAAAAACTGCATGGTCACACCTGCCACTTTCTTCCAGGATTCCCTTTATTGTATCTTCTTGCATTTATCACTTTTCTTCAGTGATATCATACTCTCTACATTCTCCTTATATGACTAATTTATTTCCTGTGCCTTTCATGTGCTCATCTTCCATAATTCTTCTACCTCTAAAATGTTAGTGCTCCCAAAATTTTTATCTTGACCTTTTCTCACTGTTTCTCAGTCTCAATGTATGATCTTCTCTACCTTCATGCTTTCAACTATCATTTGCATACTGAGGACTCTCCAAACTGTATCTCCATCCCACACCTTTCACACTCTATATCCAGTTGTCAGGGGGCCATTTCCACATTTCCCAGAGGCACCTCAAATTGGTATGTCAAAGGCTACACTCATTATCTTACTCTTAATACCCTGTGTTATTTAGTCACTTAAGCTAGAAATATGAGAGGTGTCTCTGACCCCTGTCCTCATTCTACTTCTTCATTTCCCATTTCCAGTTCTGCTAATTTTGTTTCCTAAAGATTTCTAAAATACTCCCTTATCATTCCCTTTGTTTAAATTTTTATCTTTTATCTGAACTACTAGTGGCCCGGTGCATGAAATTTGTGCATGGGGGCCGGGTTGGAGGTGTCCCTCAGTCCGGCCTGCACCCTTTCCAACCTGGGACCCCTTGAAGGGTGTCCTACTGCCGGTTTACAGGGATCAGGCTTAAACCGGCAGTCGGACATCCCTCTCACAATCTGGGACTGCTGGCTCCTAACCACTCACCTGCCTGCCTGCCTGCCTGCCTGATTGCCCCTAACCACTCTGCCTGTCGGCCTGCTTGCTCCCAACTGCCTCCCACCACCACCCTCCCCTCTTGGCCTTTAACCGCCTCTACCTCAGCCCCATCACTATGGCTTTGTCCAGAAGAACATCTGGAAGGTCTCCTGGAACGTCTTCCAGTCTAATTAGCATATTACCCTTTTATTAGTATAGATAGAGGCCTGGTGCATGGGTGGGGGCTGACTGGTTTGCCCTGAAGGGTGTCCTGGATCAAAGTGGAGGTCCTGCTGGGGTGCCAGGCTGGCCTGGATGAGGGGTTGAGGGCTGTTTTCAGGCTGGCCAAACCCCCTTCAGGCTGGGGGTCCCCACTGCGCTGTCTGGCCAGCCTGGGTGAGGGCTTGATGGCTGTTTTCAGTCTGGCCAAGTCCCCCAGCGGGGACCCTCACCCCATGGGGGTGTGGCCAGCCTGGGTGAGGAGCTGAGGGTCATTTTCAGGCTGCCCACAGCCCCTTCAGGGTGGGGATGTCTCGCTGGGTGGGATGTCTTGCTGGGGTGCCTGGCCAGCCTTGGTGAGGGGATGATGGCCGTTTTCAGGCTGGCCATGCCCCCCGGTGACCCAAGCTCCCAGTCTCTCCTTTTTTTCGTTTTTCTTTTTTTCAGCCCCTCCTTGAGTGGAGGCCAGGGCGGGCTGGAAGCAGGTATCTGAGATTTGTTTATCTTCTGTAATTGAAACTTTGTAGCCTTGAGCAGAGCCCAGGGCTGGCCAGGGCAGGCGGGAAGCTTGGCTTACTCCATCACCAGGGGCAACCCAAGCCTCCTGCTTGCTCCAGCTCCGTGGCCGCCACCATCTTAGTTGGGTTAATTTGCATACTTGCTCCTGATTGGCTGATGCATGTAGCGGAGTGGCGGAGTAATGGTTAATTTGCATGTTTCTCTTTTATTAGTGTAGATACTTCTCTTCCATGATAAACTGTTAAACAAGAAGCAAGTATATTCCACAGTATAAAACACTTTATTAGCTTTCTCTACTTACATTTACAATGAGCCAACCTTTTTTCTCAAGGAAAACCAAAAATATCTATGGAGAGCAATTTCTTTTTTTCATTCAAAATAGAAACAGCTTTATTCATTCTAGAGAAAAGATGTTTATTCTAATAACTGAGAGTACTTAATGAATAGAAGAATGTTAATGAGGAAATTGCACTGCTAAATTATTATCACTAAAATATTAATATTGTGTTTATTTGACAATAGGAATATAAAAGCAGCTTTAAGATAATTTGTCCTGATATCACATGGTATAGTCATAAGCATTATCTCATTTAATCTTGAAACAACCCTAAAGGCAGGTGCTATTATCATTCCAACTTTACAGAAGGAGTGGAGTAGTGGGAGTTTTTTATTTTTTAAAGGGTGAATTAACCTGCCTTGTGTTACATTGTGCATTGGGAACAAGCTGAATCAGTGCTGTGTGTAAGGTCCCCACTATATGTCAAGTCCTACACAGGAACTGTAATTAAAGGTAGACACATGAATAAAATGTTCCTCCCTCCTCACTTTTGGCCTTTCTTTCTGTGGTTGTGGAAATCTCTGCTTAGGCAGGATATTTCTAAGTGGAATGATAGTACCATCCTTAAGGTAGTCTTCTTAATGGATGGGCTTGCAGAATGCCCTGGGCCCCAAATTTCAACCTCACATCTAGCTGCTCCCTTGACCTTCTCAGATACTTTCTCTTCATAACCTTGCAGGGCTGGAGTGCAAGGGTCTGAGCAAAGCCTTCTGTGCACCCACAGTAGTTGCCCAGAGTCATGGTGTTATTTGTTTGATTTTCTTCTGAGCCATGAAGGTTATATGTTAAATAAAACCAAGGGCTGATTTGTGGTGACTGGTCTATGACATTCAGTACAAATTTCTTTGTGTAAACCTGTAGGGCCCTCCATGGTGAGACTTCTGCCTATTTTTACATATTAATTTTCTGCTTCTCATTGCTTCAGGTTTCAATCTCCAGAATCATTAACTTGCTTCTGCTTCTGCAAAGGAATGATTCACCTCCAAATCTTTACTAAGGCAGATTTGGAGTTCCCCTCCTTTTGGTGCCTATATGATATATAGGATGGGGCAGAAGTAGGTTTACAGTTGTTCATATGGAAAATAATACAACAATTAATAAATAGTAATACAAGAATAAACTCTCTTTCACATGTTCACAACTATAAATCTACTTTTGCCGCAATATACCTCTGCCATCAAACTTCATATATTTTGTTATAATTAATAGTTGTATTTGTCTCCAGAGCTTACACTGGTCTTGCTTCCTGTTTATTTATTTACTTACTAGAGGCCTGGTGCACAAAAATTTGTGCACTCGGTCGGGTGGGGGGGTCCCTCAGCCCGGCCTTTGCCCTCTTGCAGTCTGGGACCCCTCGGGGGATGACCACCTGCTGGCTTAGGCCCGCTCCCTGGGGGGATTGGGCCTAAGCTGGCAGTCAGACATCCCTCTGGCAGCCCGGGAGCC
>NW_006297018.1:870379-872928 GCF_000327345.1 Myotis davidii | reverse complement strand
TTTTCAGACTGGCCACACCCCTTTCAGGTTGGGGGGTCCCCGCTGGAGTGCCTGGCCAGCCTGGGTGACAGTCTAATGGCTGCAGGCTGGCCACAGCCCCTTCAGGGTAGGGTTCCCCTCTGGGATGCCTGGACAGCTTGGGTGAGGAGCTGATGGTTGTTTGCAGGCTGGCCACAGCTCCTTCAGGGTGGGGGTCCCCGCTGTAGTGCCTGGCCAGCCTCGGTGAGGGGCTGATGGCTGTTTGTGGGCCTGCCATGGCCCCCAGCCACCCAAGCTCCCAGTGGAGGCTGGTGGAAGCAGGTATCTGGGATTTATTTATCTTCTATAATTGAAATTTTGTTGCCTTGAATGGAGGCCACAGCCGTCCAGGGCAGGCAGGAAGCTTGGCTTCCTCCATCGCAGGGGCAACAAAGCCTCCTGCTTGCTCTATAGCTGTGGCTGCCGGCTGCCATGTTGTTTGGGTTAATTTGCATATAGTCTCTGATTTCCTGGTGGGCGTGGCTTAAGGCATAGCAAAGGTGCAGTCAATTTGCATGTTTCTATTTTATTAGATTAGATTTATTTTTGTTAAGCCTCACAGTAGGATATTTTTTTCCCATTGATTTTTAGAGAGTGTGGAGGAAGAGGGATAGACAGAAACATTGATGTGAGAGAGACACATGGATTGGTTGTCTCCCACATGGGCCCCAACCGGGGCCAGGGATCAAACCTGCATTCCAGATATGTGTCCTTGACTGGGAATGGAACCTGAGACCCTTTGGTGCATGGACTGTGCTCTAACCACTGAGTCACACTGGCCAGGGCTTGCATTTATCACTTTAAATCCTACACTCACTCTCCATTTCGCTTTTTGCACAAAACCTAAGTCCTATTACTCTACCTGACTGCTATCCTTAGCAAAATTTGTTCAGAATTTTGGGGAAGTAGTCTCAAAAAGTAACTTGTTTAAAGTAGCACAGCTGTTACATGACAAAGATGGCAGTGGAGTCCCCAGTTTCTTAGTCTTAGCCCAGTATTCTTTGCATTTTTTCTTTACCGTGGTGCTTATTCTCCTAGTACAAATATAGAAACGGAAAGGTTTATCTTGTGACACTTCAAGTTTTTTCTTTTCCTTTCAAATTGATTTCTAGAATAGTTACTTTTTTCAAAACCATGTTATGATAACATTTTATTTGATTCTTTTACTTGTTACTTTTTCTGTTTATAATTATTATCCTTAGAAATGGTTTCTTGACAACATACAGATTAAATTAAATAATTTTAAAATGTGGGTATTTCTTGCTTTGCATTCAAACCACCAAAATTAGCCCTTGCCTCGCCAGTGTGGTTCAGTGATTGAGGGTTGACCCAGGAACCAAGAGGTCGCAGGTTGATTCCCAGTCAGGGCACATGCCCAGGTTACAGCCTTGATGACCAGTAGGGGGCGTGCAGGAGGCAGCCAATTGATGTTCCTTTCTCACTAATGTTTCTATCTCTGTATCCTTTTCCTTCTCCCTTTAAAAATCAATGAGAACGTATTTTTTAAAAATAAAAAAAACACACACAAAGTTAACCCTTAAGTAGAGGTATATACATTTCAAAGTAGAGATTAACAGTACCAGCATACACAGATTTGACAGACTCCAATTTATAGTGGACTTGGCCAAAATTTTTTTCCCTTCTGAAGTTTTTTCCCCTTTAATCTGTCTGGATTTATAAAAATAATACAATTTCATTGTTATAGTAAAACTAGAGGCCCAGTGCACGAATTCGTGCATGGGTGGGGTCCCGCAGCCTGGCTGGCGATTGGGGCTATCTCGCCTAGTACCAATCGGGGCCTATCGGGGCCAGCCAGCCAGGAGGAGGGACCGCGGGAGGTTGGCTGGCCAGGGGTGAGGGACCACAGGAGGTTGGCCGTGGGAGTGCACTGACCATCAGGGAGCAGCTCCTGCATTGAGCATCTGTCCCCTGGTGGTCAGTGCACATCATATCTACCGGCCGATCATCCGCTAGTAATGGTCGCTTAGACTTTTATATATATAGACTAGAGTCCCAGTGCACAAAAATTTGTGCACTCGGGGGAAGGGGGGGTCCCTCAGCCTGGCCTGTGACCTCTTGCAGTCTGGGAGCCTTTGGGAGATAACGACCTGCTGGCCTAGGCCTGCTCCCGGGTGGCAGAGGGCAGGCCCAATCCCTAGGTGCAGCCTGTAGTCGAGCTCAAAGCAGAGCCGATTGGGGAGTTGGGGCGCCTTCCCCTGTCATTCACAGAGCAGGGCAGATTGGGAGGTTGCGATGCCACCCTCAGTCATGCTCAGGGTAGGGCCGATTGGGGGGTTGGGGCACCGCCCCCTGTCACACTCAAGGCAGGGTCGAGGGGGAGGTTGCGGCGCCACCCCCTGTCACGCACAGAGCAAGGCCCATAAGGGGGGTTGGGGCTCCATACCCTGTCATGCCCAGAGCAGAGCCAATCAGCGGGTTGGGGCGATGCCCCCTGTCATGCACAGAGCAGGGCCCATCAGGGGGGTTGGGGCTCCATACCCTGTCATGCACAGAGCAGGGTCAATCAGGGG
>NW_006297018.1:865710-869244 GCF_000327345.1 Myotis davidii | reverse complement strand
TATCAAAATAGAGGAAAGGTGAGGGGCTGAGGGTTGTTTTCAGGCTGAGACTGAAGCTCCCAAACGCTCCTTTTTTTCTTTGTATTCTGGGCCAGCTTTAGCTCTGAGGCCTCAGCTGCTGAAAACAGGTTTCTGGCCTCTGTTTACCATCTGTATTTAATACAATGTTGCGGTACGGCTGGCTGAAGCCCCGCTGAGTGAAGCAGGTTTCTGGGTTTTTTTTAGCTTCTATATTTGCAACATAGTTACTTAGAGTTACAGCTGAGAGGCCAGCAAGTCAGATGGGGAACGTTGGAGTCCTCCGTCACTGAAGCAAGCAAGCCTCCCTGTTCGCATCAGCTGCCTGGCTGCCGGCCGCCATCTTGGCTGCCAGTTAATTTGCATATCTCCCTGATTAGCCAATGGGAAGGGTAGCGGTTGTACGCCAATTACCATGTTTCTCTTTTATTAGTGTAGTTTTTATGTTCCTAAATCAGTAAGTAATCTTATCAAATGCTTTAGAAAAATTACCGTATTTGCCGGCGTATAAGACGATTTTTTGGCCCTGAAAAATATGCCTCCAAGTGGGGGGTCGTCTTATACGCCAGGTACACTTCAGATAGACTGCCCATAGTGCTTGCCCCGTGCCATAGTGGCCTCTCGATGCCCGCCCACTTCATTCCACATACCATTCAGGCATCAGCAGCGCTGCTGGGTGTATGCTCGGCTGTTATGCGATTTTGCTGTTATGCGATTTTACCACACTCGCAAAATCGCACACAGCCCAGGTTGTGGGCTGCTTGCCTGTGTTCCTGAGAAGCATCTACGGTACCAGTCTATAGAGTGTTTTTTCTTTAGTGGATTACCGGTATGTTTACCGGTAATAAACTTGCACTGTTTTATGTATATGTTTGATTACATACAGCCTTGTGACAGTTTTCCTGCATGTCATAAGCATTTGAATATAAATTAAAATGTTAAAATCAAATCTGATATTGTTTTACCTTTTATTTGGTGTGTGGAAGGTGTGCGGAAGAGGGGGTAGTCTTATACGGCGAGTATATAACAAACTCTGTATTTTGAGTGGAAATGTTAGGGGGTCCTCTTATACGCCCAGTCGTCTTATACGCCGGCAAATACGGTAAGTATCTTGATGTTTTACTTACCACAACCACCAAAATTGTCAGTTTCCCTCCAGGCATCCAGATCAAGAAAATCGTTTTATTGTTTTTTCCAAATTTTAAATTTTCCAGAAGCATACATTTCTGCTATCCAGTTATATTTCTTGGAAAATTTTGTATGTGTGTGTGTGTGTGTGTGTGTGTGTGTGTGTAGGGAGGTCAAGGAGTAGTAGGGCAATAGATTGCATGGCTGAATTGGCATTAGACCCCAAAGTTAGTGGGGTTTTTTTTTTAAAATATATTTTATTGATTTTTTACAGAGAGGAAGGGAGAGAGATAGAGAGTTAGAAACATCAATGAGCTGCCTCCTGCACATCCCCCACTGGGGAAGTGCCCACAACCCAGGTACATGCCCTTGACCGGAATCGAACCTGGGACCTTTCAGTCCACAGGCCCACTGAGCCAAACCGGTTTCGGCCAAAGTTAGTGGTTTTGCTGTTAAATTAGGATTCATTCTGTCTTGTTTCCCTATATTTGAATCTTATTTGGGACAGTGCAGTAATTGGATTTTACTTAACTAATTACCTGCTATGGCTACATAGAGCTTTCCTGTTTCAGAAAATAATATTGTTATTTGCTTCATTTACTGTAGTTATTTGTGCCACTGGTGCTAAAGCAAATTTCAAAATCAGTTTTTCATTTATTCATCAAGTCGCTCTGGAGCACTTATTGTATGCCAAGCACACAGCTTATTTCTGGAGATATAGAGGTGAACATAAAAGGGCTGTCTTTGCTTTCCTAGAGCTTCCAGTCTGTATAGAAAAAAGTTTAGATTAATATTTATGAGTAATTTCAAATTATAATTTCGAGTATTCCCCTAGTATGCTATAAGGAATGAATAAATCAATAGATATTTTTGAAAAATAGGTAAGATAATTAGCTTAGTAAATTCTGGTGGTAATGAGTATGATACTGAATTAATTTCTTAGAACAGAAATTGCTTGAAAACACCTAACATTAATTTTGTTATAAAATATTAAACATTAACCCAGGGGTCCTCAAACTACAGCCCGCGGGCCACATGCAAATACAAATACTGTATTTGTTCCCATTTCGTTTTTTTTTACTTCAAAATAAGATATGTGCAATGTGCATAGGAATTTGTTCATAGTTTTTTTTTAAACTATAGTCTGGCCCTCCAATGGTCTGAGGGACAGTGAACTGGCCCCCTGTTTAAAACGTTTGAGGACCCCTGCATTAACCTTTAGTTTATAAGTTTAGGGCTTAAATCTATATATAACATTTGTATAGTGATTGATGCCTAATGTCAACTTTACTAATGTTATATTTGACTACCAAAAATTTGTAGCTTTGTATTTCATTGAAGTATGACAATTCAAAACTTTTTTTTTTAACTTTCTCCCAAATGTCGTATGCTTATTCTTTTCCCACCCAAGCCCGTTTCCTCATTTGTAAAATGGGAATAATAGCCTCCTTAGGATTGTTATTATAACTGCATGAGATAAATGTTACCTGTTATCATAGGTCTTTGATGTGGTCTTCTGAGAGCAGGCCTACCTTTATAGTTTGTTCCTGAAACTCTCAGTACCAAGTATAATGGTTTTCATCCTGAAAACACACTTACAGTATAATAATGCCCACTCTAATTTTTCCTCATGTGGAAATTCTGACCTGGTGTGTGAAGTACTATGGCACATAGTAGGATTCAGTTCTCCTCTACTTGGGGAATTTCCTCCATTCTGGTTACATGAGGTACTGTTCCATTTTTCCCATGTAAAATGCACTTTCAGCTGGCTTGGGTTAATTGACTCACACCTTGAAGACTATAGCATAACTCAAAATTTGAGAACATTGATTAGCTTTGAGAGAAGTTAAATGAAGGTATTTATAAATATGCAAGTTCTATTGGCCAGATCTTTACAGTTATCTTTCAAATTTCAGACTCTTCCATTGTTTTTTTGGTTATGGATGTTAGTATAACTGATCACTTTTAGTAACTTCTAATCAACTTTTTCTTTTTCTTTTTTAATCAGCTTTTCCTAACCCTGATACATATTTAAGAATTTTTATTTTAGCTAAAACATAAGTAGTTATTTGCATCTAATTTTACCACAGGAAAGAAGCAGCATTTCTCTCTCTTTGTTGTGAGCACTGTGGTGTTATGTTACAGTGTTGAATAATTGTTTATGTCTTGTTTAATACACTGACATGCGCACAATTAACACTCTAAATTATTTCTCCCTCATGTAATCAGACTTGGTTTAAATTATAATTCATTTTTATTAAGTAGTAGGTACTAAAAATGTAGTATTTAAATATACTCTGCTAGTTAGTAATATTTAATTATCATTCATTTTATTCTTGCTAGAGACTTCAAATTCTACAGTGTAAATAAGAATATTGATTTCTTTTT
>NW_006297018.1:838753-865668 GCF_000327345.1 Myotis davidii | reverse complement strand
TCCTTTTCTGTTAGTATTAATGAATATCCACTTAGATGACAAAAATTGTTTTCAATGTCTTAAGAAAAAGCATACAAATTAGACCACTGCTGGCTTGTTTTAGAAAGAATAATACAGTTTTGTTAATAATTTAGCTTCTGTGTAACTTTGTTAGAACAGTTACATATGAATATATTTAATACTTATTTTCCTTAAAGAACTTTTATACCTAGAACAGAATTCCTTTTATCATTTATCAAAGGCTTTATGTTATCTTTTCTGAAACTCTAGATATTCTTCTTAAAAACTTGAAATTATTATTCATTAATATCTATGTTTCCAGTTTTGATTTTTAAACATTATCTTCAAAGCCCTATTAGAAGATAACTTTAAAAATGAATACATTTTTCTCATTTTAACATAACGGTTTTCCTTATTTTTTAGTGTGTCAATTCCTTTTTAATTTATGAAGAGAATATTTGGTTTGTTGAAATAGTTAATACAGTTTTCTTTTTTTCCTTTTATTCAACATTATTTATGTTCCACTTTTTAATCTTAACATTTTTGTTGTGCTTTCCTTATTTCTATGTCTTTTATATTTACTATTTTTAAAGAATGTACTGTAATTTACTTAGCCATTATCTTATTTTTAGACACTTTTAATGTTTTAAATATTACAATATTGCATCAAATATCTTTGTGCATATTTTTCTTTTATATTATTTACTTATGATAAATTCCCAGGGTAGGAGTTTTTAGGTCAAAGATATAAACACATTTCTGGCTTTTGACATGTATTATACATTGCTTTCCAAAAGAATTGTATCATTTTACGATGCTGTAATGAATGTATAATTATACCAATATCCTAGCAGTCTCACTACAATTGAGTTTCAAAGTATAATTTTTTTTTATAAACCTAGATTAAACACATTTCAAGGGGGACATTTTGTTTTAAATTTCTTAGTTAAAATTTGGGAACTAAAAAAGCTCCCACTAGAATATAACTATTATTATTACAGTGATATAGTCCCCCCGGCCCCCCGTGAGTATGTGTGTGTGTTTGTGTGCGTGCATGTATCTACACGCAAGCCGATTTTAACATAGTTTAATGATGGCTTATAACTGCATTTTTTCACTTAATTAGTCCTCCTACTATATGCTAGTCATTAAATATTCTGTTTGGTAGACTGTTATGTGTAGGAGTGAACAGGACATGAATAAAATGGACTTAACTGATTTGGTTTGGGTTTTGTTAGTCGTGAGAGGGTGTACATAAGCAAGAATATGTTGGGAATAGGTTGGTAGTATAGAGATAATGCAAGTTTGTTAGATATTTTGACTTGAAATACTTAATTACTGAATATCTTTGAGTATATGCCTCATAGTAGTTAGCTATTTCACTACAGAGTGATGATTGAGAGGTCTCATTAGAAATAAAGAGGAAGACTATTATTCTATGTTGCTGTATAGTCTTTATAACCCCCTTCTTATTTTATGTACGCACACACACACACACACTCATTTAATCTTCGCAGTCCTATGAGATAGGCATTATTAATCCTCACCCAAGGATGTGCCCACCAATTTTAGAGAGAGAGAGAGAGAGAGAGAGAGAGAGAGAGAGAGAGAGATCAATTTGATAGAGAACATCGATTGGTTGCCCTCCCAAGTGCCAGAACCAGGGATCAAACCTGCAACCCAGGCATATGCCCTGATAGGAATCAATCCACAACCCTTTAGTATTTTGGATGACGCTCCAACCATCTAAGCCACACCGGCAGGGCTATAACCCCCATTTTAAATGGCTGTTTAAATAGCCATCCCTTAGTGTTGAACATTTAGATCTCTTGCTAACTTATATGATTGACACGGCAATAAAAACTTTTATTCATATGATTGTCTCAATATTCCAGATTATTTCTTATGATTGAGTTTTAAAGAGTTTGATTACTGTGTTAGAGAGTATGAAGGTTTTTAAAATATTTTTTATGAAATTCCTTTCAGAAGTGTTAATTGATAGTAACAGTAGTAATGTAGAATACTCGTTCCTTTCATTTAAAACAATGTTCCTAATTTAATAGATGTCTTTATTTGCATTTTTATTTTTTAAAAATGTATTTTATTGATTTCAGAGAGGAAGGGAGAGGGAGAGATAAATAGAAACATCAATGATGAGAGAAAATCATTGATCAGCTGCCTCCTGCACACCCCACATTGGGGATTGAGCCCGCAACCCTGGCATATGCCCTGACCAAGAATCGAGCCATAATTTCATGGCTCACAGGTTGATGCTCAACCATTGAACCATGCTGGCTGGGTTGCATTTTTATATTAAATTTTTTTGGTACTAACATTTACATAATTTGAGAAAGTGTTCTTAACCCTCAGAGGTCCAATTTTTTGTTTTTGAGTTTTGTTTTTAAGCAGTTCTTACTATTTAAAAGCATTGGCATGTTATGATTTTTATTCTTTCTTAGAGGCTTTCAGAAGAGAGAATAGTTACTTTTTTTTAATTGAATTAAACTGAGTCTGTCTTGTCATTGCCTTATGGGTCTGTTGAATTGTTTTATAAATCTGAGTTACATTATATAATCTTAAGGATCATATTTTCCTCTGTCTTGAAACATTTTGCTATTTTATCATCATAGGAATTATTATTACTCATCATTACCCATTAATTATGGCCAACTATGCTTAAAAAAAAGACTAAAATAATAAAATGGAAAAATAATGAAATCTCCCAGATAAGGATGATTCACTGGTGAAATAAAATCCCACCCTTTATTTTTGTAAGTGTGGCACCAGAGTACTGTATTCTATTTCAATAATATATTAAAGAATGTTGGAAACACTATCATTTTGATCTACTTTTATATTTCATTTATAATGGAAAAGAAAAAAACTGTCATGTTTCACAGTTATTGGACATATCAAAAAATAAATGCAAAGAGATTGTAACATTTCTGGATGATGATGATGAAGATGAAGAAATTGGTCCTATAAATAAAACCTCAAACTCTGAGTCTTCAGATGACAGCATCCTAGATGAATTTTTTTCAACTTACATTTGTTAAGTGAACAGTATTTTTCAGACAATAAATATGGTGTCCTCATCCAGTTAGTCATTCAACAAGAAGGGCATCATCATGCAATAATATTTTTATGACAAGAACCTAGACCATCCCATTTTGCGAATACACCAAAATTTACATGATGCAAAGGGTTTGCAGTGTTTAAATTCTTATTACAATTTCAAATAAAGTTATTCATACATCCGTAAATTATTCATAGCTCTATAAATGGCTTACAAAGATAAAGGTTCCGTTGGACCTAGATGTCAAATGGTAATGGCCATTTTTCCTGATATATTGAGGGTTAAAGGCAAGAAAATAATTGTCAGATTTAATGGCATTTTTACATCTTAACACTTCTTTTTAGTGTGCAATCCTCAGTATGCGTGACAGACACAATTGGGAATAGTTAGAAGGAAATAGTAGTTCTGGACCAATCAGCAATGGAATGAAAACCTCAGGAAGTCCCAGTGCTATGGTAAAGGAGAAAAACTCACTTTTCTTTTCCTTTCATGAACAGTGTGTTCAGATTAACTTTAAAGGAGACTGAGATGTAGGTCAGAAGATTTTGTCTACAATTGGGTATTACCTATGTGTGGAGCCCATCCCAGCAGGTCATCAACTAACAAACCTTTTCAGGTCCCTTGGTAGCTGCTGTATATCCTATTGCAAGTTAAATATGTAACAGCGATACACTTAGTTTTGCATTAAAGGATTTCTTAAAGTTCAACTTCAAATGAAGTTGTTAGTGCATTCATTTCGATTAAAGCCGGCTTTGTTAGGAAGAAAAGGATAGCTAGACCTGTCCTCTTTGGTATTAAGAAAAATGGTTTGGGAAAATAAAATGAGTAGCATAAAATTCTGTACCTTTACATATCTGTATGGTACATATCATAAGTCTTATAGATACTATATAATGGGCAAGCCTGCCAAGGTGGTATTTAACCTACTGTGGCAGTCGAGCCTATCAGTAAATAAGTGTTTATAGTTTAACAGATATTAAATGTTTCAACAGATGTTTCATGTCAGGGTTTTTTTTGAGACTTTTTCATTTCAACTTTGCCTTTCTAAATTTTAGCGAAGAGAAATAACACCTGGTGAGATTATATCACACCTTGAGGCTCCGGTGCTGGCAGCGGGTGTGAGCAGGGCTAGCGCCCGCAGCAGATGCAAGCGCAGGGTGGGACCACGGCACGCGGGAGCTAAGAATTTGCAGTAACTACCAGAGGCTCGCCCCATGATAGCAACCAGCGCCCTGCCTTGGTCTGGCACCACCATTCACCTGCTCCACCATCCCACCGGGGCAGACACCCGCCAAGTTCCGTGCTCTGCCTCCTGCTGTTGAGGCCTGCCATGTTCTGCACTGCCCCCTGGTGGTCAGTGCACATCATAGCAAGCAGTCGAATTCCCTATCTCCGGGTTTAACTCCCAGTGGAACAACCTGGAACAACCGCCCAAGGGGACAATTTGCATATTAGGCTTTTATCATATAGGATATTCAGAAAGTTTGTAGGTTGGTTATTTAGCACAGCTTTTATTAAAAATTAAACCATGTAAACTTACCATTACATAGCTTATATAAAAAGCAAACGTACTCAAAACTCATCACATCTTAGCTGTTTTATTCATGAGGTTAAATTTATTGTATCTGTGTGGCAGAATACTGTATAACTGTACTACACAGAGATCATAGCTTTATCCATTGTTTCATATATAAACTATCTTCTCCCAATTCCACATTCAGAGACATCAGATTGGTAGTTAGAAATCAGTGATGGTGGGAGTACTTATCTCACAGAAATCAGCAAATGCTACAAAGGCAAAGGCCTTGACTTGTTGTTTTGTTGATTGTCTAGCCCAGGGGTGGGCAAACTTTTTGACTCGAGGGCCACAATGGGCTCTTAAACTGGACCGGAGGGCCGGAACAAAAGCATGGATGGAGTGTTTGTATGAACTAATATAAATTCAAAGTAAACATCATTACATAAAAGGGTACGGTCTTTTTTTTTCAATAGTTTTATTCATTTCAAACGGGCCGAATCCGCCCGTGGGTCGTAGTTTGCCCACGGCTGGTCTAGACTTAAGTGATAGTGAAAAACGTTGGAAATGTAGATTAAACTTCCAAATGTGTAGTACTTGTAGTACCATTATAAATAGTACCAAAAACATGAGGAAGTATTCTTTCATTATTTTAAATCTATTAGATATGATTTCGCTAAGAAGTAACTCACACAGTTGACAAACAAGTGAAGTTCTAACATAAGCTTTCTTTGTTTTACTTAAGTTTAAATCAGAAGATTACAAACTATTCCTGGCCAGCCTGATTTAATAAATAAAATTTTATTGGAACACAGCTATGCCTATTTCTTTATATATTGTTTATGGCTGTTTTGTCATACCAGCAGGCTATCCAAAAAAGCTATCCGAGATTGCTGGGTAGTATGAAAAGGACTCAGAAGCCAACTTAAAGAAGGTCTCACTAACTGCTATTCTGGTGAATGTTTCACAATTGCTTCACAAAAAAGAAAAAAAAAGAAAAGAAGAACAAATGCATGTATGTGCATTTACAGTTTATTATAAATCTAACAAAAATGTGTAGGACATAATTTACAGATAATAATAATAAGCAATGCTCTCTGTTGTAAATTCCATATAGCCAACTGATTTTCACAGAATGCTCTTGTTCTCTTGTCGATTTTTGCTAAACTCTCACATTAATGACCAAACTACAGTTACAATGCCATACTATTCTAACATGAATGATGGTTGATATTTTTCCTTATGTTAAAGACAAAAGTGAAACAACAAATAATGTATGCTGAAACTTCATCCATTTATTAGTATGAGTGAGTTCTGAGTTGGATACTGGTTTTTGAGTACTAAAAGAATATTTTCTCTTTGTGTATGTGCAATTTACAACAGAATGGCTATAGACACAACACACTTTTAAATTAAATCTGCATTTTCAAAATTTTCTCCATCATTTTCTTAAGTCAAGGCAAGGCAACATTTGCCATTTCCATGCTATATATACTCTCCCCATGGCCAATTTCAAGCACCAATGCAATGTCACTGAATACAGTGTTGGGAAAAGAACTGGTGACTTACACTATTATACAGAGACAATAGATGTAAATAATTGAAAGAGTAATGTAATTAGGAGTGATGAATTCTAAGCATTTATTAATTTTGTTTTTATGTAATTTAATTGTAAGCTTACAAGATTTAATTTTAAATTATATACCTACTCCAACACACCACTAGGTCTCCCTTTTTGCAATAGATGTATATTTGAAAAAGTTGATGTTATCCGATTTTTTAAAAATACATTTCTTGATTGATTTAGAGAGGACAGAGAGAAACATCAGTTTTTTGTTCCACTTATTTATGCATTTTTTGGTTTATTCCTATATATGACATGACTAGGGATCGAACCCGCAACCTTGGTGTATCGGGGACAATGCACTAAACAACTGAGCTACCCAGATAAGGCCATGTTAGCAAATTTTTAAAAATATAATATAAAATAAAGCCAAAATACTCCCTACTTAAAGGATGCTTGTCCCAAATTCTTTGTAAAGTCATGAATCCTATAAAACAAGTAATGATCTCAGCTTCAGATTAGTTTTATGAGGACATCTATCCATACACAATTAAGACCATAAAACCAAGAAAACTTTCTAGAACTCTTAGCTCACTAGGGGAAAGATAGATGGTGCTTTGTATTTAGAATATTATGACAATGATATTATAGTTCCATCACAAAAGAGTACCTTGAAAACTATAAATTCCCTAGTTATGTTTAAAAATATTTTTAAAATTTACTTCTTAATGGAATTAAATCCACTCCTCTTTTTGTGTGAATAATGATTAGTGCAAGTAAGCACTTTGTTTCTAAGGTGATAGTATTTGGGTGGCCATGCTAATGCCTCAAATAAATGCAAAAGGTAGGAGAAAACAAAGATTAATTAAATTAACTTGCAGGATCTGCAGCAGGCCACATAAACATCTTTCTGAAACTGTGTCTTTTCTATCACAAGTACATCGTTTTATCCCATTAGCAAGTTAAAACTGGTTCTCACTACTGCTCTCTTAGACGATCCGTCTAGGAGAAAGTTCTTTGGAATTGGAGGAGAAATTGGCAGGATGCCTGTGGAATAGCAATAGGTACTCCCAGAGAGTCAGAGACTTGGTGCCGGAAAGTCTTTGGAACATTAAAGTAGACACTGGATAGTGTATTATTTGGTGGACTGTCACAGGACTCGACTCAGACATGTTCTAAAGTTTTAAAAGGCATTTTGATTTTATGTTGCTTGAATTCTTCATTCTATTTGTGAGTTATTTCATGAAAGGGTAATTGTATTTTGATTTGAGGGAAATAATGACTTTTTTCTTTCACACGGGTATAAATATCATCCAAGAAAGCTCTTAGCTTTCTCCTAGCTTTTTTACATGATTATTTGTCTCAGTATCTTAAGTGATGTTTTGTTAAGGTTAAGAAAGAAAAGGTAGAAGAAAATTAGAGAAGTTATGAAACTATTATTAGATTTCTAAATTCATTAAGGGAATACTCTGATTTTCAGCTGTACCACACCCCAGGGTTCTTTTTAATATTTCTGAAATATTTTTTTTCTACTAATCTTAGGGATTTCTTAGAAACTATATCTATTTGTCAGATGAATTATTGGGGGAGGAAGGAGTGGATAAGAGTAGAATTTGAGGATTAATGGGGTTGACAGATTACAAATCAGTTTGAAAGGCTTTAGTGGCATATTAACATTTGAGCTCTGTTTTATTACAAATGGAGACGTGAAATCGTATTACTCTTCCTTATATCCTATCCCATAATAAGGGAACCACTCTTTCAAAATAGCAGTTGATCTGGGGGTTTAAAAAGAGTCTTTCCCAAAGAATTTTAATAGTAAATTAGTAACATTCTCATCTTTATTCTAAGACACTGGTTAGTAAATCATCAAATATGACAAGCAATTTCCAGTAATTTTGTATGCTTTGTGTATTTTTTTTTAATTTTATATACTTTGGACTTGGATTCTGGTTTTGTTGTTCCACTTAAAGCATTCATTGGATGATTCTTGTATGTGTCCTGACAGGGTATTGAATCTGCAAACCTTGGTATATTGGGACCCACTCTAACTAACTGAGCTACCTAGCCAGGGCCTGGCTTTTCTATTTCGATTTTCTTCCAGATACTTGGTGCTTTAGAATCTCCTATATGAGATAATCATGCCAGTGAGGCTATAGTTACTATCTTTGACAGAGTTGCTTTATTCTTAGATAGATACTTCAGTTTTTCACGAGATCTGGTCATTATCCATTAGTTAGGAAGACTCCAGGCTTTCTTATTCGAGAGTGGCTGCAGAATAGAACACTGAATTCCCAGCTGTATCATGTTGAACAGTGTTTTAGTCTGTTAACTGAGTTCTTTCTTTTTGTACTTTTTGACCCTCAAAGACACATCTATTTTAAAAAATGTTAATCCTCATTTGAGGACATGCTTTTCATTGATGAGAGAGAGAGAAAGAGAGAGAGAGAGAGAGAGAGACAGAGACAGACTGACAGCTGTTGCCTCTAATATGCACCCAGACTGGGGGATTGAACCCAACCTGCTACCTGGGTATGAGCCCTGTTCAGGAATCAAACCTTTGACCTTTCATTGTATGGGATAACACTCCAACCAACTGAGCCACACAGGCCAGGGTGACACATTAATAGTCCTGTTAATCAAGACTTACTTTAGGGTTGTAGTGAATTCAATATATACAACACACTTAGAATAGTACCTAGAACATGGTCAAGCACCCAGTATATGGTTAGCAGCTATTATTTGTTTTAATGTCAACGTCATCATCAGATCCACTGGTACATTACAGGCTTTTTTTCTTCTTTTTTTCCCCAGATCACCCAAAATATTACTTTACTTTTAGAACAGGAAATTGAGAAAGTCCTCGCAGAGTTATGCCCTTGGCTCTGCTACC
The DNA here is from genome assembly GCF_000327345.1 of Myotis davidii. Classification (NCBI taxonomy): domain Eukaryota; kingdom Metazoa; phylum Chordata; class Mammalia; order Chiroptera; family Vespertilionidae; genus Myotis; species Myotis davidii. The sequence goes on along the minus strand of NW_006297018.1, from coordinate 856,619 downwards.
TATGTGAAAATAGCTGTCAGAGTGGATTGAGGTAGAGAGCTGTGTGTTCTCAAATAGGAAAGGAATGAGAACTGAGCAGTCTGTTCCTTTGCCTCCCCAAATAATGAAAACAGGTTTTGTTATAGATTTCATAGTGAAAAAGTTCTACCCTTTCACTTCCTTATGTCTTTTATTGGCAATGCTGTCTGACCAAAAATGACCAAACCCTTATATTATAGCCCACTTGTTTCAAGAAATGTGACTTAGCAAAATGCCAGTCTAAGCACAAAATTCACAGTCTCTTATGATTTGTTCTAATCAAACTTTGACCTACTGTGCCTTCAGACAATACTCAATTTTGAAGGCTTGATAGCATCAGATTTCAAACAGAGACAACAGTTGACAGTATTGCTGCAGCACTTGGTTTCTGCTTTGTGAGTGGAGCTTGAAGTGGAGTTTATGTATTGACATTTAGGAATGAACCAATTTATGTTGAGCATTCACCATGTGTTACAGTCTCTGCTTATTGCTGCAAATACATCTTTTATTTAATCATCACATTCACACTGTGAGATAGGTCCTCATTTTAGATGAAAAACTAAGGGCAGAAAAGTTAAATAATTGTCTAAGTCCTACATTTCTTATGTGGCAGAGTCAAGTTTTAAAGCGAGGTTTCTAGGACTCCATGTATCTGTTTTAATTGTTTCTTAACTAACCTTGTATTAAATAGGTATGAATGATAATCAGAGATGCATAGGGCTTCTAAAAATTGTGTCCTTTCTCTCCTATTCAAGTTAGATGATCAGAGTTTTGTTGGTGGGGATGACACCAGAACCTTTGCAGTATCGGTGTGTGTGTGTGTGTGTGTGTGTGTGTGTGTGTGTGATTTTGCTGCTTGCTTCCTCAGCTTCTTCAGGTCTTTATTCATATGCCATTTTCTCATTGAGAACTTTCTGGAACACTTTGTTGAAAATCATAGTCCCTCTTCTATATATGCACATCCTATCCTGCTCAGATTTCCATATTCCATATGGGGCATTGCTAATGCTGATGTTTTTAAATTGAAAGGTTCTATCTACCTATTTTGAAAGCAGTCTTAGAGGTTTAGACTTGGGAAACCGAGATGGCCTATTAAGTCATTTTGTACCATCCCAATCATAGCTTCTTTCTTCCTTTAAAAGTAACCTCTCCACTGATATATAGGTATCACAATTTGTTTACCCATTCACCCATTCATGGATACTGTACTTGTTTCTTGTTTGGGGGTATTTCACATAAAGTTGCTATGAACACTTATGCTTTAATTTTTTTTTTGGATGAGTACCCAGGTGTGGAATGTTTTTGTTTAATAAATTATTCTTTACCTGTGAGCCTGGGGTCAGGTATCTTCTATCAGAATTCATGAAACTGTGGCAGACTTAACTTCTTAGCTTGCAAATATGGTAGCAGTTCAGACTTTGTGTAGTCCTTGACACTAGGTTTTTGCATTTCCATATAAAATTTAGAACCAGCCTGTCAATTTCTATGAGAAAGACTGTTGGAATTTGTATTGGGACTGCATGGACTATTTAGACCAATTTGGAGAGGATTGACATCTGAATACTATTGAGTCTTTGAATCAATGAACATGGGATATCTCTCTATCTAGTTAGGTCTTCTTTAATTTTTCTCAGCAGTGTTTTGTAGTTTTCAGTATGTATACAGCCCCTATACATATTTTATAAATTTACTCCTAAGTATTTCACATTTTTATGCCGTTTTACATGGTGTTTTAAAAAACAGTAGACTACTTTTTATTATTATTATTATTTTTATATCTTACTGATTTTTCACAGAGAGGAAGGGAGAGGGATAGAGAGCTAGAAACATCAATGAGAGAGAAACATCGATCAGCTGCCTCCTGCACACCCTCTACTGGGGATGTGCCCTCAACCAAGGTACATGCCCTTGACCAGGACCGAACCTAGGACCCTTCAGTCCACAGGCTGACGCTCTATCCACTGAGCCAAACCAGTCAGGGCAAAACAGTAGACTACTTTTTAGAACAGTATTAGGTTCACATCCAAAGCTCTGGTTAGTATGGCTCAAGTTGTTTATCGCATTGTACCTTACACCAAAAGGTGGTGGGTTTCATTGCTGGTCAGGGCACATACCTAGGTTGCTGGTTCAATCCCTGGCCTGGCATGTGTGGGAGGCAACTGATTGATGTTTTTCTCTCTCTCTTTCTTCTCCCTTCCTCTCTCTCTCAGAAACAAACAAACAAAAAACAGAAAAAAAAAAAAAACAGAAAAGTCCCAAATACCCAGCCCACACACATGCACAGCCCCTCCTGTCAACATCTCAAACCAGAGTGGTATTTTTGTTACAACAGAACCTACACTTATGCATCATTATTACCCAAAGTCCATAGTTTACTTTAGGGTTCACTTTTGGTGTTGCATATTCTGTGGTTTTTAATAAATGCATGATGACACTTATTCACCTTTACAGTATCTTTGACAGTAGTTTCACTGCCTCTGTATTCTACCTATTCATCCCTCTCTCCTGACTAACTCCTGGCAACCACTGATCTTTTTAGTGTGTCTATAATTTTCCCTTCTTCAGAATGTCTTATAGTTCAAATAAGTAATATAGCTTTTCAGATCGGGTTCTTCACTTACTACTAGTAATATGCATTTACGATTCCTTCATGACTTTTCACGGCTTGACCGCTCATTTCTTTTTAGCACTGTATAATATTTCATTGTATAATATTCATCTACTAAAGGATATCTTAGTTGCTTCCAAATTTTGGCAATTATAAATTGAGGTACTATAAATATCTGTGTTCAGGTTTTTGTGTAGATCTAAGTTTTCAACTCATTTAGGTAACTGTTTATTTTTTTTTAATATATTTTTATTGATTTTTTTTACAAAGAGGAAGGGAGAGGAACAGAGAGTTAGAAACATCGATGAGAGAGAAACATCAACCAGCTGCCTCCTGCACACTCCCCACTGGGGATATGCCCGCAACCAAGGTACATGCCCTTGACCGGAGTCGAACCTCGGACCCTTGAGTCCGCAGCCTGTGCTCTATCCACTGAGCCAAACCGGTCAGGGTTAGTTTTTTGTTTTTTAATTATTATTATCTGAGCTGCCTGGAATCTGCCCTGCACAGGCTTAGTGTAGAGGTGAGTCAGAGATTTAGCCAGAATTTATAAACAGAAACTGGAGCTCCCCCTCTGCGGCTCTCTCCTTTATAGGACTCTCCCCTTACTTTCCAGTTGTTAAAATTCCAAACTCTGTTCGCTGATTCCTCAAACCTGTGAAATTGCAGGTTTCTATCTCAGTCTAGTCATCTACCTAGTGAAGCACAGACTAGGGCCTTCCCTTAGTCAGAAAACCATAGAATTGGGAAACTCATCAGTGGTTTTGTCTTTTTTCAGCTGGCAACACCCTTTCACAATCTGCTTGCTTTTGGTTGCTCTCCAGTGCCTTCAGATAATTGCTTTTATTTATTTATTTGTTTGTTTGTTTATTTTAATCCTCACCTGAGGCAGGGGGGCGGGGGGGTAATGGGGAGGAGAGAGGAGAGAGAAGCATCAATATAAAGGTCATATGACTTACTTGTCTTTATGTCATTGAGCTGTGAAAGTTCATGAAAGTTCTCTGTGTATTCTGGTCACCAGCTCTTTATTATATACTAGAGGCTCAGTGCACAAAATTCATGCATGGGGCGGGGGGATGGGGTGTCCCTCAGCCCAGCCTGCACCCTCTCCAATCCTGACCCCTTGGAGGATGCCGGTGCTGGATTGGGCCTAAACTGGCAGTCGGACATCTCTCTCGCAATCCTAACCACTGACTCCTAACTGCTCACCTGCCTGATTGCCCCTAACCCCTCTGCCTGCCTGCCTGATCATCCCTAACCCCTCTGCCTGACTGTCTGATGCCACTAACTGCTCCCCTGTCGGCCTGATCGCCCCTAACCACCTCTGTCTTGGCCCCACCATCATGGCTTCGTCTGGAAGGTCATCTGGAAGATACCCGGTCTAACTAGCATATTACCCTTTTATTAGTATAGATGTGTTTTGCAGATATTTTCTCTTAGCTTGTGTTTTTTTAATATATATTTTTATTGATTTCAGAGAGGAAAGGAGGAGATAGAAAGAAACATCAAAGATGAGAGAGAACCATCAATCAGACGCCTCCTGCATGCCCCCCACTGGGGCTTGAGCCCGCAACCCGGGCATGGGCCCTTGACCAGAATCAAACCCTGGACCCTTCAGTCCACAGGCTGACGGTCTATCCACTGAGCCAAACCAGCTAGGGCTTAGCTTGTGTTTTGTGTTGTCATTTTATTAATAAGTTCTTTCAAGGAATAGATATTCTTAATTTTGAGAAATTTTATTTTTTATGATTTTTTAATGATTTTTGTGTCCTATGAAATACTTACCTAACCCAAGTTTACAAAGGCTTTCTCATGTTTCCTTGTGGAAGTTTTATAGTTTTAGATTTTACATTTAGTCTATGATCCATTTTGAATTCATTTTTGTGTATGATGTACAAATAGTTTGAGGTTCCTTTTTGTGTGCATATGGATAACCATTAATTGTTGTCTGCACCATTTGTTGAAAAGTAATTCCTGGTCTATTGAATTGCCTTGGATCCTTTGTTGAAAATCAATTGGCCAAATATGCATGGAGAGATTGTCTTTGATAAGTTATTTCTCTATTACTATGGGAGAATTACAGTAGCGATACAGGTAGACTCCTATATTTGGTAAGGTTGTTTGGAAGGAGCTCCCAACTAATGACTTCTGAGGAAAGTGTGATTCAGAGGTATGAGTGGAGTGAAGTTAGTAGGGAGTGAGAGGCAGAAGTTTAAAGAGAGTGGAGAAGGTATGAAAGAATGGTTCAGAAAGTAGCAAAGCAAGCAGGCTAGAAGGACAGTGAGATTACTGAGCTGTACTGAGAGCCTAGTTGGAGATTGGCAATAATATCCACCAGATGGTGTGTTTCACTTTAGCAATGTCTAACATTGTTTGGAAACAGGCACGGGAACGTGGCAATTGTATTCATCCAGATTTAGGGTTTTTCATTCATGAGTGGAAGAGAAATAGAAAGGTTGGTCAGTAAAGGTATTTGTCTTGAATGGGCAATACTTTCACTTAATTAAAAAATCAATATAAAAAACTATGCATTAAGGAAGTTCCTCCCAGGTCTTTGCCTCTCCATTTTGTTCACTTCTATTCCCTCTAGATCAGCGGTTCTCAGGGGTCGCCTAAGACCATCGGAAAACACATATATAATTACATATTGTTTTTGTGATTAATCACTATGCTTTAATGATTATGCTTCAATTTATAACAATGAAAATACATCCTGCATATCAGATATTTACAGTACAATTCATAACAGCAGCCAAAATTACAGTTATGAAGTAGCAACGAAACTAAATTTTATGGTTGGGGGTCACCACAACATGAGGAACTGTATTAAAGGGTCGTGGCATTAGGAAGGTTGAGAACCACTGCTATAGATGCTCACTTTTGTGTTTCTCTTTGAATTGTTTATTAATGCAGATACAAGCAACCACGATTATATCTTGTCTTCTCCCATTTCCTACACAAAATGCAGCATACCATGTACACTGTTCTGCACTTTGTTTTTTTGTGTGTTTTTTTAGTCCGAAAGCACTGTGGGAGTCTGTCTTCCATTCCAGAAATGACTTTTGTTTTTTCTTTTTAATATACTACTTTAATTGATTTCAGAGAGGAAGGGAGAGGGAGAGAAACCTCAATGATGAGAGAGAATCATCAATTGGCTGCCTCCTGCGCGCCCCCTACTGGGGATCAAGTCTGCAACCCAGGCATGTGCCCTTGATGGGAATCGAACCAGGGACTCTTCAGTCCACAGGCCGAAACTCTATTCACTGAGCCAAACCACCTAGGGCTGCAATTTGTTTTTTAAATTTTACTTAACAGTTTATTGTATTGATTTTAGGATATTGATCTATTAGTTAGTGGTTAAGAACTTTTGAGTGTCATCTTAGTGATGGATTTACCAAAATATTAGTAGTTTTATTTGGGATATAAAATAATTTAAAATGCTTTCCTTTACTTTTTAAGTTCCTTCAGTGTGCGTCTGTTACTTTCATTATTAGTTAATTTAAGATGTTTAACTTAGTTCTTTGAGTGGATGTCTACTCTGCTGCCTAAGCACTGAGGTGTTCAGTAAATAAAATAGGCAGGGGTGTGCTTTCATGGCACTTGCATTCTAGTGTAGGCCGGTAGTTACCAAATAAGAAAATAGGAAATGATAATATGTGTTATGGATGCAGAGAATTAAAATAAGGAGGTATGATCGTGACTTACCACGGGATTTCAGGGAAGCCTCCACCAAGAGGGAACATTTAGTTTGATGTCAGTGATAACAAAGAGCAGATCATGATTCGGGAAGAGGAGTGTGGGACGCAAACGAGTGAGCTGGTGCCAAAGCTCTAAAATAAGATTACACTTGATGTTTTCAAGAAACAGAAATATGTCTAGAACCTCCTGAGAGGGAGAGTAGTATGAGATGAAGCAGGGGTCAGTTCTTATCTGGTAATCAGGGAGAAGAATGAGGATTTTAAGTGCAATGGGAAACCATTGAAAAGTTTTAAGTTATTAGAAAGAAAACAGATTTATAGAAAAGGCTGAGTTGACATGACAGATGGATAGAAAGGGAACCTACAAAGCCCAGTTAGAGGCAAGTTTCAAGAAAAACTGCAGTGTTAAATGCATCAGGTGGGTGCTTAGATTGAGGACCAAAAAGAGGCTTATTAATTTGTTTTTATGATGTACTCTAAATGTAACCCACTTGAAATGTAACTCTAAATTTAAAAGATAAATTTTAGATCAATATGCACTTTAAATTCCAAACTGAAGAAAGCAGTTTTTGAAGATGTGATTTCAAGTATTCATTTAAAAGCTATTTTATATTTTAGAGTAAGGAATTAGTACTTAGTTGCTCACTTCTAGAATTATTAGGATGATGCTTCAGGAAATCTAGTGTTTAAATTAGAGCTCAAAAACAAAATTTCCTGCCCAGTTGGTGTGTCTCAGTAGTTAAGCATTAACCCATGAACCAGGAGGTCACAGTTCAATTCCTGGTCAGGGCTCAATCTCCAGTAGGCAGTGTATAGGAGGCAGCCAATCGACGATTCTCTCTCATCATTGATGTTCCTGTCTCTCTCCCTCTCCTTTCCACTCTATGAAATCAATTAAAAACATAAAAGAAAAAAATGGAAAAAAACACACACAAAAAACAAGTATTTCCTGACTCATTTAAAAATCACAGTCAGCAGAAAGAAACAGTTTGCTCTAAGAATTTGTCTTCTTTACTGCTACATGTTGAATAGACACATAACTTTGAACTCACTCTAAATAGGAAATAATAAAACTCTAATCTTAAGAATGGGTGATTGGGTCCTTTTTGTAGTCTATAACTCCTCTAATACTGATACTCTTATCAGAATTGTGCTTTGGAAGTACTATGGTATGTAGAAAACCAGTTCTGACTTTTTCAGGGAGAATATCCTTTAAATCCATCAGCATATATTCTTTAGATTTTTACTTCTAATGTAATTCTCTGCTACTCTCATACTTATTTTTATTTTGTTCTTTTCTCTTTTCCACTGGTCAGTTTGAATACATTTCTTTACAGGGTATTGCCTAATTGAAAATAACTTTCTGGTGGTTCATTATAAACTTAATTTTCATAATGTAAATTTCATTTTTCTATTGCTTTCCATTAGAGAATTAGAAATTCACTGCTAGTGAGAAATGGGGTTCTTTTGTTGAAGACGAATCAGTATGGTAACTAGTTAAGCCATCAACTAAACTCTTCTCACTTGAAAGTTTTAGCCTTTACCTAAGAGAACTTGACACATTTCTGCTTCCTTCTCTTTTTCTCTGAGTGTTTCATGGACCTCTCAACAACCCTTCCCCCACCCACTCCCACCAAAGACTTTACACTCTTGCTGACAGTTTCCTGCTTGTGGCTCCTTTGTTCCTGAACCCCTCTTCCTCTACACCCCCCATATTTAAGTTGCTGAAAGAATATATTCTAGGCATCACCTTTGTTGAAGCTCAGAGTCTCATGTAAAACAAATTGGTTTCCTTTATAGTCATGAAGTTCTTGTACTGCTTTAAAAGCACAATTTCCATAACTTAGATTGTATGTATCTGTGATAGAAATTATCTGCTTCTGTATAAGGAAAGACAAAAAGGCAGTTTTCTTCGGTTCTAGGCATAAGGAATCATTTGTTTTTGACAGAGATTAAAAATAGTAATACATTGAGGTCATTGAATGTTTGTTCTTAAACTTTATCAGTTCACATTTTTAAAATTTTCTATCTTACAATATAAAAATGAAAGATTAAAGTACATATGTGTAACTTTAAGTCTCGTATTGTGATTTCTTGTGGTAGAGTTTTTACTTCAAACAAAGGAACTATAATAGTAATTATGGTTGTTTTGTTATTGAGATCCATGTGTTAATCATAGCCTGTTAATTATTGCTGGAACCAAAAGCATTCTTATAGAAATACTTACTGGTTTAAAGGAATACTTGCTGGTTAAAAGAAAAAGATATATTTTCTCTGAATCTAAGTTAATTACAAATAACTATTCTATTTTGATATGATGGGCAAAGAATTGGGTAAAAATACATATGTTTAATTAATAAAATTTTAGGTCCTTCTACTCAGTATGCAAATTTAGATTAAGAAATAGTCTTGATAAATTATCCAAATATTTCTAATTTTGTTCATCACTTAGAAAAACATAGTTTGTTTTTTAGACAGATGGTATATAGTTTGAACCCGTATTTCTTGAGTTTAGTTATTTCAAAACTATAAATTTTATCAAGAAACTTTTAAGATATAAAATTAAATGAATTAGGTTTAAAGTGATACAAATTGTATTTTATTGTTTATATTAAAGAAAAGGCAGTGAAAGTCCCATAAAGTTCTTGGCTTTCCTTTTCTGAGGTTTTTTTTTACTGCAAAGGTTTACACTAATCAGTAGAGGGCACTGTTGTAACACGATAGTAGTGTTTTATTGCTTCACTAACTCCCCCATCTGTCTTTGCAGTTTGGGAAGTGTTTTTAAAAGCAATGTTCTCTGTGTAATTAAAATCAGTTCCCTGTATAATTAGCAATGGAGACTTATTCTTTGTGGCTGAGTTTAGGATGATGTTATTTTTTTTTTTTTTTACTCTGTATTGTTCTATAGCCAATGCCAAAATTGTCGCCTATTAAAATAAAGAAAGTTGTATTGTGGTTTATCAGCACTAAGCAATATTGAAGATGGAAATACATAAAATTGCAGTATATTTCATTCAGGTACTCTGAGCAAATTATTACAATAAGGAACGTTTAAAATTCCTGGTTCTATCTTGAGAAATAGCAGAGTTAATGTGCCATAGTAATAATACTAGTGTTCAGGTGCCTTGAATAATAATAGAGGACAACAAATTCTTTCAGGGTTTTAAAAAATGAATCAGCATTAGTACACTGCTTTAAAAACCCATTGATCTACTTAGCAGATTCTTTATATAATTTCTTTTTTATGCTTTCTTAAAATCATGCAGTATTGATATAGATTCTAACTACTAAACTAGTGAATATTAAAGCACAATTAAAGTTATACCCCTCTTAAAAAGGAATGTGAATGTCATATAAAAAAACAGTAAACGTGTTTTCATTGCCTGGCTACCTTGGGAAGTATCTGGGGGCAGAGTATAGAGATGTGATTCATAAAGATATAATTTATCCATAAACCCCAAAGTTTCTATAAGTAGTTTAAAAATAAACAAGTCTTATTTCAAATCAAATTATAGATTATTAGCTGTAAAATTTTCAGGAAATTAAAGAAATTTAAGCATGTTTGAAGTTAATTTCATTCCATGCTTTAATATTTATAAAAAAGTATTTGAGAAGTAGGAATCTTTATGATTTATTTTTAATCTTTAATTGGTAGCCATGTGAAATTAGGAGGTTAGGCAGCATTTTCTTTAAAAAGTTATTTTTTTTACTTTATGAAATAGTCTAGGTAAGGGTTGAAATTGAGTTGATCTCAAAACAGGCCTTTATTTTAAAAGGTGGAGAAGGGCTTACATTGGCTTACTTTGTATATATCACAGACTTTGAAAAGCAGAATAGGTAATTTAATGTTGACTTAGCTATTACTTTCACAATGAAAATGTAAAATTTGAGAGAGGAGTAAGATTGTTGAGGAAAGCTACCATGTAAAATTCTTTTAAACATTTAGAAATATCTTCTATGTATTAGTGAATGTAGGTGTAATTTTAGTGGAATTGGAATAAAGCATAAGCTGAAAATTTAAATGCACCTAAGAAAACCCTCTCCGTCATTTTTTTTCTAAGTTGCTCTGATGTTTTAGATGTCTCCAAAGGAAGACATTGTAGTATTCTCCCCTTCCTCACTCTAATTCTACAATCCTCTGTGCTTAGGATATGTCATGTGGCCAGGGGTTTTGAAAAAGCAGTGAAATAACAGAATACTATAGAAACTGCACTTATTTCAAAACTAAAAATATGGTAGGTTGATTAGGAAAGTAACTTAATGCTATTTATCCACAGATATAAAACTACTGTTTTCTTGTTTCTTATTAGCAAAGTGAGAATTAAACAAGTTTTCATTTTGGTGAAGTATTTGTATTTAATACTTAAAAGTTCCCCTATATCATTTTGGTAATGATTATTGCTGTGTTTCCCCGAGAGGCCATCACAGGTTTTAGTCTTAACTATTTGTATTCAGCAAGGTCAAGATAAGTTTTATCTCTTCAGATAAGTCAAGTGCATTAGGATCAATAGGTAATAGTAAAATGCACTAAAAATATTATTGCAGAGCTTTTAATGAATTTTTAAAGCTTTAGACTTGTCATGTAAAATGTACCTCTTATTGTTTTTATTTATTTGTATGGAGCTCAAGAGTGCAATTAATTTTACAGACATTTTAAAGAAAAGGCACGGACAGATTAAAGTAATGTTTTCAGAAATCCTTAATTGCTTTGGATTTAAACCTGTACTGACTAAATTTTAGAGGCTAATTTTGTTTAAAGTAAAAAAAAACACAAATAAATATTGTAAGGCATTTATAAATTACAAGTGTAGCTTTAGTTTCTTGTTAAAGTAATCATTTTTATGAAGTTATGTATATCTCACCCATGGTATTTCCATGGTAAATCAGATGTCTGCTTCTTTGGTTGGGGAACAGTGGTTATCAAGAGATGGTGGTATTTCATTATTTTATTAATTTCTCTTCTAATCTAAACATGTAACTAAACTATATGTTTAAAGACAAAAAGGATTTTTTGTTTTACTTTTTACACAGAAGAATACTTTTAATGGCTTATATTTACGAATATACTAGAAAACATAAACTCTAAAATGATTATGTTTTTTAAAAATTTTCAGTTAATTTTTTGTGGGAAACATGACCACAACATTAGAAGAAACATTAATTAGTTCAATCAATTAAATTAATTGAATTAATATTTCTAGGTGCAGATTACATGAAAAGCTTTCCACAGGTTAATTATCTACAAATACCACATAATTGTTCACAAAACATATACTAAGAAATTATGTATTGAAGTAAAATTCTTTTCCTGCTTGAGCATTGCAATGAAACAGAAAGCCTTTCTAAACTTTATAGGCTTGCAGTTCAGAATTATGCTGTGCTTGCTGATATTTATGTTTCTTACTCATCCAAAATTTGCTGTTTTTCCTTTGATGCTTATTTTACAAGTTTTTAGGTTTCATACCTGTGGACTTTGATACCAGTTTGTTGGTTTTTCTTATTTTAAATGAAGTTTGTTTATCTTACCTGTTAATTGACATAAGAAGATCGAAACCAGTTTTGATGTTTATTTTAGGTATTATTTTTCAGTCATTATTTGTATGGTGGTAAGTAATATATGCTCTATTGCTGTCATAATTGTCCCTTGTTTTTTTTTCCCCTCTATGTATTTCATACATTGTTTATTTATTTAACCATTTAAATTGAAGGTAATATAAACATCTGGCACCGTTTCTGGAAAGTGTAACCATTTTCTTTGAAAGTTCCTATAAATGATTGTCTTTAACCTTACCTTTATTAATCTTTATAATATGGTGTACATTCCCACCTACCTATCCATTCCTCTCTCTGGCTAAAGAATGACAATTTTCCTCAACATTAGGTTGATTTATTTTATTGTTGGATTAGATAGATTATGCTATAACAAAGAGCAAATTAAAAGGTATGGAGGAAAGTCTGGAAAATGGCACTGAAAAGCAGACACTATTCTAGAGTGAGTAGGCATGAAGAGTGCTGCTAGCCTCCAGTTGAAAACAGTTTGAAATAGAAGTTGACTGTCTTTTCAAAAGTTATCTTTGTGTGGTGGTCTTAATGCAATATTAGGAAAATTAGAGCTTTAAAAATAGAACAATGGTCCTTTTAAAATATATCTAGTTTAGTGAATTTACCCCCTAAAATCTTTGGTGTCTAATTACTCAAAACAGAAACGAAAAAAAAAGAAATCCTTATCTACTAAAGGAAAAGTACATTGCAGAAAGTGGCAAGTTATTACGTCTTTTTGTGGAGAACATTTTAATTCTACTTTATTCAAGAGGGCAAAAAAAAAATGCAAACTTGGTTTCAAAAGCAAACACATTTTAAAATATTCATTGTTTTTCTTCATAGGACTGATTTTACTGCCAGAAAATAAACTCCAAACAAGTGATAGTAATATCAAATTACTCTTAAGCTTAAAGCTTATATTTACGAAAAGAAAGTTTGTTTTCCTTCTTACATATGGTTTGTCTCTTCTGTATAATAAAGGGAGATAGATGCCTAATGACCAAAAGAAAAATGTTATGTATATATGTTAGTTTGTGCAGTGATTTTATAGTTTTCTTCATTCCTGAATAGTCATAAAGTAGGAAATTCTAATAGGAGGAAGATGAGAGACTGTAGTTTAAGATTAATTTCTTATATATAAAGTGGGTTTTAAAAAATTATTATTTTAAAAGATTGTTTGCTAAAAACAGTACTTGAGCTTCATATTTAGTGGTTTCCATACTTCTACCTGTGGACCTTAAATTTTAAATTTAATTTTGAACTGTTTGAGGTATTTTATTTTTAATGAAATTGGCCATGTGCAAATATTTTAAAGTACAACTTGTTTTCTAAAAGTTTTCTGTTGGTTTTATAAGAATAACGTTTGAAAGAAAAACAAATTTATTATCACAGTAGCTATTGAAATGCTGTTATTAGAATTGGGTTTATTGTCCCCGTAGGAAAAACAAGTGAGCTGTGTACCCAGTCATAGGTATTAATTATGTCACATTTTGTGTATTTCTTTTTAATTAGCTTATTTGAAAATATAAATGTACTGTCTAAAAGTTGCAAAAGTCCTTTAGTTATTTTCTTTATCTTTGGGGTATAGTCAAAATCTTATTATTTACTGACATTTTCATCTATGCTTTAAATTTTCACCTCCCCAGATAGATTGCTTAAACTTGGGAGAGTGCATGATTCTTCCTAGAGACCTTTTTCTTGTACTGGAAATAAGACAATGCTAAACCTATCACTTTTACTTAGGTTTGCTTCCTTTATCTTTAGCAAATCTAAATAAAACTGTCATCCTGATTTTCAAACCTCTTGAACTTTCTTTACCCAAACTGTTCACTTTCCAACCTGCTCACTACCTTTCTTTCTTTCTTTTTTTAATGGAGATTCTGCATCTGGTGTTTATTTTTTACTTTGTTACTATCTCTTTCTTTTACATTTTTAATAATACTTTTACTTTATAACTTAATACTCCCTTTTTGTAACCACAAATTTAGATAAGTTGAGAATCTTACAGAAGGGGGAAAATTGCCAGTCTCAGAGAGTCTTTAGGTGTAATTAATTACTGATTTCAAAAAAAAAAATTTTTAAGATAGCCTGAATTTGTTACTTTGGAACTCATCAATAAGGATTTGAGGTATATTAGTGGTAAGGTTGTGGATACCTAGGAGGTATTTTTTCTTTCACATTTGAATGTATTTCTCTGTATTTTAAAAACTTTGACTAAAATACCTAGACACATTTCTTAGCCCATAATTGTCAACAGAAGATTTTTTTTTATGTTGAAATTTCTTGCTCATTTCTTTAAGACACATAGAAAAATTATTGTAAAAAGTACCTGTTTGTTTAATTCTTAAATATTTGGAATATGAATGAGAGCATTTTGAGATTATGGCATAATCTATTATTAGAATTTTCAAATATCCTTTTAATAAAACAAAAACTAGAAATACTTTTCCTTTATCATTATCTTATTAAGAGAATCTAAGAATTTTAGAGCTTAGTGACTTCTGAGATCACAACCTTTCTATTTACAAAATAAAGCTACTCAGGCCCATAGTGATGAGGTGGCTTGATCAAGGTATTAAAAGCTAGTTAGTGAAAGAGATAGATAAAGATTTCTTGGTTCTTTTTAAGGACCATATGATTAATTGGTTCCTATTTCCCCTTCAATGCATATTAAACACCATATATGTTGTTTTGAGGAGGGATCAACTAGAGAGGTAGTTCCTATAGCAGTGATGGCGAACCTATGACGCGTGTCAGAGGTGACACGCGAACTCATTTTTTTGGTTGAGTTTTCTTTGTTAAATGGCATTTAAATATATAAAATAAATATAAAAATATAAATCTTTGTTTTACTATGGTTGCAAATATCAAAAAATTTTTATATGTGACACGGCACCAGAGTTAAGTTAAGGTTTTTCAAAATGCTGACATGCCAACCTCAAAAGGTTCGCCATTACTGTTCTATAGTGTAATAACAATTCTAATCTCAAATACATTTGAGCTAATGTTTCTGTTATCTTACCTGTCACAGTTTCCTTTGATTGCCTTTTTTTGTACTTTTCAATTTGGCATTTATTCAATAGACATTTATGAGTATACTAGAGGCCCAGTGCACAAAATTCGTGCACTGGGGGGGGGGAATGTCCCTCAGCCCAGCCTGTGCCTTCTCCAATCTGGCGACCCCTTGGGGGATGTCTGACTGCCAGTGATCCCTGTGGATTGGGCCTAAACCGGCAGTCGAACATCCCTCTCACAATCTGGGACTGCTGGCTCCCAACCACTCGCCTGCTGCCTGCCTGATTGCCCCTAACCACTTCTGCCTGCCAGCCTGATCACCCTCTAAACACTCCCCTACCAGCCTGATTGACACCTAACTGCTCCCCTGCTGGCCTGATCGCCCCTAACTGCCCTCCCCAGCTGGCCTGGTTACCCCTAGCTGCTCTCCCTTGCTGGCCTGATCTCCCACAACTGCCCTCCCCTGCCAGCCATCTTGTGGCTGTGGACGCTGCCATCTTTGAGGGTGGGGCAGCCAATTAGCATATTACCTCCTTATTGGCTGTGGGTGCTGCCATCTTTGGGGGCGGGACAGTCAATTAGCATATTCCCTCCTTATTGGCTGTGGGCGCCGCCATCTCTACGACAGCGTGAGGGTCAGTTAGCTTATTCCCTCTTTATTACATAGGATACTATGTGCCACTGGCATGTAAAATGATATCACAGATAGTGCCTGACTTCTTGTGCTATTAATTATTCAAAAGCATGACTTTAAAAATACTGCAAGATGGTCTTACCTGATTTGGCTCAGGGGATAGGGCTCTGGCCTGCGGACTGAAGGGTCCTGGGTTCAATTCCAATCAAGGGCACATGCATGGGTTGCAGGCTCGATCCCCAGTAGGGGGTGTTCAGGAAGCAGCTAATCAGTAATTCTCTCTCACTATTGATGTTTCTTTCTCTTGCTCCCTCGCCCTTCCTCTCTGAAATTAAAAAAAAAAAAGACTGCATGATATTTCATTATGTGATGTCCCCAGGAACAGATCTAGGCCTAATGCTTACATCATTTTGGGAGTCATCTTTTAATAACTAAGGTAAAATAACAAAGCAGAGTCAAAGTCCTGGCAACAACTGAATGGATAAATATAGTGTGGAACACTATATAGCACTGAAAAAAAAATCCAACTACACACAATGTAGAAAATCTCCCAAACTATAAACTCAAGTAAAAGAAGCTGGACACACACAGTACTGCTTATGCTCTTATAAGCAGTACTCTGTGCTCGACCTTGGGAGGGTGGGAATGACTGGGACAGGCATGAAAGAATGGTCTGCTGGTAATGTTCTCTCTCTTTTTAAAAAAAATTATTTTTAATTCTTTATTGTTTAAAGTATTACATATGTCTCCTTTTCTCCCCATTGACCTCTCCGCAGCCACCATCACTCCCCCCCAGCACATGCCCTCACCCCTCTAGTGTTTGTGTCCGTTGGTTATACTTATATGCATGCATACAAGTCCTTTGGTTGATCTCTTATACCCCCTATCCCCCACACAACCCCATGCCTTCCCTCTGAAGTTTGACAGTCGATTTGATGCTTCTCTGTCTCTGGATCTGTTTTTGTTCTTCAGTTTATGTTGTTCAATATATTCCACAAATGAGTGAGATCATGTGATATTTATCTTTCTCCGACTGGCTTATTTCGCTTAGCATAATGCTGTCCATGTCCATCCATGCTGTTGCGAATGGTAAGAGTTCTTTCTTTTTGACAGCAGCATAGTATTCCATTGTGTAGATGTACCACTGTTTTCTAATCCACTCTGCTGATGGCACTTAGGCTGTTTCCAAATCTTAGCTATGGTAAACTGTGCTGCTATGAACATAGGGGTGCATATATCCTTTCTGATTAGTGATTCTAGTTTCTTGGGATATATTCCCCCTTGAACTTCTGTATGTCCTCTTTCAAAAAGTGTCTATTTAGGTCCTTTGCCCATCTTTTGATTGGATTGTTTATCTTCCTTTTGTTAAGTTGTATGAGTTCCCTATAAATTTTAGAGACTAGTCCCTTATTAGATATAACTGGCAAATATGTTCTCCCCTGCAGTGGGCTTTCTTGTTGTTTTGTTGATGGTTTCTTTTGCTGCAGAAGCTTTTTATTTTGATGTAGTCCCTTTTGTTTATTTTCTTTTTAGTTTCCATTGTCCTAGGAGCTGTATTGGTAAAGATATTGCTATGACATATGTCTGATATTTTGCTGCTTATGGATTTCTTCTAAGATTTTTATGGTTTCCCATCTTATGTTTAAGTCCTTTATCCATTGTGAGTTCATTTTTGTGTGTGGTGAAATTTGGTGGTCTCGTTTCATTTTTTTGCATGTATCTGTCCAATTTTTCCAACACCATTTATTGTTCTCTTGATCTGAGTGTTTGCTTGTGAAAAATTATCAAGTTGTACACCTATATGTAGTTTATATTTATTACATTTTCATTTTAAAAGTCTTCAAAAATCAGGTATACAGCCTTAAAAGGGGATTCTGTTGAAGAACCCAAAGGCCATTTTGAACTTCATGGTAAACCCTCTTGTAGATACACCATAATAAATTCTTCCAAATTTCTGTTTTTAGATATTTAGGGCTGATTTCAATATAGATATCTTTGTGAAACTAAAAGTTAAAAAATATATAACTTTACAAAAACCTTAGTTTGTCCACATTTGGGTTTTTCTCTTAACTATTGCTTCCAAATAATAGAATAATAAGGAACCTTTATTTTCTATTTTTTTCTCATCCTTTTTCTTTTAAGAAGTTATACTTTTGTATAAAATATCTTTACCAATTTTGAATATTAAATGATATGGAGATAACTGCATTGATTGCAAACTTATCCATGAATAATTTTTTTAATTAAATCTTTATTGTTTAGATTGTTACAGTTGTTCCTCTTTTTCCCCACATAGCTCCCCTCCACCTGGTTCCCACTCAACCCTCTGCCCTTACCCCTCCCCTCCCACCA